>NC_135719.1:3498287-3803329 GCF_964656455.1 Halichoerus grypus
AAACATATGATATCCGTGGAAGCAGAGGGGCGGACACAGATTTAAGAAACCAATTCTAAGATGGAACGGATACAAGTTAGGGACAGAATGGGTACAGGACAGGGCAACAAAGAAGAATGCAGCTAGAGGGAGCCCAGGATTCTGGCTCAAATGACCAGGTGATGGAGGATCTAAGCATTGAGATGGAGTTGGGGGCAGCGGGGATGAGGACTTCTGTTTAGGAAGTATTGTGTCGGGGAATAGCCTAGAGGAGCTGGCTAGGAGCTCCTGGATATGCTGATAGGCAGCTCTTGCAAGAGGCAGACAGAAGCCTATCAGAGATACTGGGCCTCTTCCATTTGGAGAGGTTTTTGAGTTTCAAAAAAAAGAAAGAAAAACCAAAACAGACTTATCAAAATTGTGTTTTATTTCCAATGTTTACGTTTAGAAGTTAAAGTAAAATAGAAGATATCTTTTTATCTTTTCAGCGTATGTAGAACCTTCTTGGAAGAGAACATTTCAAAGCCTGGATCACTATGAGAGCTGGGTCCCCCTGGCGATAAATCCCAGGCAGGAGCCTCTGGAAAGAAAACCAGAGGAGTGATGGGAGGTGCCTGGAGAGAGCGTGGGAAGCGAGAAAGAAGAGGCCAAGTGCAGAACTCTGGAACTGAGCAGCTTTTTTAAAAAGCCAGAGATGGGAAGGTCAGAGGGGCGGAAAGAGAAAGGAGTCAGGGGTCACCTATGACAAACAAGGACAGGGCTCCCCTTCATTCTTCCACTGGATTTTCATGGGATCTACCCAGTGACTCCATCCTGCAGTTACAGGCCTCGGGGCAACTTGGTAATAAGGTGGACCTGCCTCCAGGACAAGCTGAGGTCTTTCCACTCAGGCTCCTTTATGAGTGTCCCACACAGTGTGGAATCTCCAAAACCACTGTGGAGGGTGAGGTTACTCAGGGAGTACCTCTAAGACATAAACCCGAGAGCGCTGGGAGAACTCTACCCAGAATAAAACTGGACAAGGAGAAAAAGGCCCACAAGGGTATATCAAATGTGTAGCAAAGCACAGAATTATTTTAAGGAATATTCAAATAAGTAACAAAGATGTGAGCATAAGATGTTCATTACAGGTGGCCGATGGCAAACACCAGTGAACGAACCATCCTAGAAACAACCCAAACGTCAAATGAAGAAATAATGTGCTTCAACAAATTATGGTACCATGGGATATCCCTAAGAACAGTGAACATAGCCATCTCACTTGTAATATATATACTGACGTGTAGAGATATTCACGATATACTGACTGAAAACGATGTATAGCAGTATCTTTAGCACGATCCCATTTATCAAAACATAACACATGTATTTATATCATATTTATCCATAGAACAAGTCTGGAAGATTACACATGAAAACACTAATAGTTATTATCTGGGTGGGAGTAGCAAGGTCAATTTTTCATTTTGTTTTTCCTTCAATTAATCCAGATCTTCTATTTTTCTACAACTGAAGTGTTTATGTGCATAATTTACCCGCTAGCGGTCAATGCTGCTAGACACAGAAGGTCAAGCTATGGCAAGGAGGTCAATCAATTCACTGTCATTCTCTGAAACCTCTTGTCTAGATGGGGGACCAGCAGGAACAGGGCCACAGAGCTTGGCTGGGGAGTTCTGAAGATGGGGGATCATGCACAGGAGAGTAAGGAGATGAGAAGCGGCTGTACCAGGACCCCACCAGTGCGGCAGAACTCACTCTGGGAAGAGGGACTACGAGTGTTGATGGCTCTCTAACCGGCACCTCCGCCAAGACGAAAACCACCCAGACAAAACAGCTGTCGAGACCCGAGCCACCCAAATGTCCAGGATCACCGAGACCGGAACCCCTCCCGATTCCAGAACTGAGGACCCCGGAAAGATGGCTAAAGACCGGAAATTACACCAAGACCAAAAACAATGCCAGAGGGAACCCCTGAGACCAGAACCACCAAGAACCACCTGAAACAGCAACCCTTAAAACTTCCGAGCACAACCACTGAAATCGAATCACTGAGGCCACAACTCCCAGCGACACCCGCCCTGGCCCTAAGCCTAGAGCTGGCCTGTCTAACTTTATGTCACGATACTCAACGGGCCCTTTGCCAGTGGGACCTTTCCCAGGGCCGCAACATTGGCCAAAGTGGTGTCGGAGAGGCGCCAAGCACCCCACATTCTAAAGAGAGTGACCAACATCAGGCAGACACCCGCCTCAGAGCAGGTTGTGGGGAACTGAAGGGGCCTGGCAGCCCGACACAGGACCTCCACTATTTGCACAGCGAGGATGCGTGCATTTCCTACCGATCGGGTGGACAACGCCCAAGGGAGCTGGGGCGTCTTTCTCTAACTGAAGTGTGGTTGACACACGACGCTACCGTCGTTTCGGCCGCGCCACACACGATGTGGCAAGTCTGTATGTGATGCTATGGATCGGGGTTTAAGCCACTGCTGGTCCCCCAGCCCACTGAGCTGCGTGCTGGGCAAGAAGAGCCCAGCAGCGACGGGCAGGCAGGGCCACACCCCCTGCTCCAGCAAAGGGAGGTCCCGCAGGGCCCTCTGAGGAGCCGCACATGCCACCCGAGGGCACGAGAGTCCGCGAGAGCCGGACGCACAGTGGCGTCCGCCAGAGAGAGGCATCCAGTTAAGCAGGAAGCTCTTTGCTCTTGTCCCCGTTCCCTCCGCTATTTCCAATGGCAGGAGGGCTGGACCCGGAATAACTAAAAGGAAGAAGTGTCCCGGAGCCAGTCCTCACCGCTGGTTGAGGTGGGAAGAGAAGAGACCCCAGCACAACCCCGTTTCACATACCCGGAGCCCCGGGTCAGCCCTACACGACACAGAAGGGAGGGGAGATTTAAATCAAAGTGGGACATAAGCAAGAGCACGGAGGACCACAGGGGGAGGAAGGGAAGTCCGAAGGGGGAGAAATCAGAGAGGAAGACCAACCATGAGAGACTCTGGACCCCGGGAAACAATCTGAGGGTTTCAGAGCGGAGGGGGCAACAGGGTGATGGGCCCTGAGGAGGGCACGTGCTGTGATGAGCACTGGGTGTTAAGGCAACTGACGAATCCCTGAACACTACACCAAAAACTAATGATGGACTATTCAGTGGCTAAACGAACATAATTAAAAATAAAAAAATAAATCTAAGTGGGGAATCAAAATTTTAAACCGGATTGGACTTTTTTTAAAATGAAAAAATGAAAGTGAATCCGCCCAAGATTTCGCTAAGGAAGGCAGCTGCCTTCTCGGGGAAGACCAGGGAAGGGTGAGGGAAACAGCAAGCTCCTCCAGAAACGCTCAAGAACAGCTAGACAAACACAAGACTGCCGACCTCATGCTCTGCTCTGCAGTCCATCAGTTACTGGTGGTCAGTGAGTATAAGAGGTTAAGTTGTCTGCTGATGTATTAAAGGCAATCTAGCTTTTATTAAATGAGTGGGCACAGCCCCGCTCCCTGTGGCTCAGCCTCGTGTCTGTTAATTCTCTACCAGCCACCTAGTGGCAGCACGTACCAGGCAAGGGGAGATACTGAGGAACATCTGAAGGCCCCCAAACGCCAAAGTCACAAAGCCAGGCTGACCCTAGGCAGACAACCACGTGCCCAACCCACGAGCAGGGTCTCAGGACTGACCGACCCTTCACTAGAACATTCTCCCACGACCCATGGGGAGCCTGCCCCGGCCAGTCCCGCTCACCTGCGGGAACTCCCCGGAGAAGATGGGGCCGCACCCCGCTCCGAGCCGGTGCAGCACCGTCTCTGCTCAGCTGCTGCCTCCCCAGCGCCCCCTACGGTACGACGACCCTACAGACACCGCTCCAGTCCTAAACCACGATAAAGGCAGCGACCGCGGAGCTCGTCCATCGCAGACGCCCTCCGTGCACACACTGTTCTGTCTGCTCCTTTCTTCCACTTGCAGGGGATGAACTCCTCCAAACAGTTCTATGAGGTAGCTCCCCCTCTCTACACATGCCGAAGCCGATGCAGACGAGTCAGTGCGACAGGCCAGGAAGCAGGGGCGCTGGGATTCGAGCAGTGCTCAGTGTGGATGATGGTGTGGTCTGAACCCTCCTTTTACGATCTCCTGCACACACTGCCCCGTACAGGGAAAAAACGCTGCCAGAGGCACACAGATATGGAAAAATCCAAAAGAGGTCACTGAGTGATTCAAGCTGGGCAAACACTGCCCTTGGCCAAAGGTCAACAGACAGCCTCAAAGCACATTTAAATTTTATAGGGTGCAAGAAGACAAAATGAAACGCGGTGCCTTGAAACCTCAGCCCCAGTTGACCAGGAATAAAGCCTGGTTCAGATCTGCTAATGGGACAGAAAAGCAAATCCCACCACCCACCACCACACTGCACCTCACTGACTAGAGAAACCCTAAAATCACCCTGAAAATACTTAACAAAAGACTTCTTTTAGAATGTGCTTATGGAGCAGTGTCAATGAAATGGGATGATGGGGGAGAAACTGTACCTCGACAACCAGTTTTCATGAGCCACCGAAATCATGGGCCATTGGAGTTGGAAGAGGCTCGGAAACACTGTGTCCAAGAAAGTGAACTGAGAGGCAGCCTGGTTAATCGATCCCAAGGTGTGTGTCTTTATTCAAGTGTGCACCCTCATTGAACAGACATTAAAGCCCTTCTAGCCCATATGCCCAAGAAATTATGTCTGAAGAGAGGAGTTGCCTTGCTCTAATTCCCACAAGGGGCTATCCTGGGCTAGCAGCAGCCCTGGGGACACGACACTAAGATGTGCTCCGCCCCTTGAGACCGACCGAGGGCTACAAACTGCTTGGCTAAATCCAGGCTGCAAACACCTTTGTCTGGCTTTCAGGGCTTTCAAAACCGGGAGGTTTCATAGGAAATCTGGATGGTCCAGCTATCTTGAGAAATTAGAAGATACGGCAATCCCGGGCTTGGGTTCCCACTTGGCAATGACCAGCTGGAGGAGAGTAGAGGCTGCTCTAACCACATACAGCATGTGCCCTCCACTTTGCCGCTGTCCCCACCACTCCCTATCGTCTCTCGGGCAATACTATCTTCACTCCTTTATTTCAATCTGCCCTATCGGCAAATGAGGATGCAAGAGATGAGCGCCCCCCACCCAGGCTAGTGGGAAAGACAGCAGTCTAAAGAAAGGACTGCAGAACAGTGTGATATGTGCTGACAGAAGTACACTCAGAATACTTACTTAGTTACTTAGTGGCTGAGCTAAGGCCAGAAGCTGGGCTCTGCCCCATTCATTGTGTCCTGGCCTCTAGCAGCCTCACCTCTCCCGGGCACATGCAGACAGCCATTCTAGACTGAAAAGACAGGGTCCACCACATCCCCAAGTCACTGCTGGTACATGGTATCCAAGGGGCATCCAGGCCCTGATCAGGACTCAGAGAGGGTCCAAGGGACTTGAATCATTCTTATAGCTAAAACAACCAGAAATACCATTTGCTGGAGGTAAGAGAGAAAATCAGATTCTCTTTGGTATAGGATTAACACAAATCACACCACATCTTAGGTGATCTACAGTAATGCTCCTAAGCAAGCGGAGGGATGCCTGCCATTCTTCTTCTCCTCCATGTTACCTGCAGGAGGGCAGAGTGCATGAAGACCATCCATATCAGCAGCCACCAGGAGCTCTGCCAGGAAGCCATGGGGTCCAGCCTCCTGGGGATCTCTCTTGAGCCTACAAAAGAAGAAAAAGTTGGTTTCCAGCCAGCTCTGCCACCAGAACTAGTACCCATGACTTACGAGACCGATCAGAGCGAGGGATCCTGAGCCTCCCACAATGCCTGGAAAAGGTTTGTGCAAGTCCAGGATGGGGCTACCTACTACAGGGTCCAGATGGGTCCACATCAAGGTCAGGAAGGCAGCTGGACCTGCCTCCCATGTGCAACCCACACCTCCAGCCCTTCAGAAGCTGAGACATCTCTGCACCAGCCACTTTCCAGCTCGTGTGTCAGCAGCAGGGTGTGGCTACTGGCATCTGACTCAGGAAGCCAGCCTGGAGCCAAGGATTAGGGCACCTGCCAGCTTCTTCGACTTCAGGCGAAAATGAATCTCAGACCAACCAAGCCAGCGCAGAGAGGGGAAGGGACCTGCCTAAGGTCACACAGCAAGATGGTGACTGCTCTGACACTGGAACGCATGTCTTCTGATAGTTCAAGGCTTTCCCCAGCAGGTGACACCGTGTGCTGTCCGAACCCCGGACCTGCAGCCACAGAGGTCAGAGCTGAGTCTGGGGAGGTTCAGAGGGCACAGCCTCAGCGCCCGTCCAACACAACCTCCCAAAAGTAGGTGAGGGCGAACCACGAGAGGCCCCCCTGCGCCCAGGAGGGCCGTGGGGGGTTCTGCGGAGTTCTCCTGACAGTTTACAGGGAAATCAGTACGAGTCGAGACTGGAAAAGCCGGAGTCACACTCGCCTCTCGCTTCGCCTCGCGGGCGCCTTGGCGGAGCCGGTGTCCGGGGGCGGGTCGGTGGCTTCTCTCCATCTGGAGAAAGCATTACGGGCCTGGCCTAATGCGATCCGCAAATGTGCTGCTGTTGCCGACCTGAGGCGGCGACTCGGGGCCGAAGGGAGGCGGCCGGTGCCGGGCCCCGGGAGCGCGCGCCCCCCTCGCCGGCTCGCCCCGGCCGCCCCGCCGCACACCCCGCCGGCTGCCCGCCGCCCGGCGGTGGCCCCTCCTGCGTCCGCGCGGCCCCGGCACCGTGTGCTCGCTTTCCCCGCGCGCGCGTAGCCGCGGCCCCTGGCGCTCCGGGCGCTCGAGCCCCACCGGCCGGGCGGCGGGCCCTTCCGACGCTCACCGCTCCCGGCGGCTGTCAGTGCGTTTTCCGCCTGGGAAGCCCAACCCCGAAAGCCCCCCCTCTCCGGGGTGCCCCCACAAGTGAGGGCGAGCCCCGCACGTCCCTCCCCGAATGCTCCAGGACCCCACGGAGCGTGCGGACCCGAGGTCTCCGAGCCGCGGCGAGGCTGAGCGCCCGGGTCCCGGAAGACCCCGGGCCCAGCGAGGTAACCCCCTCCTGCTCCGCGGCCAATGCCCCGAGTCTTACCCCCCCCCGGGGTCCAGCCTTCCCCGGACCCCCGCGCGGAGCTCGCGACACCCACCTGGCGCCGCAGACGCTCCCGGGACGTGCAGCCCGGGCGGCGCGGGCCCGGCGCGCGCGGCGGAGAGGCGGGCGGGAGCGGCCCCGTCAACACCTCGTGCGCAATCCGGGACCAGAAGGTTCCCCGACGCCGGCCTCCAGCCCGCGGCGCCGCAGTCGCCGCCGCCGCCGAGCAGTTAAATGGGGCTGGGACGGGGGCCGCCCCGCCTCTCCCGCCCCCTCCGGGCGCGCAGCGCAGCGCTGGCGGGGCCCACGGCGGAGGGCGCGCGCCGCCACCTGCAGCGCCCGGCAAGTGCACGGCCGCCCTCCGCCCTCCGCCCTCCGCCCGAGCCGGGGGGCGCCGGGGCACGAGGGGGGCGCGCGGGGGGCCGGGCCGGGCCGCTCGGAGCGCGCGGGGCCTCGGCGACGGCGAGACGCGGCTGGAACGCTCCTCCGCCCGCTTCCTGGAAGCCACTCCTCGCCCTGGGCCGGCCGCCAGGCGCGGTGCCAAGAGCCGGGATTGCCGACGCCGCCACCGGCGGCAGGCGCGCTGGGGAGAGGCGGCCGCGGCCTCGCGAGCCAGCCCGGGCCGCCCCGCCTCCGTCGGAGCCGCGAGGAGCGCTGCCGTCGCCCCCCGCCGCCCCGGGCCTCCAGCCGCCCCCTCCCGGGCCGGCGCAGCGGCCACACGGACGGGTGCCCGGAGCCGCCGGCTCGTGCCCGCGGGCCTCGGGCGCCCCGGGCCGGGCCGGACCTAAGGGGAGCGCAGGGGCACCTCCGGGCCGGGTACCGGCGGCCGCTTCGTGGGAGCTGGGCTTGTTTGAGCTGCGCAAACGATGGGGTGCCAGGCCCGGGGTGAAGGGTGAAGGGGCGTCAAGACCGGGGACAGGGATGACTTTCCTTGTGGACTTCTGGAAGTGGAGAGAATTAAGACGCGATGTTTGTCCCCGGCTTTGGCCTAATCTCAGAGGTATAAAGGCAGGGGCCAGGGAATTGCTCAGAAAGGCTGCCCCCACCTTATGCCCCCACCTAAGTGCGACCACGGGCATCATTTCCTTGGGTGGCGGCGTGTGCCAGCCAATCTTCACAACGCCCAGTGGCGTTGGTCAGGATCATTATTCCCATTTCACAGTGAGGAAGCTGAGGCCCAGGGGATAAATACCTTGCACACAGTGAGTTGCAAAGCCCGGGATGCAGCCCGTCTGCTCTTCTCTCTGAAGTTCCTCCGCTGTTCATCCCCGAGGTTGCTCTCCTGCCGGTTCTGTAGGTGGTACATTCAGGTGGTGGGAGAGCAGAGGAGCTCGCCCTCCTCCCTCGTCTTACCTTCCTGGCCCCGGGGACTCCTCTGGCCAAGAGGAGGATCTCCAGACTGTCTCCCCACTCCATGTGAAATGGCTGGAATCTCATGGTAAACATGAGCAGAGGATGCGCAGTGTGAAGGAGGCAGAAGAGCAGGATGCAGGGGGAGACTACTCAGTCCAGGGTCGGCAGCTCTGGGCAGAACCACAAAGAATGCACCTACCTGCAGTTCTCCCTAGTTACGTTCTTACAAAGTCAAGGGAACAATGAGGTTGTGAATAGTGAGCCTCTGAAATACAGAGTTAGGTCCCTGCCAGGCCCCGGTCACATCCGTCAACCAATCAAGACACAACTTCATTTTATCTGTGGTTCTCATTAAAACATACGTTATCGCTTCATGGACATCGAACCCACCCACGGCCACCAGCAGTACAACTCCTGCCCGAATATGCTAGCAAGCGCTCCGGCACTGTTCTCCAGGGCCCTGTTAAACCGCGAAATCACCAACAAAGAAGACAAAAAGGTAGAAAGTGGTACTGCATAGACCCTAAAAGGACAACTTGTTTACAGTGTGAAAGCTGACGCCAGAAGGCAGAGGAGTGCCTCCCTGTTCCACCTTCGCTGGGAACGTGCGGAGCAGGCAATCCACAATTTCCGCCCCTTTGCCAGCTGACCATGAACTGCGAGTATTGATTTGCGAATTCCAAATAAATCTTTGCGGGGAGGTGAATTCACAAACATGGAAGCTGCAAGTAATGAGGACCGACCGTAGGTGCTTCTCATATCAGGGTAACAGTAGGGGGATAACAACATTTCAGAACATCCATGGTGCACCAGGCACTGTTCCAGGCACTTCACACGAATTAACTCGGTCATCGCACCAGCCTATGGGGGAGGCACTGTTTTTATTCCATTTTACAAATGAGGAGACTGATGTAGAAAGGTTGAATCAAACGTTCTTTGCAACTAGAATGTGCCAGTTCTCACGTCATTCATATTCTAAAACCCCAGCCCTGATGTTTCATGGAGTCTATTGCAAGAAGCACATGAATATTCAAGATGAAATGGAGAATTCAAAGAGATATTATGCCCCGTGCAGCTGGAGTGAGCTGAGCTGCCCGCACCCGCAGTTCAGGAAGGCACCAAGAAGGCCTCTGGAGCAGAAGGTATGTTGGGAACACCGGAGTCGCTCTGCTCCAGGTATTAATGCCCCCGCAGGACTTCCTGTCTCATTCTCCCCTGGGCACTCTTGATTCCAGAGCCAGCCTCCAGGGAGAGCCCCACATCAAGTGTGGAGGCCAGGCTGAGCCTCTCTCTCCCATGGGCTACATCTCCAACCAGGCCTGCGCCTCAAGAAACAGTGGTCAGGAGTGAAAAAGAGAAGAGCAAACATTCCCAGCTCCCTGAGTGCAGTTCTGCCTTCCTGTTCCTCCGGCAGATCAAGCCATCCTGTTTGTGACTGCAGCACTGTGAGTTAGGGTGACAAAGAGCCATGAAGGGCAGACTCCACCTAGGGAGGACTGGCGGGACCTCACAGGCCCTGTCCCCAGATTCCCACCTAACTACCCCCATTAGGACTCTGCTTCACCACTCTGCCCAAGTGTAGACCCAGAACCTTCCCTCAGTCACGCACCCACGCTCCCCTCTGCCGTGCACCCCCTCCACTCAGATCTGGCCAAAATGTTTAAACAAGACATTGCCAAAGAAGTGGGAGAAGATTGGGGTGTGGGAAGAAGAGAAGAGAATGAACCCCCAAAAAGCCAGTCTGTTGGATTGGGCCACTGGGTGCAGAGATGCCCACCCAACCCATCTCTGAGGGCTCAGGTCCTAGACTACCCCTCCCCTCCCCCCAAGAGAATCCCCACCGCCTGAGGACAAGGGCAACATCATCAACCCTGAGTGGCCTAAGAAACCGAGTTCCGCTTCCTCCGGAGGATCCATCTTCCTGAGTTCCGGTTTCCATTACCAGTCACAGGATCTGCTTCTTCCCTGGAAGAGGCTCGGGGATCCCCACCTCTACTCCCAGCATCGCCTACTAACCCCGACCAGATAGGCGGACAAGCACAACAATGCAACATTTGTGTGAGATGCATGCACGGGGGGAGTTCCTATCAATGATGCTGGTGTGGGAGTAAGTGCATTTTACCCTAAGAGAGAGAGAGGACATCCCTCCTGGGCATCAGCCGAATTTGTTCTCGATACAGAATTGTTCTTTCAGCTTGCAGGACTTCTGAGATGGGTTTGAGAAACACACCCAGGAAGACGACATTGGAGGCTTGGAGAAAAGTATTTGGGAGCAAATGCTATAGAAGTTGCCGTTGACTATAATAGGCGCCAATCATAGGCTGTCGGCCAAAGCCACCAGGATAAGAGGCGGGGACTGCTAGGTGAGCACCGTGTCTGAGGACTGTGAGGTCGTCAAGAGCGTGCTCTTACAGGAAAAAAATGAAAGGGAGTAGAGAGCAGGACAGGAAAGGGGGGAGAGCAGAGCAAGCCTGGGGCCCAGGTGCAGTCTCGCCTTTGCTCGATCCTTAGGGTCCCTGGAGTGGGAGCTTCACCGCAGACTTGCCCAGTCTTAAGGCAACAGGCCTGGGTTGTGGTGTCCACGTGCCAGTCAGTCCTCGCCTCCCATAGAGTTGGGTGGTGGCCCGACCTCCCAGGCAGCTCCCATAAACCAAAGACAGCGCTCCAGAGGAGCTCTCAGGCGTGAGCCCTCGGCAGCCGTGCTCTCTTCAGCCGGGAGACGGGTGCACCTGCCAATATTGGGGGTCTGGACAGAGCGTCCACACTGACAGCATTGACTGCACATGATTTTTCAGGTCTCCTTAGCCCCATATGAGAAACGTGCTCAGCTAGCGGTTATCGTTTTCCGCCTGTCCAGGGTGGGGCCCCTCTTTGGAACAGAAATTTGCTTTATAAAATGTGTTCAAGTCTTCTGCCTCCTCAGCAAAAAAAAAAAAAAAAAAAAAAAAAAGCCCTTGGGAGGAGGGGTGACAGGAGGTGGTTCTACCTGGTGAGGGGCTCCGTGCTTTGGCACACCCTCATTCTTGGTGTCTCCTCTCATCCTGCACTGAGATCCCCAGAGAGCACCTGAGGGTGCCAGATTGGTGACTTCTCGGAGGGGCACGATTTCAAGGCAGGAGCTTAGGAATTAGGATTGCTGCAGCTCCGGAGCTCTGAGCCAATCAGAATCTCTGTCGGGAGGGTGGGGTTGGACAGACTTTTCTGGAAAGCTTCAAATCTTTAGGGGTGGGATAAGGAGGGCTAGAGTCCCCTCAAGTGTTGGAAACGAACAGAGCTGGGATCTGGTGACCTTCCATGACTCAAACCAAGGCTGGTTCCCACATGGCCTGTAGGATAGGAAGGTACTGACCTGACTTGGTTTTGTGTGATCTTATGCTCTGATAATCTCACACACACACACACACACACACACACACACAAAGTCCAGATAGACTCTACTGTGGAACGGAAGCAAAACACAGATGTCCCAGGACGAATGGATTTGCTAGTAGCCTTGAACCATTTCACTCTGCCCCTGACAACCCTTGTTTTCCCCTCAGAGGCGCAAGGTGAGCGGGGAACACTGGAACTATTATCAGGAAACCCACTACTGAGGTCCAGGATTGGCCACAAATTGGGGGATTTGGGGCAAGTCACTTCACCTCTCTGAGCATCAGCTTTCCCTGCTACATAGCGGGCAATAGATCCTTCCAGGGTAATGTCCAAAATTGTTTTTATACTCTGCTCATATAATATAGCAGCAGCTTCCTAATCTATGACTCAACCACAGCAATCTCTGTGGCTCTAACCCCAACCTGAACACAAAAGGCCTCTGAGCATTCACCTGACATCAGATTTAAGCATATTACGTCTCAGCAAACACTTGGGTCCCACTCAAACTTTTGATTCTTTGTTTGCACATAGTTCCAACGTGTTTGTTCATCTGGCTTTCAAGAGTAAATTAGAGGCTCTAAATTTGAAAGGAAAAGAAAGCCTGCTAAGAAAAGGGATACTAACAACATAAAGTCACGATAGAAGAACAATAAAAGGCACAAGAGAAGTGGGGAAAAAAAAAAAAAAAAACACCATAGTCTGGGACAGTTTTATTCCCCTCAGAAGGCCTGAGAAAATCACTATGTGATGCCACAGTACTGTGTTCATGTTCACGTTCATGTTCACGAATCCAGATGATTTATGAATGCATTTGTTAATCAGACTCTGCTTATGGATGTATCAAAGTACATGCTACATTTTAGAAAAACATTCACTCACAAAAGGGTTAAATTTAAGAAAAAGAAAACAAAACCAAGCACGATATGTTCCTTTACCTCTTCACTCTTAGCTTTCTGAAAAAAAATCGCATCTAGAACATCACCTCTGACAACTCTAGGAGACCAAGATTTTATTCTGGGATTGATCAATTTGCACAAAAAAGAACAGAGTGCAAAGTACTCTGTACACACTATTTTTTTTTCTGTACTCACTATTGTTTCAAATTGTGATAACAGTTTTCTTCCAAGTTGTCAAGAAGAGCTTATTCCTTATGTCATTTTGCATGTCACTTACCTTCCCCACAAAATGAGACCCGCCCCTTCAGTCAGCTTCCCCACATGTTCCTTACTCTGCCAGCTTGGCAATATTTGGGTTGGAAACACCTCTAAGGAATACTTGAAAAGTCTTTTTTCATGTGTTAAGTTCAACAAAAAACATTTCTACGTATTAGGTTTGCAAAACACACTTACTTTGGGATGGTTTTGATAGCCCATTAGGCATTTTTTTAAAGGTTTTATTTATTTATTTGACAGAGAGAGAGACAGTGAGAGAGGGAACATAAGCAGAGAGAGAGGGAGAGGGAGAAGCAAACTCCCTGCTGAGCAGAGAGCTCTACTCGAGCCTCGATCCCAGGACCCTGAGATCATGACCTGAGCCAAAGGCAGACGCTTAGCCAACTGAGCCACCCAGGTGCCCCTCATTAGGCATTTTTATTCCTTCTTTACCAAGACGCAGGCAAAAATGTTCTAGAATGAGTGTGAAGAACCAATTTCCTTCAGATCCCACCATCCACAACTGGTCAGCTTCAGATCCAAAGAAAACTTCATTTCAATGCAGTGAAATGCCATATATATTAACTGCCAGTCTACTTTGTGCCAGGCATGGGCTAGGTCCTGGGAACCCAATGGCATGATAAGATATTACTCCATCCCTGAAGGAGCAAATGAGATAGGGTATGAGAAATGTTCCCAGAGGTGTCAGAACAGGGAGCTATAAAAGAACTGGGTAGGATGGCAATTAATGCAGTCATGGGGGTGTTAGAGATTCTTAGGAGAAATGATGTTTCAGTTGATAGCTAACGTTTACGTACAGGCACAGGATCTTCTTGTTTAAAATAAAATCGGAAATCTACTCTCTTTCTCTACTTTTCTCCAATGAAAACCAATCTACTATCCCAAATAGGCATTTTAGAATAATAAAAATGCCTGGGGTGGGGGTCAGATCTAGGAAAGAATAAGTAAATTCATCACTTTTTTTTTTTTTTTGCTCTAGAACAAATCCTATCTGACCATATAACACACATGTGAGTTATGTGTGCATCTTAAGACTCATAAGGAATTGAGGGAACATTGTAGAGTATCTGCAGTAGACATATCCTAACGGGCCCCCCCCCCAATGACCCTGTCTCCTGGTATTCACACCACTGTGTAATCCCCTCCCCTTGAGTGTGGACAGGACCTGTGACTTACTTCTAGCAATAAAATATGACAAGGTCTCTCTTCCTCGGTGCTGCATGCAGAGGTGGCAGCCATCTCCTGCTGGGCATCATGGCCACCTCAGACCTCTGACGAAGCCCAAGATCATTAAAAAGAGGACCAAGAAGTTGATCCAGCACCAGTCAGATCCATATGTCAAAATTAAGCACAACTGGCAGAAACCCAAAGGCATTGACAATAGGGTACATAGAAGATTCAAGGGCCAGATCTTGATGCCCAACAATGGTTACAGGAGCAGTAAGAAAACAGAGCACATGCTGCCCAGTGGCTTCTGGAAGCTCCTAGTCCACAGCATCAAGGAGCTTGAAGTGCCGCTGAGGTGCAACAAATCTTACTGTGCAGAGATTGCTCACGTCTCCCCCAAGAACCACAGAACCACGGTGGAAAGAGCAGCCCAGCTGGCCATCAGAGTCAGCAAGCCCAGTGCCAGGCTATGCAGCAAAAAAAAATGAATAGACAACTTGTGTGCCCATCATATTTGTGTTGATAAAACCATAAAACTACACACACACACAAAGAACTTGACAAAGGCAATGGGACAGCACTTTTTTTATTATGTTATATAACATTGTAACTTCCCTCCTGCCAGGAGACTCCCTTGTTTGATATGATCAAGGGAGCCAATAATAGAGAGACCCATGTGGCAAGGCGCTAAGGACCTCCAGCAGAAAACCATCAAAAAAACTGAATTCTGCCATCAACCACATGAACTTGGCAGTGCATCCTTCCTCAGTCAAGCCTCAGATGAGACCTCAGCCCTGGCCGACACTTTAACTGCAGTCTCGGGAAAGACCCTGAAACAGGGGATCCAGGTAAGCCCTGCCTAGATTTCTGAAATACAGAAGCTGCAAGATACGTGTATTGTTTTAGCCACCAGCTTTGTGATACTTTGTTACATAATAATAGATAATACAGTGTTGACAACTTTATTACAGTAAAAAAAAATAAAATAAAGAATTAAGGGGGTGCCTGGGTGGCTTAGTGGGTTAAGCGTCTGACTCTTGATTTCAGCTCAGGTCATGATCTCAGGGTTGTGAGATCAAGTCCCACGTTGGGCTGAGTGTTGAGCCTATTTAAGATTCTCTCTGTCCCTCTCCCTCTGCTCCCCCTCCACCACTCATGCTCTCTCTCCCTCTCTTAAAAAAAAAAAGAGAGAGAGAATTAAGAAATAGTTCATCTGTTACTTGTTCATCTCATTTCTCTTTTCCATATCAGCTGTGAAATGGGCTGGATATCACATCAGGTCCAGAACTAGAGATATGGATGCTCATTGACTAAGAACCAACCATCTAAACATAACTTCTTTTTATCACACAGGGAGATATGAAAATCTACATAAATAAACATTTTGATTTGATTTGAAAATCAAACTTAAAGGGATGTAACTTATCTCTCATTTTAAGGATGCCAGTTAAAAGCTAGCTTCTAGAATACTGTTCCAGCTTTCAGAATCCTGAGAAAGAGGTTCTAGCCTAGCATTCCCATGCATTCCTCCACAAAAATAGGTCTGGGCAGGAATTATTCATGAAGAAGGCTTGGGTGTGAAGTAAGAATTCCAGACGAAAAGGAAAACGTGCAAAGGCCCAAGGATGAAAGTTCCAATTTAACAACCACATGCTTTTCAAATGTTTGGTGTGGCAGAGAAAATGTGGCACATTTGCCAAATCCCTTCTCATATGCCTCCTCCTTGGAGGCTACGATTCCCAGCTTTCTGGCAGAGCCATGTGACTTATTCTGGCCAATGAAATAAGAGTGGAATTGCTGTGTATCTCTTCCGAGTCAAGGCAATGGAAAGCTCCCGTGGCTTCTCCAGTCCCTTTCTTCCCCTTGGGCAGTTAACACAGATGCTGTGCATTGGCATGACGAGCCACAAGTCAAAGGATCCTGGATTGCTGGCCCATGAATTCATGGACGGATGGCTTGGAGAGTCATCCGACCTACGCTGGGATTTATATGAACAAGCAATTACCTTTTATCTGTTGAACCTCTGATGTTTTTCAGTTATTTGTTACTGTAGCATAAACCAGTCTATGCAGACGAATACATTCGGGGCACAAAGTGAAAATGGCATTTGCTCAAGTTCAATGGACAGAAAGTGGGCAGGGGTCAAGTTTGTGAAGGGCACACATGCTGCCATGCTATGGGGTTTTGGACTTTAAGCTCAAGGGCTTGCTTAGAATACTATCCGGCAGAGCCACGGCATGATAAGATTGGAATGATTACTCTGCTGTATGTTTAATAACCCAAGCGAGAGTCCTATTAGCATACCCTGGCACAAGCCGTCAGGGGCATAGGAGGAAATCGATGGATTTGAGAGTTGTCAGAGAGAGAGGATTGATACGACTTGGTGAATGACTTAAAACGTAGGGGACCAGGGAGAGATGAGTCAAGGCTAGCTCCCTGATTTTTGACATGGACCCTGTGTCATTCACTAACACAGAGAACATAAGAGGAAGAGGAACATACTGGTTTCTGATTTTGATTTCTGCCTTTGTCTTCATCGTTTGCTCATATGGCTCAGAGGCTCAGGCTTGAAGCATGTTTTCTCAACTCTGTTCTTTTGCTCTTCCGTTGTGAGCGTCAGCCTGAAAGGCATACCCAGAAGCCCCCGAGTCCTCCAAGGCAAGTATGACATTCAGTCCTAGCCTGGGTCCCTGGTTTACCATCAAAGCAAGAGTGGGACTTACTTGGCATTCCCCATGAAATTGCTAAATGCTATTTCATTAAATATGTGCCAGAGCAGTGTATTTTTATTGTTGTTTTTGAAAACCAAGAAAGAAACCAAAAGACTGCATGAAATAAATGTTCCTCAGTTCATGTATGTAGTCAGGAAAACTGAGAACACAATGTCCTATGTTCTGCAAAGCATAAATAAAGAAATTGGAAAAGAAAACTAAAACAAAACAAAACAAAACAAAAACCCTGGTATTGACATGAAATTTCAGGTCAGGTAGAGACTTCTGATCCAAAAAGATGGTTTGAGCTCAATTTTTTTACTCAAACCACCTAAGCATAACCACTAAATGGATATGATATAAAAGTCTACATTAGTGCTGGAAACCGGGGAAGAAAATCATCCCCACAGCTGAGACACGGAGGGTCGATGAGCTACAGCAGTAGTAAGCATCGCTCCGCCAACAAGGGCCCTCATGACGAGGGAAGAGAGCTGCCCACCTTCAATGTCCTCCTTCAGCTCTGCTGGGAAGGCAGGAAGACTGCTCTGGAAGTAAATGGGGTGACAAGCACAAAAGAAAAAGTAATGTTGCAGGTTGGCAATATTGTTTTACCCCTCTGCCTTTAAAGACAGACTGATTCTGGGGCGCCTGGGTGGCTCAGTGGGTTAAGTATCTGCCTTTGGCTCAGGTCATGATCCCGGGGTCCTGGGATCGAGTCCGGCTCCCTGCTCAGCGGGGAGTCTGCTTCCCCTTTTGCCCCTCCCCCCTGCTCATGCACGCTCTCTCTCTCTCTCTCTCGCTCTCTCTCTGTGTCACATGCTCGCGCTCTCTCTCAAATAAATAAATAAATAAATAAATAAAATCTTTAAAAAAAAAGATGGACTGATTCTTTTTCTGCTCAATCAGCTGGGAGACTTCTCCTGGGCTTGGAAAGAATCAGAAGAATTTCTACTAATAAATTATATGCAGTGACCCAGAGAAGAAAGGATCCAGGGGAGGGCAAAGGAGAGCAGTGTGCAGAGTTTGAGAGATGAGAAGATGAGGGGAGAGGTTGCTGGGGTGACCGGGGCTTTGGGAGAGAGAGAGAACAGCTTGAAGAAGGCTGGATGCACGTTGTCCAACGCACTTCTGGATGTGAAACCGTGCTGACGGGGAGCCCCAAGGCACAAGCACACGATCCAGTTTTCTTTCCAATAGTTGATTAGAAGCGGATTGTTGTCAACCCGGTGCCAGGAGCCAGGTTAGGGATGCTATCTGCCGGCCTTCTGCACGTGGTGGGGGGTGGTGGAGGGGTCTCCCCTCCGTAGGAGGCTACTACATTGGCATGCCTCTTACCAGCCTCCTCCTTTAGCTTCCTCTCGGCTAGGTAAACCAGAGACCATGGTTTTAAAAAGTATTCAGTTTAAGGTAAACAAGAGGGGTCATCTTCCCAGCCAAGGTTCTGAGGGAGCACTAACTCCCCCATCTTTGAAATCTCAGGAGTCACAGGGCCTGGGAGAAGGGTCATTTCCGAGTTGCAGGTGCACTGGGAGATCCTAGAGGGAGGCAGCCTCGTGTCCTCATCTCTCACCGTTCCTATGGCTTCGTGCCACAATGATAAACGCATCCATATCGACTGGGTAAGTATGTAGACTGAAATAGTAGGACAGAATGGTAGGAGAATAACCATCAGCTAGCTTAAAACTAGAAATAATACGGTAAGTGTGAGTGTGCAAGGGAGCCTGTGAACAGCACCTGTTTCTCTGCCCAAATCTTGAGCAACAAGACAGAAGGGGAACGCTTGGGCAGAGCCCATCCGGCGGCCGCTGAGCATCTGTGCGCTCTCCGCAGGTGAGCTGCTCCCAAGAAGGGGAAGGGAGGAGCGTAGCTGATGTCTGCCCTGCCCCTTTTCCCAAAAAACTCGCCCTCGGATTCTGCTTCCCTCTGGACCCAGGGCTCAGGAACTAGAGGACATAGAGAGGGTAGGAAAGTCACACTAACAGAGCTGCTTCTCTGTGGAGGAAATACCAAAGCAGAGAAGAAGGATCGGCCACCAGCCCCAACCCCGGCATTCCTGGGGGGTTCTTCTGTTAGTCTCTTGGGCTCAGTCCGTCTCAGAACACCCCACTGCCTGTCTTCATGAGGCCACTACTGTAATATCCCCATGGACAGGGTAGATTTTCCCCTAGAAGACTCTGACGTGAGTTAAAACAGTGCAAGAATTGAATTAACTCCAAGGCCACTCCATTAGCTTTCCTGGGGCTGCTGTAACAAATTACCACAAGTGGGTGGCTTAAAACTACACAAACGTATTCTCTCACTGGTCTTCAGGGCAGAAGTCAGAAATCAAGGTGTTGCCAAGTCTGCGCTCCGGCCGATGGCCCTGGGGGAGAATCCTTCCTCGCCTCTTCCCCCTTCTGGTGGCTACGGGCCTTCCTCGACTGCGGGCTGCATCCCTCCCATCTCGGCCTTTGCCTCCACGTGATCTTCGCATGACCTACCCCGATGTGTCTGTCTTGTGACAAGTGTCCCTCTCCTTTTTCTTTTTTTTTTTAAGATTTTTTTTTTTTTTTTTTTTGACAGAGGGAGACACAGCGAGAGAGGGAACACAAGCAGGGGGAGTGGGAGAGGGAGAAGCAGGCTTCCCGCTGAGCAGGGAGCCCGATGTGGGGCTCGATCCCAGGACCCTGGGATCATGACCTGAGCCGAAGGCAGACGCTTAACGACTGAGCCACCCAGGTGCCCCTGTCCCTCTCCTTTTTCCTGTAAGGAACCAATTATTAGATTTAGGGCCCCCCTCCCCAATCCAGGATCTTAAGATCCTTAACTTAATTGCATCTATAAAGACCCTATTTCCAAGTGAGGTCACATTCTCAGGTTCTGGGGGGTTAAGACTAGGACATATTTTCTGGTGACCATTATTCTACCCACTATCACCACCAAGACCTAAACTCTGTATCCTGTATCCTCTATCCCACCTGAAATTATGTCTTACTGTGTTGTCTGACCTAGCTGATCAGAGATTGTACAACTGAGACCAAAAGACATTAAGATACTCTAACAATAATATGCTAACATAAATACGCCCCAAATCTGGATGTAAAATTTCTTCCATTACCAAATTCCCAGGAGGAAATGACTATATTGTGCTCCGGTCCTGATGCTAAGCACAAGAGCTGCTGGTGACTCACCCCGGGCCCCTCGGTGGTTCTGAAAGTGTTATCGAGTCCCCCTCACAAAACCTGGGCTGTTCCCTGAATACACAGTCAGCGTCTATGACGGCAATCACGGCCAGTTCCTCGTCTCCCTCGAGAAATGCAGATGCACAGGGAGCCAGGTCTGCCTCCTGGGCTGATTTCCAGGGTCTGAGATCAGCATCTACTCCTGACCTTGTCCTTCTATGTTTTACCTGCCACATTTCCTAAAAACCCAACATTCCCATCAGATTTTGAATTTCACTCAGTATATCACGTTCTATATCCCTTCCAGTCGAGCTGAGTTGCCCTGCTAACCAGGTGAGCTACGAACTGTTGTTTGCCTGCTGCATGGACACTTAACGTGACGTAACCGTAATACCGTCGGCTTATAGGATCCTGCGGTTGTTTCAAAGAAATCCATGGAGGATCTGAGGAAAAGAATTCATCAGACGAAGTGGTTGCCACTGACCTGCCCCCGTAAGACTGCCCCCTGGAGGCAGCTGGGGGGATATGTGGCACGACCAGACACCAGTAATCAGCTCCTTAAATCAAGTACTGATTTCTAAGTGCCTACCCTTCTATGGCAGAACGGACTTTTCCTATAGACCAAGGAATGACAAGAGGCAAATACCCAGGCATTTGCTCTCTCCAGGATGTTTTGGTTAGGCCAACAGTGTATTACAGGGTTTTTTGAGAGATCAAAAGTATATCCAACATGAGGTGAGGTCAAAGCTGGTGTCCGGCCATTGGCATGCGCAGTGATGCCCACAGCAACTGGTGTCCCTCAGCTCAGACCCAGTGTTTTCATGAACACATGGGACTGAGGCCAAGCTGGCGCTCTCAAATTCACAAGACATCCCTGGAGCCCTAATCCACTTACCTTGGACCCATCCTGACCTACCATCCTCCTTCTTGAGCAGAAGGGAACTTCCATGTAGGACACTGTAAACTAATCCAGTTGTGCCTTTTCTCCCCATTTCCCTTCAACCCCACCTGTCTTAACATCCTAAATATATGTCTAATCAATTTCTGATCTTGCTCCAATGATGTGGATTTCAATATTCTGGACTACTCTATCACTCAGCGTATCTTTGATGGCTTCATTCTTATGTCTATGGATGCTGTAACCTTGGGCAGATATTTAGAAGCCTCGGGACACAACCGTCCACGCCCATTGCCTATTTTCCTGTAGGTATGCAGCTCTAAACTACTGTTTCTTTTTCAGTAATGATCACTAGAACCTATTTGCTACAAATTAGGTTGTAAATGTCTTAGCCCTAGACCCCACATTTGCTAATGTCTCTGAGAATATACCTTATTCAGTACACTATAATTCTAAGTCTCTTTGGTACCAGCGTGACTAATGATGTTGAGTACCTTTTCATGTGCTTATTGGGTATTTATATGCCCTCTTTTGTGAAGTGTCTCTTCAAATCTTTGGGCCATTTTTAACTGCTTATTATTGACTTGTAAGAATTCTTTACATAGTCTGAATATAAGTCTATAGTCAGAGATAATATGTATTTTGACTATTTTCTTCTAGATATGTATTGTGAATACTTTCACCTGTGGTTTGTCTTTTTATTACTTTTTTAAATGGCATTCTTAGATGAGCAGAAATTTTTTAATTTTTTTTTTTTAAGTAGGCTCCATGCCCAGTGTGGAGCCCAAAGCAGGGCTTGAACTCATGACCATGAGATTAAGACCAGAGCCAAGATCAAGAGTCAGACATTTAACTGATTGAGCCACCCAGGCACCCCAGAAATTTTTTATTTTAACGAAGTCTAATTTATCAGTTTTGTTTGTGGGGGTTAGTGCTTTTTTCTGTCCTAAGAATTTATGCCCACTTTCAGGTTATGAAGACATTTTCCTATGTCTTCTTCTTCTTCTTTTTTTAAGATTTATTTATTTGAGAGAGAGAGAGAGAGCATGAGCAGCGGGAGGGACAGAGAGAGAGGGAGAGAGAGAATCCCAGACTCCATGCCCAGCACAGAACCTGATGCGGGGCTCAATCCCATGACCCTGAGATCATGACCTGAGCTGAAACCCAGAGTCAGATGCTTAACCGACTGAGCCACCCAGGTGCCCTGAGAACAGACATTTTAACAATATTACTATCTCTGTCCATTTATTAGCTCTTCGATTTTTATATGCAAAGTTGTGTAGTTCTCAGTGTCAAGGTTTTGCATATCTTTTGTTCAAATACTTTCTAAGTATTTTGTACTTTCTGTTGCTCTTATAAATGACATTTTTTCATTATTAAAACAAACATTTAATAATTGCTTCCAGTATATAGAAACATTGATTTTTGTATGCTATCTCATGATCTTGATAAATTTGCAGTATACATATTATTATATATACTACTATATATGTTAATAGATAAATATATATGTATTAGTTCTACATTTTTTGTAGATTAAGAATTGTTTACATATTCAATCTTGTTTTCTGCAGAAAAAGACAGTTTTATTTCTTGCTTTTCAATCTTTAGGCCATTTTTTTTCCTTGCCTTATTGTATGGTTATAAACTCATTTTAAAAACCGTTATAAAGGGTATTTCTTATAAATACTCCATCTTCCCTTTTATATAGGTCTGACTGGCCTTCTGATAACGTGAGTCTTCTTTGAACTATGCTCATCTTCATTCCCCAGATAGAAGTACCTTTTCCCCATTCTCCCAGTTTCTATGAGGAGCGATTTTCTCCAAATAATCCTAGCTAGTTGAGTTACCGTGCTTGTGAGTTTGGGTTAGGAACCGGGCCCAAGTACCATAGCCCCTCCTTGGAAGCTGGCCTGCATGCAGGGAATGTGCATTCTTGACCGTTGGCAGCCATGGTTAAAGGCTCTGTCCCTCTAAGAGCGGGTGACGACAGTCCACTCCTCCCAGACTGGACTAGGTAAGTATGTCTGATCCCTTTGGGGCTCTGTTAGCAGATGCTTTTGCTCTCATCCTAAGCTACATATTCTGATACAGCCTTTTATGATGCAGGTTACATACTGGCTCTTACCTGTTTTAACCCTTGACTAATGTCAGTTTATTTTGAACTCACAAGGGAAAGAGGGGAGCCATTTACTGAAACCTCACAAGACCCCCCCCACCCATCTATAACTGCAGTTACAGTCAGCTGCAGTTACTGCAATTACTGTTTATTAACTCAGTTAACTGCAATTAGTTTATTTCCCAAACAAGATATGGAAGCATATTACAGGCATTGAGAATGGCTCTGGACTTCTCTTTGATAAATTTCAAATATGGCAGCTGGAGACGGAAAGCTGATGGGGTATAAAAAGCTACTTTGGGGGCGCCTGGGTGGCTCAGTCGTTAAGCGTCTGCCTTCGGCTCAGGTCATGATTCCAGGTCCTGGGATCGAGCCCCGCATCGGGCTCCCTGCTCGGCGGGAAGCCTGCTTCTCCCTCTCCCACTCCCCCTGCTTGTGTTCCCTCTCTCACTGTATCTCTCTGTCAAATAAATAAATGAAATCTTTAAAAAAAAAAAAAAAAGCTACTTTGTGAGTATGTGGGGGCAAACACATAGGATGAGAGATAGCGTGGGAGAGAGGTGAACACAGACATGGGAGGGAGACTACCTAGGTCAGGAGCCCAGCTCTGGCATTTCGTGACCATGTGACTGTGGACAGATTACTCAGCCTTGCTGCATCTCAGTTCTCTTATCTGCAAAATAGGTTGTTAGGAGGATTGAGTTTATTCATTTAAAGGCTTACAGTGGCACCTAGCACACAGTAAGCACTCAATAAATGTTAGTCATTATTATTATTTTATTATGGATGCTACATATACAACTGCTTTAGAGAAGATGTCGGGGAAGGGAGCTGGTGGGAAAAGAAAGGAGGAAAAATGTCCAGGATGTTGTTGTGATCTTACTGATGTACCAAGGACCCAGAAGACTGAGAAGTCTGGCTTTGGTCACCTTAAACCAACCTGGCCGCTGGGCATTTGTTACTAATGTCAGTGAAAAGCAAGGTCCAGCCAGGTGACCTCAGTGGGCACCTCAGTGGGCAGTGGGGTGCGCTTCAAACTCTGCCTGTCACACCACCGGCTCTTGGATCCTGGGCAAGCCGTCCGATGAGTCTCCCTCTCTGTGGAAGGAGAAAGGATACCCGCCCCTGTGAGTGCTGTGGCACCCCCCGGATCGAAGTACACGATGAGTGCATACTCTGAGCGAGGCCAGGGGCTGGCTCTCTGAACCCAAGCGGTCTCGTTACCGTGCACTCAACCTGACTCCTGATCCTGCTCCCTCCTGAGCATGCCAACAGGACCTGCGTGAAATACCTACCCAATACTGGGCAGCAGCAGAAGGTTGTGTTAAGCTCTCTTTAAATAAACTTGACAGTGCATGGAAGAGTCTTCTATCCCTGACTTGGAAGGAGGGTGTGCTGTGTTCGAATCGGGGGACAGTGAAGGCCCACTCTCAGACCTGCTGACTCAGGAAGAAGCATCCACGCATCCACACTGGCGCTTAGAAGTCCATTCAACATTAAGAATAACCAAGGCTTTTCGCCAACATGGTATGGTGTGTCATATTTATTGGGCGATTCACAGTCAGCTAAAACATAAGGAAAGACCAGATGACATCAGTAATGTCAGGAAACAAAATATTTAGCATTTCTTAAGTTTCAAATTTTGCATTCCGTTGCAGCTGAGGGATATAAACGGGCAATTCATGGACATAACTGCAATTTATTTTTAGCAACAAGAAGCACATTCATTTATTTAACCGATGACTTTTAGGACAATAAGCAAAAAGAAAGAAAACTATAGTTTCATGTAGCTAAGACGGGAAAATCATTTATACAAATGAAACGGATACAAAATACATTATAAAGAGAACGCACATACAAAAGTCATTAAGTTGGTCCAAGAACAAGGATGTCACAGACACACTGAGAGAACACTGGTGTGAATTCATTTCCGTTATGAAAGTATGTCCAAAGTGTGAGTTACACATTTACTGAGGTAAAGGCACGATCACTTCAACATAATTAATGGGGAAGAATCCAGATTCCCCGTGTAGCAACCCTTCATACCAGTTTTCATCTATTTGATTGGTTAATGTAATGATGTCCCCTTCTTTAAATCCTAGTTCTCCTTGGTTTTCTGGCTCAAAATCATAGAGACCACGACAGCAGGGCTGGTCCATGGGAACGTTAGAACCTGTCCACGTCATATGGAGACAAAAAGTACGGGTTAACATGACACATTATCCTTGGAGGAGCGGGGAGCCGGAGAGGTCATGAACAGCAGGCCCCCGCCTTCCTCCCCACCGGGCGGGCTCGGCCCCACTCCCAGGGGCTGGGCTCGCCGTG
Organism: Halichoerus grypus; assembly: GCF_964656455.1. Classification (NCBI taxonomy): domain Eukaryota; kingdom Metazoa; phylum Chordata; class Mammalia; order Carnivora; family Phocidae; genus Halichoerus; species Halichoerus grypus. The sequence goes on from NC_135719.1 coordinate 3,523,630, forward strand.
TCTGTCCCAGCTGCCCCCAGCCAGAGGATGCCCTCGCTGACCTCCCGGGCCCACGGCCTTTGGCTTTTCCCTTTGGTACTCCCTTCCTTCCGGAGGAGTCAGGCCCAGCCCACCTCCCTGAAAGCCCGGAGCCCGAGGGGGACACAGAATTCCAAGGCCCAACCCCTGCCCTCAGGGAGCTGATGGTTTCTTTGTGGACACGGGACAATGCGTGTGCGACATTTAAAGGGCACAGAGATGAGGTGGAGAATCACTTAAAGCTCAGAAGCTCAGAGCAGGAAGAAGCAGGAAAGGCCCTGGGTGGTCGGGACGTCTTCCCGGAGCTGGTGACCAGGAGCTGGAATGAGGCAGGTGTGACACGGGAGAGGATGGGGCCAGGCTATTCACGGCCCAGCCTGACATGCTGGGCTTACTGTATGAAGCCAGGCGTTCTCAGAATAACATTTTTCAAATAGTTATTTTTTAATTTCAAAACTAAAACCTGGCAATAGTAAGAAAGGGATGGAGAGGAAAGGAAGGAAGGAGAGGGGGAAGGAGCGAGGGAGGGAAGGGAGGAGAAAAGTATGCAAAACTGAGAAAAAGTCAGTTGTAACCCCACTAACCCAGAGACAACCAATGTTAAACTAACATTTTGGTGGACAAGCTTCCAGATGTCTTGATGAACACATCTGTGTATGTATTTACATAAATATATTCTTTTCATCAAAGAACATTCCTATACATATAATTGTGAATCTCTTTCCAGAATACTTTTAATTGCTGACCGGCCGTCAACTCTCTCAGTATGACATAATTTCTTTAACCCACTTCCTATATCGCTGGATAGATAAAGTCCTTCCTTCCCTTCTCTCTCTCTCCCTCTCTCTCTTTCCTCTTTTTCTTTTGTTCTCATTAGGCTTTCCTAGAGAACTCTTTGAAAAACATCCTAATGCATGTTTATTTACAAACATGCACAATCAGTACCTGAAGGTAAACCTCAGAAGGGGATTTACCTATTCATAGGACATAAAATTTTTCCAAGACTTTAACTTTTACTGTCAATTTATTTGTCTATTGTTTTTTGTCTTAAAAGTTTTAGGAGCCCCTTAGAAAATGTCAAAAATATTTTTTATATTTATCATGTTTTCTTCCATTTGTTTTTGGAGCATGTCCTGGGGATGGGGCAGGGAAGGGGGTTTCTGGTGCACACAGAGAACACATACAGAAATCTTAATCAGCACAGTCAAGCTCATCCACCTTTCCATCCTATTTTCTCCTCCACATACATACATACATACATATATATATATATTTATATGTATATATGTATATTTATATGCATATATGTATTTATATGCATTTAGTTGAATGCATCCCAGGAATGATTTAATTTTTTCATGTGAAAATTTTTACTCTTAATTCCATTGAGTTTTGGCAAACAGAGGCATTATTGATTTTGACGATGCTGAAGCAGTTATCTCAAGACAACTTATCAAAGGACCCATTCTTCCTCCACTGACTTCAAATACTACTTTTATCTTCATCATATATTTAATGATCATGTGCACTTGGGCGTATTTCAGGATTTTCTATTTTCTCCACTGACGCATTTAGGTAACTGTAACGATGTATCATTTTAAATATTGTAGCTTTAAAGTAAGTGTTAATAATTAATAAGGTAAGTTCTTCATTTCCTGTTCTCATGAAATCACTCCACTCCATAAACTTCAGTATCAATGTATTGAGTTTCCCCCCATAAAAATCTCATTTTGGGGGCACCTGGCTAGCTCAATTGGTACAACATATAACTCTTGATTTTGGGCGGTGACTTTAAGCCCCACATTGGGCACAGAGATTACTTAAAAAAAAAAAAAAATCTCATTTTGATTTTAACTGGATCATATTTTTTTAATATTAAGATTAGTTTTAGAATATTCTTTCCGTAGATGTATTTATTTATTTGCATAGGCAGGGGGAGAGGCAGAAAGAGAGAGAGTGTCCTCAAGCAGACTCCCTCCCTAGCATGGAGCTGACATGGGGCTTGATCCCAGGACCCTGAGATCAGCACCTGAGCCGAAATCCAGAGTCAGCTGCTTAACTGCCTGAGCCACCCAGGCAGCCCTAGAATATTTTTAATGAGTGATGACCACCGCAGGCCCTAGAGGAACCACTTACTCATGGGTGATACTTTTATCCTAGAGCTAGACCGGGTTTGTTACCGTTTAAGAATTTTGCATCTGTATTTAAAAGTGAAATTACTCCCATTTTATATTCTGGTCAGGCTTTGATATCAGAGCATGTCAGCTTTTATAAAATAGACCTTTTTTTCTATTTTCTAAAATCTTCGAGCTTGAAGATTTGAAAAAACTTGCCCCCAATTATCTTGGCTTATGGACTTCTGCATGTAGAATGCTTTCTCCAACAGTTTATGATAGTGACATAAGAGTGCCTGGGAAGGAGAGGGGGTCATCCCCATCCAGGTCACCACAGCCCCTCACAGGGACGTGTGGCCTCAGTGGTTCTCATGATTCCGAGCCGAGGCAGGAGGATGAGGAGCAGAGAGGCTACCCTGGCCAGGGGAGGTGATGCCCGACCCAGAGAGGTCAAGGGCATGGACCACTGGTGAGTTCAGAGCAGACATGACTGTCCCAGGGAAGATGGAGCTGGAAGGAAGCCAAGCCCCACCCCACGAAGACCATGCACCCTGTCTACCCGGCAACCACTCCAGGGGCAGAGGCGACCGCCAGAAGGCAGAACAGGCCATCCAGAAGGAGACCGGGGAGGCCCCCACACTACCCACAGCCAACTCGTCACGGCCCAGTTTCTCTCGTCACGCCAGCAGAGCGAGGTCTGCAAAGATGCGAGGCAGTGTCCCAGGGCAAGACCATGCCAGGTGCACGGTCCACGTCCTTTAAGACGAGCCGAATCCCCACACAGGACTGAAATATCCGTGTATGTCATCTCACCTCTGCCATCCTATTTTACGCTTTCTGTTCTTACTGCCTTTTTCTGTGATTATGAAACATCCTTCTTTCTCTCTCTCGACTTTTGAGAGTCGAAACAAGTTCTGCTAAAGATTATGTTCCTTCCTCACCAAATCTTTCATGTCCCCGTAAAGAGAATATAAATTTGGGTATTTCTCTGGTTGGTCAAATAAGAAGCCCCTCCTGGGCAGCAAATCCCTGCGTGGGGCCCGTTTGTCTCTCTGACGGACGGGGAGGCCCTCCTTCAGTGCCAGCCCCGCTCCTGACCTTGCCAGCACTCTGTCCACACCCGGGTGGGAGTGGAAGCCAGGAACTCCTTCTCTTGCGGGCTGTTTATCAGTGAAGTTCCCCAGTGGGGCTGAGATGGCCCCGCTGTCTTCCTGTCATCGTGGCTCTCAACATGGCAGCAGACTAAAAAGCTCACTGCTTTTAGTGGAGCCCCAGGCCAATTAAATCAGAAGTTCTGGTGGTGGGACCTGGGCCTCAGGATTTTTAAAATTTTTCAGGTGTCTCCGATGTCCAAGGGAGGTTGTAAATCACCCGCTGAACGGCCTTTCCTTCCCTCTGCTTTCTTCAACCAGAGCTTGGGAGTGTCGAGGAGTTTCAGCTGGTAGGGAAAGGGAGGAGACCCACTTCTCCCTCTCTGGAGAAGAAGCTCCTTCCCATGTGGTAACTTACAGGTAGATGAGCCTTTTAGAACCTAAATCCACATGCACTATCGTCTCTAGAACGTATGTGATGTTTCTAGCATTTGGATGGCTCCTTCCATGACATACCTCCATCCCACCCCAACTTTGTATATTCCTTTTGTCCTAATGATGGCCGTGGAAGGACTTCAACACGGAGGTCCAGTTCATTATCTTGAATTTGAACAGAACGACATTCAGTTGCTTCAGAGCATTGGGAAATGGAGTGTTTAGCATGCAGAACTTTTCATTTTCCTTTGGAAATGCAATGCCTAGATGGGCGAGTTGGGGTACTGAAAATCCATACCAACCTGGGCTGTTGGGTCAAAGTCAACTTTATTAACGAATACCTGTTTTAATGTGGTCTATAAAAGTGATTACTATCCTTTTAGCAAGTCTTGCACTCCCAGCGCATTGAAGAGGGAGATGGAGTCAGGTGCCAAACCACACGGTCGTCTTGGAAAGCATTTCCATGAACATGAAATGTTAGTGCTATGAGGGTATTTGGTGGCCCCCCATGGACCGTTCTCTTTTTGAAGAAGAGGCAGTGATACCTCCAAGAGGTCATAACAGCCCCAGGACTAATGGCAAAGCCAGAACCAGACACCAGGGCTCCCAGCCTGGGATCTATCCTGCTGATGTCACCTCCTACGTGATCTGTGACGCCGCTAAGGGTTGCCAAGACATTTTATGGGCTATCACACTGACTACGGGTCTAACTACATCTATTTTTTCCTCCCATTGACTCTGCAAGCTGCCTACCTGCAGTGACTAAAATCAATGCTGAATGGCAGGCACGCACTCACCCTACCCACCAGCTACACGCACATAAATGTGCACTCCCGGCACACACACTGAACAGATCAGGGAAAAGACACATTACTCACTTCGCACTTCATTTATTCTAGGCAAGGGACCATTGCCACACTGCCCACTTTGATTTTCTAAGAGCTGGAAAGCGACCAGCACTCATATCACACTCCATCAGCAAGTGAACCCAAAACATGGCGTCTCTCCTGAGAGGCGGTGGGGTGGCGTAATGATGCAGGCCAAAGTTCCCTGACTCAGGTAAGACGTGAGCACCTGGCTCTCCGGCCACCTCTGCATGGCCCCCAGCCCCACACGCAGTTCTACCAGCATGGGCACCAGGGAAACCCACACCCACCAGAGCTCGGGCTGGCTGTCCTGAACTATGCAAGCAGGACGATAGCCCGGAATATCATCCAGTGCGTTTGTCAAGCTGGGTCATTTCTGCTGTCGGGGGCCTTCAGCCCGAGGAGCTGTGGCCTCCCTTACTTTAGGGAGAGAGGAGACCCTGCACATGAACAACGCAGTCAATGTTACAACTTCTAGGTTCCAAAATCATGCCATTTCAGCTGCGAACTGGTGTCAAAGCCAAGGTTTACAGGCTTTCAGGCCCATGCCAGAGCCAGGTAGGCTTTTATGGGATTTAAGAGGCAGAGAGAGAGAGACAGACAGATAGGCTGACTTCTGGAGTCCTAGGAACCAGGATCTGAAGAATGCGGAGCATGGAAATTTTATTTCAAGCCATGGAGAGGGAAGGGCTGTCTCCTGCCACCTGAGAAGACATAGAAGCTCTTTCTAGAGGCAGGAAGGGGCTGGAGAGAGAAGAGGGTGGGCAAGAAGGTTGAAATGCTCCCCTGATTCCACCCCGGGGCGGGGGGGGGGTCTTAGGCCCCACTTCCCACTGGAACTCTGGGAGAAGGCAGGTCCCCCAAGTGCTCTGAACCAACATGGTGGGGTGGTGTAATTACGCACGGAGGGGCCTGAGGGAGCCACCCCTGTCTCCCCATGAACTGTGAACAAATCTTAAGTCCCCCCAGGAAGTGAGGAGGTGCTGGGGGGGGCAGCTGGACCAGAGATGGCCTGGGGGTGGGCACACAGGATGCAGAGACCCCACAAGCCAGAGCCAGAGGCTTGGACCACGGAGCCGGGCCTGGAGTGACAAGTTATCTCAGCTGGGTGAGCAGTTCAGACCCAGACCAGCCTCCTCACCTGCCACCATGACATCTGGGCAACGTCCCCTGATATCCGGGCACCATCTTGGGCGAGAGGCGTGCGGAGGAGAGGGTCTGTGAGAAAGACCAACAGCCCTGACAGGGAGTCTCAACGGAACTGACTGGGTTTAAGTCCTAAATTGACCAAGTAATAAATGTATAGTCTACTTTCTCTTGAAAGAGACCGAGTTACCTTGAAATGGCAAGATTATGTTTTTTTTCCACCATTAGAAGAGATGGAAAAAAGATTAATTTTTTTTCTTTTTCTTTTTTTTTGGCCAACAGTAGAAATGGAAAAAAGATTAACTTGTTTCCGCCACCGGTCTAAATGGAGACTCATAAGCAAGTTCAGTTCACTTGAAGAGAAGTAAAGTTTCTGCCCCCCGAAGCGATCACAGAGGAAGCTGCCCTCTCCACAAGAGAGAAGAAGTCAGAGGCAGCATGCACGGAGCCCACAGGCCAGGCAGAACAGGCTGCCTCTCCTCGGAGACCAGACACAAACACCTACACGGTGCCCGGGGGCCCGGCTTCCCACGACCGGAAGCCAGCACTTCTGCTGAAACCTTCCCGTAAGGAAAGATGGGTCCTCCCCAGCGTCCCATCTCTGGGGACAACTCGTTCCTTTTGTCCCCTGGGGTCTTGCGGCTGCTGCCCCTTGACCGCCCGCACACCCGGCCGGCTGATGAGGAGGCGCATGCTGTCCGGTGTGACGCCCCCAGCCCCAGCCTGGGCTGCCCAGCAAGGACGCTGCCCTGGCCGAGCGGTCCGTGTTTATTTTCTCTTACTCCCGAGACCTGGCTTAATGTAACATGAGAGTAGAGGTGGGAAAAACACAGACTTCCTTGTTAAAGCACCGAAACAAAGATTATTTTAACAGAGAAAAGGGAGTGTCCCTGTTGAATATTTATTATTCAAGTTCTGATCCACACCATTAGGAGAAAAAAGGAAACAAAGGACAGCAGAACACAAGAGTTTCAAGGGGGCTGGTTGAGTATGCACTGCAACAGGAAGGCACAATGGGTAGGGAAATCGTGTTCTCCCTAAAATATGTTTCCTTTCCCTCTTGGCAATAATGTGGCCCAGCTCCTAACAATATTGGGTCCCCTCTTACTATTTTCACAACACTAAAATTCTGGGGAGTGCCCTTCCCCACCCCACCTTCTGTTTCCCCAAGTCCCTGATGCAGAGGGCCACTCACTCATACCGAGATGCCTCATGCATCTCATCCCGGTGGTGGTCCCATGGTCCTCAGCCCCCGTCAGCAACGGGGATGACACCATAACCCTCAGTGCCAGGACAAAATTCTAAGTGCCTCACTGACATCAGTGGATTTACTTTGGTACTTTACCCCCGCCCCCAGTTTGATGGATGGAGAAATTAAGGCATACACAGGTTGAAAGCAGGTCAGCAATGAGGCTGAGACTTGACCTCCATCTGGGCCCACAGTCTGCTCTTGATCTGAAAATCATTAGCTTTTGAGTTCATCCCCACTCAGTTTCTGAGCCAACCCCAAGACGAGGGTGGGGGTGAGGGTAGGGAGCAGGGTCTATCAGTTGGGCTTGGTGAGCCTGTGCATCCTCAGCTTGGCATGCTCTGGGGAGCTCCCAGGCCCTGGAATGCTCTTTGGGAGCATTCTCCCCTAAATCCCTCCCTGGTCCTCAAAGGTCTACTCAGGTCCCACATACTCCAGGGATGCCCTTTGGGTACTTATTCTCTGTCCTGTTTTCTTCTGCCTGAGCCCCTGCTTCAAAGGAGCAGCTCAGGCTTCAATTAAAAAACAAAAAAAACAAAGCAAATACAGGAGTAGACTCCGGGTGGTGGATTAGCCACCAGAGTGGACGTGGCATCCGATGGGCCTGGCGTTTCTGCAGCCCGGTCTACTCCTGTGCTCTCTCCCCCCTTCCTTTGCCATGTGCCAGGATCTGGGGGCCGGTTCTCCAGGGCTGGATTTCTCCTCCTGGTGCTGACTGCCATGGGTGGGGAGAGGCAGGGAGTGGTCAGTGCGACAGGGGGCATCCTTCTCTCGGTAGCACGAAAACATCGCCACTCTTTTGCTGGACTTAAACTTGGGTCCCTTTCAGACCCTCAAAGGAGCCCCCTGCTCACTCTTCTCTGCCTGCCCTGACTCTGGGGATTTCATTCCCTGGAGGGACCCGGGACAGAGCATCCCCACTGAAAGGCAAGCTATGATGCCCCCCGCTCCCCCACTCCTATTTTTTGGAAGGGAAAGGGGACAGAGAGAGAAGTGATTCATAAACTGCTGTCGACGTGTGTGCCTATCAGGGAACGAGGTATGGCGTCTGCAGAAGCTACTGACCTGACGAGGCTCTTTGTCTTTAGTAAATGCCCCAGACTGCTGTGCCTTTTGACTTTTTGTTCCTGCTTTTTTTTTTTTTTTAGTCTTTCTCTTGCCTCCCTTGTCGCTGGGCTGCGACCTGTCACTTTTCTGCCGTCAGTGGGCCTTCCCGAAGCAGTCCCTCGGCCTTCCTAATCTGCTGCTTCCAGTCTGCTATAGGCTAAGAAATCAGATAACCAGTTAGGTAACACGAACAGCCACGAGGGGGTGTGCCCAGCACCTCTGATCGAGGTGATCTTAGAATAACCCCGGGCGCTCAGGGTGATAACTCCTGTTCTCTCGAAGGGGAAACTGAGACCCAGAAGGAGGGAGTGAGAGCCAGGACCTGGGCCTCCCTGTGACCCCACAGCCCACCTAATGGTGAGGCCGGCAGGTGACCCCCGTCTGGGCCGGGTAGGCTCACATTCTGCCCACCTCCCGGTCTGAAGTCTGGAAGGTCACACACCCGTGGGGCTGCTGAGGAGCAGAGAGGAAGTTTCCTGTTAACGGTGGAGTTACCCCCACCGGGAATGGGACCCGAGCCTCCCTCTGGAGGGAGACCTGGCCGTGCCTGCACCGTAGGATGACGGGGTAGTTCACCTCTGAACGCACCGGGGCACAGAACGGATTCACACTTTCCAATTTATTTGCGGTTCAGACTCGTCTCAGACACTCAGTGAGTGCGTACTCCCTCCCGGCCAGGCGCCCCGCTCAACCTATGAGATACCATCTCTTCTGAATTAGAATGAACATTTTTGGTTCAAATTGTAATTTCTCTTTTCCCGACCTAAAATCTCAAGCACTCGCAGAAAAATTCTTTGGAAGCTAAACACCGTCCCTTCAGCTGACCCAGACACAGCGCTGGTGCGGAATTGTAATAAATACCACGAAAACCATTTTGTTCACCACCGCTAACATGCTATTTCTGTCCGCTGGTAATAAACTACATGGGAACTTCAGATCCCTGGTTTCTAGCTCTGGATTAGGTCACCCCTGGGCCCTGATTTTCTTACCTGCAAATTTTATGCCTTAATCTGTGGTTAATGCTATGGATTGAATGTCCGCATCCCCTCCGAATTCGTATGTCGAAGCCCTAATCCCCAGGGCAGTGACATGTGAGGCTTCGGGAAGGTGATTAGGTCATGAGGGTGACCCTCCTGAATGGGACAATGCTGCCCTATCAGGACAAGAAGACGGCCCTCCGTAAACCAGGAAGCGGACCCTCACCAGACGCAGCATCTGGTGGCACTTTGATCTCGGATCTCCCAGCCTCAGCACTGGGAGAAATGCGTGTTTGTTGTTCGAGCCCCCTGGTCGGTGGTATTCTGTTATAGCCGCCCAAGCTAACTAAGACAAGTAAAGTACTAAATTACTATGAAAAGTCTAGTGAAAGCCTACGAACTGTCTTTCTAGAAATAGGAACACTGTATGTGTCCACAGGAGATGTGTTTTATTGAAATCCCTTGTCAGGGAAACTCAAACTTCATCATTATACTGTAATCTATAAAAATAAGCATGTGTGATTTGTTTTAACCTGAATTCCAATCCTCCACAACTTACACGGGCTTCAGGAGTTGGGTGTGAGCAGTAAGCTTTGTGCCCCCCAACCCTTGCACAGCCTTGCTTGTCCTGAGACGTTATCTCAAAAGCTTCCTGGGACCACCAGGTCCTGTGTTTGTGGGCTGTCTTTGGCGCTCCGAGTGAAGGGAGAGCCGAAGACACACTGTGGCCTTAATCAGAGGTGGCTTCCTGGCCAATGGCATGGAGTTCAAGCTCACAGATGGGTTTTGTTTGGCCTGCTCCTTGCTCCATACAGTGTGGCTTAGTTACCAATATCTAAAAATCAGGAGCTTGCATGTAAACAAATATATGATTTCTGGCTTCTCTTGAAAAATCGGAAAGGCCGGCTCTTCTGGGCCCATATTCCTGGGCAACAAACAGCTGCTCCTGACAGCCGCTCCTGACAGCCAGCGCCCCTTTGGACAGGGCAAGTATTCGGCACTTGGCTATAGACTCACCTCTTCCCTTTTGTGCACCTGTCATGGAGGTCCGGTGACAGCCACCTGGTGCCAGGTCTGACCTGGCACTGCTTTCTTACGCTTCCCCAGTGTTTCTCATCCCCTAATCTGGCATTGGGGTTTACAGCTGGGGCCACACCCACGGGACAACTCCGGGGGGTCATTCTCGTGGACTCAAACATAAAGTCCTCTGGGACTGTGCCCTATAGCTGTCCTATGTGTTATCCCTGGAAACATCGACTTCTACACTATTTTTTAAAAACATAAGTACCTATATTAATATTTAGATGATGAGATGATGGCATTTCAAATTTTAACCTAAAGACCAAATGCATCATCATTGCAGAATATCAAAATTTTTAAATAGGCGGCATTTGAGATAATAAAATCATGCCATCATTTCAGCCATGTGGTATTAAAGTTCCCACCGCTAAATTCGAAGTTACACCTTACGGCTTTCCGAAAATTCTTTTTACAGACTGTTTAAAAGAATTACAGAAAGCCATTCCCTGCAGTGAGAAAGCCTTTCCCTCTAAAGCTTCCTTGGGATGAAAAATAAGAGAAGGATTCTTCCCCTTTCCTGAATCAGTGGCTACTGAGCAACAATAAGAACCATAGCTCACATTTCATTGTTTTAAAGAAATATTTTTTTAAACAGAGAACATATAAAATGTTCAATCTGTGCACTTCTCAAGTTTTTAAGAATGCTAAATACTCATAAAATAGAACTGCAGCAGCCATAGCATTGAGAGGGGAAGAAACTTGCAATGTGTTCAGTCCAATCACTTCATTTAGGGACAAGTTCAAATCCGCCCAGAGAAGTTAAGAAACTCACCCAAAGTCACACAGCTAATGAGTGCCAGATTCTGAGCTATACTGCAGGACTCCTGTTTCCTTGTTTCTCTCTTGTCAATCGTGCTGACCGGCCCATGGCTGATAATGTACAGAAATGCATATGGGGGGAGGGCTGGTGAGAGCAAAACAAACCAGAAAGCTATGGGAAGGAAAGAAGAAAAAGCAAGAAACAACCTGGCCACTGAGCAATCATTGCTGTCCCTGCTGAGTGAAAATTTTAATTTCCTCTTTGGAAATTTAGGTAAAAAAAAAATGCATATATTTCTATTTGCAAAGTGCTCGTCTTCTTCAAGTTTTGAACTTCACACTTGACTTTTGAATAAATGTTTATTTTCTAATGTAATCCCAGAGATTTTTGCTCTGATGAGGGGAACGACTCAGACTCTAGACATTATTTCCGAGCCCCTTAGCAGTGTCAAGAACTTTATAAAAGTCTCTTTTATACCTGGAGGGAGTGAGAATGTCTTCATAGAAGCCATTTGAGAGATTTATTTTGCCTCGCTCTGAAATGCCCGTAGCGTGCACTTGGAACCCACACGTGTTCACTACCCTCAGCCTTCCATATTTTCAAAGTCAACCTCAAGCTGGAACGTATTAACCCTAAGTTGTAATTATATAAAGTGACACCCTCTTTAAGAACTTAAATGGGGGGAAAAAAAACCTCATAAATAAATGAGTTGATAAAAAATGCAAAGTATACTTTTTCTAATTCCGTAAGTGACAACGAGGGGCCAGATACCCATGAGCTGGGGCGGGGAAGACGTGTGAGCCTAGGCTGCAAACTCCTCCACTATTTTCTTCAAAACCGAGGGTTTTCCGGGAACAATGCAGGCACACGTTTCAGTCCGGGGGACTTTTCTTGGCCCTGTCATCTCTTTGGGGACACGGGAGCAGCACATGCTGATGAAGCGTGGTGACCCCACGCGCCTGAGTTTGGACGGGCTGTGCGTCCTCCAAGCCAGGGCTGAACTTGGTTCTGCCTGCAATCCATCATCTCAAGATGTGACTTCCACCGCCCCCACCCCCTTCCCTGCTCCTGGCTCACTTTATTCTTTCTCTTAGGCAGCGAGAAGTGTATTATCAAAGATTCCATCTCAGTCCCACGATGGATTCTGCTTAATTGACCTGCATCCTTTCATCTCCCTCTTTTCTGTTTCTTTAGAAAGAAATGATGAAGAAAATGTTCTTGGAATGCATTCCTGGCACAGTCCCGTGAGCTTTGCTTTAAATTGTTAGTGAAATGCTTGACATTTTTCCTTTACTTTATAAACATTATGTGCAAATCAGTCAGAATCCTAATGGAAAGTAATTTCCCATTAATACAGGCTATAAAATGCCATTTTCTTTTGAAACTATGCCCCAGAAACAAACAGTACAGGACCCCTTTACACTCGCAAATTCCACCCACAAATCACCGCAGCCCAATGCTGGAGTCGGGGGCTAAAGCTACTGCCAAGGGCAATTTCAGAGAGGCCGCCTGGGAAGGGCCGCGGTGGAGAGTCCAGCCATTGGACACAAAGCCTTCGGAAGAGCCGTCTTTTGCACATCTGTGATCTCTGGCTGACCATCGCTCTTCTAACAACTTAATCTGCCCAGGGACCTAGCTACTGGCCAAGAAGGAGGGGACAAAAGCACTGACATGCACAGTCTGGATGAGAAAGCCAAAGAACTCACTGCCCTATCAGCATTTTCTTCTTCCAAGTGAGATGCAGACTCCCTTTGCAACCACTTGCTGGCTACGGATTCCCCGCAATCAAGAATCTTGGAAATAAATCATTCCCAATGCTCTTGTACATTTTAAATGTTCCCCAGTATTCCTCCTTAAGGATATAAAGTGAAAATCTAGAAGGTAAAGGGTCCAGCTCTGCTACTTACGGCCTCTGTGGCCTTGAGAAAATCTCACTTAACCTCTACGAGCCTCCACTTACTCATCTGTAAAAGGGGCATAATAACCGCATGAGAAATGTGTAGGAAGTCTTTAGTACATTAGCTGACCCATAGTAAGTACTCGGTAAGTGCAACTGCTATATTGTTACATTGTTATTGTTACTATTTTATTTTCTACTGTTACCACTTCCTTGCAATATTGTTATGGCCATGAAATGAGATATATATATCTCATCATCAAATAATATATACCTGGCATATTTTTGGCACTCAAATGCTATGTCCTTATGCCTTTAAGTGATACTTTGGTTAAAATACTTCTTCACTATCATAGAGGACCACACTTCCCACACTGCCAGTCTGAGAGGTCAAAGTTAGTACCGCTACAGGTAGATGAGGACACCCTTTGTCAAAGAAGAGCTGAGTTCTCCCTCGATGAGAGCACGGCAGCCTGGGAGCTGGACCCTCGGTTCTGGGGTCTGCTAGCTGTGCTCCACTCAGATACAACAGAGTGTGGGGAGGGCAGGCGATGGGCAGCCTGGGGTTGGATGCATTTTCAAAGTTTTTACTTAGTTTTTCTTTTTTTTTTTTAAAGATTTATTTATTTATTTGAGAGAGCGAGAATGAGAGAGAGCGAGTACATGAGAGGGGGGAGGGTTAGAGGGAGAAGCAGGCTCCTCGCCGAGCAGGGAGCCCGATGTGGGACTCGATCCAGGGACTCCAAGATCATGACCTGAGCTGAAGGCAGTCGCTTAACCAACTGAGCCACCCAGGCGCCCACTTAGTTTGTTTTTCTACCCAGCTTCTTTCCAAACAGAAATTTTGAAGTGGCTAACAATAACACACATATTCAGAATACAGTGTTTCTGGACCAGAAGTCGAAAAGCAAAGCCACAAACACTAGGGAAACAATAGATTTTCATCCAAACAAGAGAACTTTCAAGAGTAAAAGGAGGGCATTATTAAAAACTAAACTAAAGCGACAGACACGGGACTGTCTTGGGGCAGTTCGCTTGCGCCTTTGCCAAGCGAACGAGGATACATGGTGGCCCTGACGTAAGGGGAGGAGGGGAGCGTGAGGCGGCTGCATGCACATCAACGGTCCCTGTGCGGGTCCTTCGCATCTGGCACTGAGCTTCCCGGGGGCCAGGGAAAACAGGGAACAAAATGTGGTGCACAGGGGCGCCTGGGTGGCTCAGTCCTGGGATCGAGCCCCGCGTCGGGCTCCCTGCTCCGCAGGAAGCCTGCTTCTCCCTCTCCCACTCCCCCCTGCTGGTGTTCCCTCTCTCGCTGTCTCTCTCTCTCTGTCAAATAAATAAATAAAATCTTTAAAAAAAAATGTGGTGCACAATTTCTTTAAAGAAGGAAGTATACCTTTTCTTGAGGGCCATCAATTTTCCCATTATTAAATACATCTTTTATTCAAATATTAAAGAAAATCTTGAAAACAGGAAAATATCGCCCATAATCCTACTACCCTTTAACCTGGGCTACACACAGATGTCGACTTGCAAAACTGTCATCAAACTGTCATCACACTATACTTACAACTTGGTGTCTTTCTTTTCCACTCAACCATCATACCATGAACATTTTTGTTTCTACATAATTTCCATGTGAATGCATTTGAAAAGCTACATAATATCCCATTTGATGTACCATTATCTACTTAACCAGTATCCTACTATTGACAAATATATATAAACAAACACCAGTCATTAGGTTATTTTCACTTCTGACTTTTCATGTCTCTAGACAGCACTGCAACAGATGGACGAATAGGCTATTGCTTAAATTACTTCCTTAGGATACATTTCTGGGAACGAAGCCACTGAGAATGCATACACATTTTTATTAATTTCGATAGATACTGCTAAATGGATTTCCCAGTGAGTCACCCCAGGGCTCGGCAAACTATGTATGGCCGGCAGGCCAAATAATGTTTTAATGGAACACAGCCTTGCTCATTCATTTTCACATTGTCTAAGGCCGCTTCTAACCAAGTCACATGGCTACAATAGAGGCCGAGCCCACGAAGCCTAAAGGATTTACCACTTGACCCCCGACAGAAGACATCTGCCAACTCCTAAGTTACCTTAATATGCATTCCCACTAGCAGTGTGGGCATGGGCGTGGGCCACCCTCTAACGGAAACGAATTACGTGGGACCCTACAGAGAGGTCAGCGGGAGACAGAACAGATGTTTTCTTCCTCAACAAACGTGTAGTAGATGTCCGCGGTAGAAACCACAAGCTAACCACCAAAACCCATGCTTGCTTTCTTCCCCAGGAATATGGACACAGGTAGGATGTGGCTCTCCAGCTTCCCTCCCCCTCCCCAGCCTTTGCAGCCAGGTACGGCCATCAGACTCTGCTCTTGCCAGGCTGGGAGTGGGAGTGATGTGAGCCATTTAGGGCTCATTTCCTAAAGAGGAATCTCCAGCCTGGGCTCCCACTCTTAATTTCTACCTTTTGAACCACTGTTTTTTGGAGTCTCTGTGGAACATTAACTACTCTTACCTAACACAACCTAGTGCCAGCAGTGGGGTGTTCTCACCATCAAGTTTGGGATGCTGACGCAGTGGGCAGCCAGTGATGAGGAAGAAGCAGGTAAAGAGGCGTGAGAGCCGCTGACCCTCGTCAGGTCATGGCAAAACATTCGGTGAAACTGCTGCCTATACCTTTGAAAGCATATCGCATACCAGTAGCTCTGAAGAAAAAAGCTGGATAAAATAAAATGTTAGTGTACATGAGCCCTTCTTGGTGCATCCAGCAAATTATTATAAGAAAGACAAGAACTGCCTGGTTTGTAAGCAAAGATACAAGGGAAGAGAGAAAGATCAGAGGTGGGGTCCCAGCGCATTGAGAAAACTTAACTGCTTCTCTGTCCCAAAGAACAGAAGACAAGCAGGCTGTTATTCCAAATCATTCTGAGACTCTCTAAGCCAAATGAAAGACCCAGTTCTGCAGCAAAGATGAAACGAAAGGCATTGCCTCCCCACTTCCACTCACCTACTGATTGAGACGGCCTCGAGGTAGCCTCTGTAAGGTAAGGAAGGCTAGACAAGAAGAGGAAGAAAGAAGGTGGCCTTCAGGGTGGGAGGATGGGTTAGCCTGGTGATGGGTATTGAGGAGGGCACGTTCTGCATGGAGCACTGGGTGTTATGCACAAACAATGAATCATGGAACACTACATCTAAAACTAATGATGTAATGTATGGGGATTAACATAACAATAAAAAAATTAAAAAAATTAAAACCAAATGCAATTCACACACAAAAAAAGAAAGAAGGTGGCCTTCAGAGCTCCACCTGAGGACGGGACCTGGGGTGTGGTTACCAGCCCGGGAGCTGGAGATCGGAAGCGCAGTAGGTTTCTGAAGGCACCGTGTGTGAAAGGAAGCACAAGCCTAACCTGAACACATCTGCATCCCTTCAGCCTTGACAGGCCCTCAGGGCCCCCAGGCAACAGTAAGGACAAGTCCCCCAGGGTGCAGCTTTCCAAAGCCTACTTCCTCCAACGTGAAGACACAGCAGACAAATCTAGGGACCCAGGGGACACAGGCCAAGAGAGGTCCCCTGCACCTTCCAGAGAGCAGAACCAGGGTCTAATCGAGGAGCCTCTACCACGGCCAGGGGGCCTTGCCATTCCTGTCCAGCAGAATTCCATCTCTCTACGCACTAGCACCTGGCTGTGCGCTTCCCACTGGCCCTGCGGTGGCTGCCCAACTAGAGACCACATCCCCCAGCTCGGCCACCACCCATGGTCCTCTGATTCAGTTCTCATCCCTGCTTGTGAGACTGTCACTTCTGTCTTGCTGGCTTAAGAGGAAATGTCTAGCCTGGACCACTGTTCTTTCTCCCCTTCCTGCTGGCTGGCATGGCGATGGCTAGGACAACATGGAAGCCACATGATGAAGCTGCCCAGGCCCAAGTGACCCCACGGACGCTGGGAGCACCACCCATCGTGGACTGCTGCATGAGTGAGAGAATCCTATTTTGTTGAGCACTGGTTACACTTTGGGGTCTTTAAAAAAAAAAAAAAGACAGAAACTGGTATTATTCTAATAGGATACAAAAGAACTCTCCAGCGTACTATGCCTGGGTGTGCTCTTGACAATATATTTTTTTTTTTTTAAAGATTTTTTATTTATTTATCTGAGAGAGAGAATGGGAGACAGAGAGCATGAGAGGGGGAGGATCAGAGGGAGAAGCAGACTCCCCGCTGAGCAGGGAGTCCAATGCGGGACTCGATCCCGGGACTCCAGGATCATGACCTGAGCCGAAGGCAGTTGCTTAACCAACTGAGCCACCCAGGCGCCCCTCTTGACAATATTTTAATGAAGTCAATTTTATTCAAATAACTTCAAAGATTTTTTTTTTTTTTGAGAGAGAAAAAGAGAGAGCAAATAACTTTAAATGAAATGTTACGTCAAAGATGTAAATTGAAAACTAGTGCCACATGCCATAGAGACTGTAACCAGGAGACTAATTATGATGGAAAATACACAATTTTTTTTTGAGAGAGAGAGAGCGCGCACGCCACTGGGGGAGGGGCAGAGGGAGAGGGAGACTCCTCAAGCAGACTCCACGTCCACTGCGGAGCCAGATGCAGGACTCAGTCCCTCGACCCTGAGATCACCACCTGAGCCGAAATCAGGAGTCAGACGCTTAGCTGACTGAGCCACCCAGGCACCCCCAAAATAGACAATTTTATTAAATTCAAGCTGGGTACTCTTGCCTGCAAAAGGCTTTCAGGCCAAGGCCTATCTTCTCTGCTAAAACCTGACATTAAAAATATTCAAGTCCAAAACTGTGGCTTTACCTCCTTGAAATCAGAATGATGAAAAAAGAATTGAGAACAGAATAACTGTCCTATGATATGATTCAAGGTTCTTTATGTCTATAGTCACTCGGCATCCAAAGCCACCTCGGGCAACAAACAGCAGAGAGACGTGTCCAGGGGGACACATGCGCTGAAGGACCCGAGGGGGGTTGCTGCTGACACCCCAGACTGAGGACAAGACTGCAGCCTTCCTTTCGATCTCGAATCATCATCAATCGTAAAATAGGTATTTTTAAAAATTTCCCAAGTGACGTTAGGAAACAAGAATGAACACTGCTGGCAGACCAGAAATCGTGAAGAATGTGAGAAATAGCTGGAAAGTGGATGTGGCAGATGGAAGAAATGAAGCCCAGAATGGTTCTCGAAGATGCTCCAGAAGCGGGCCCTGAGGATGCCCAAAGCCTAGAGTCGGTGTGGACTGGAAGCTGGATGACTGGCTGGCATTCTGGGAAAAGAACGGCCAGGTGAGTCCTCCCATCCCGGGTCTCCACCAAGCACCGGGGAGCCCAGGCATCTGCCTCCAGGAAGGAGACATGAGGACAGGGACCTGAACTACAAAGTCAGGGCAGTGAGGACGCAAACACCCAGAAAACCAGAAACCAATGCACCTCCCTCAGCAGAGCATCCCTTATTCCCTCACAACCAGGGGAGGTGGGCAGTGGTAATAAAACACACACATAGAAAGTATGATTAATATTCTTAGAGAGACATGAAGAATCTAATGACTTCTCAAATTGCATGTTAAAATTTAAAAATCTGACTATTGGTGTGATAAGCAGAGTAATAACCATCTCCCCACTCCCCACCCCAGATGTCCACATCCCAGAACCTGTGGATTCCTTCCTTACATGGCAGAAGGGGATCTGCAGATGTGATTAAATTATAGATCTCAAGATGGAACGATAACTCTGAATGACGTGGGTGGGCCCAATTTTATCACCATGTAATCACAAGGGACCTTAGAAGAGGAAGGCAAGAGAGTGAGAGTCAGAGAAGGAGGTAGGACAATGCAAGCAGAAGTCAGACAGCTTGGAAGATGGTCCACTGCTGGCTTTGAACATGGAACGAGGGGCCACAAGCCAAAGAATGCAGGCAGCCTCTAGAAGGTAGATGAGACAAGGTAACAGATTCTTCCCCAGAGCCTCTTGAAAAAACACCAACACCTTGATGTTAGGACTTCTAACCTCCAGAACCTTAAGACAGACAATAAATTTGTGTTATTTTAAGTTTATTCAATTGGAAAAAGAAATTCAATAGATGGGCTAAATAAATGAATGGGTACAAGGAAAAAAATACACAAGGTGAAATTTTCTCAGAGAACAAAGTAAAAAGAACAGAAATCTAGAAAGCAAGAAGGAAAAAATGAGCCAAAGAGAAAGAGACAAAAGTTTCAACATCTAATAGGATTTTAAAAAGAAAAAAATGAGAGAGAATAGATCAGGATATTTAAAGCATTAAAAAAAATTTCCCATCATTAAAAACAGTATGAGTTATCAAATTTAAATAAGGGTCAATGAGAACAAAGGGAGGGGAGGGGAATATAACCAATCTTCCCATAATTCTGATAGAACTGCCATAATTCTGATAGAATTCTGATAGAACAGGAAGAGACAACTTCATAATTACAGTCAGAGATCTCAATACCCCTTGCCTGAAAATTAATAGAAAAGACTAGACAAAATATCCACAAGGTACAGGTGACTTGAACTATGTTATCAAACAATTTGACCAAATTGGCATTTGTAGAACCCTTCACCCAACAAGAACAGAATACACGTGCATTTCAAGCAAAGAACATTTACTAAGATGGATCGTATCCTGGGTCATAAAAAGGAAGTTTCAAAAAATTTTAAAGGGTACAAGTCATTTGGAGTATGTTATCCAAGAAAAATGGAATTAATTGGAAATCTAAAATGGAAAGATAGGGAAAATCCCCCAAATATATGGAAACTAAATAACATACCTCAAAATAAACCATGGGTTAAAGAGGATATCGAACATGAAACTAGAAACTATTTTTAAGAGGATGAAAATGAAGACAACACACCAAGATCTATGGGGCACTGCTAAAGCAGTACTTCGAGGGAAAAACCAGCACTAAACACACAGATTAGGATGGAAGAAAGGACTCAGTGACCTCAGCCTCAACCTTAAGAAATTAGATGGAAGAAGAGCAAATGAAATCCAAAGAAGAAATGGAGTAATAAAGATCAAAGTGCAACT
The DNA here is from genome assembly GCF_964656455.1 of Halichoerus grypus. Taxonomy (NCBI): domain Eukaryota; kingdom Metazoa; phylum Chordata; class Mammalia; order Carnivora; family Phocidae; genus Halichoerus; species Halichoerus grypus. Next base: position 3,543,460 of record NC_135719.1, read on the forward strand.
CAATGAACTAGAAAACAATAAACAATAGAGAATCAATGCAACAGAAAACTGGTTCTTTGAGATTGATACATCTATACACAGAGAGAAGACACAAATTTCCTATCAGAAAAGAGAGCAGTGACATCACTACAAAGTCTATATATAATCTTACAAGGAAAATAAGGGAATATATTAACAACTTTATCCCAATAAATCTGGCAACTTAGATGAAATGGACAAATGCCATGAAAGGCACAAACTACCAAAGCTCACTCAAAAAGAAACAGATAACCTCAATAGCTTCATATCTATAAGGAAATTTAATTTGTAGTTAAAAACCTTTGCACAGGGAAATATTTTAAAGAGTAACTTTACAGAGAAAGCTGACAAATACTGCCTCAGCCAGGTGGTCAGCAAAAGCATCGATTACAATTAACATGAATAGTAATATTTCATGTTGATACCCTGAGAATGGCACTTGGCCTCTGTGGTCTTCCAATTTCATATCCCAATTCCGTATCACCAGTCTCATCATGAAAAAAAATATCAGACAAATCTCAACTGAGGGACATTCTACAAAATACCTGAACACTACTCCCCAAAGCTGCCAAGCTCTTAAAAACAAAGAAAGTCTTAGAAACCATCACAGCCAAGAGGAGTCTAAGCAGATATCATGACTAAATGTAATGCACTGTCTTGGATGGGATGTTGGAACAGAAAAAGGACATTAGGTAAAAATTAAGGAAATCTGAATAAAGTACAGACTTTAGTTAATAATAATGTAGCAATACAGGTTCACTAGATGTACCAAACTCATAAGATGTTAATAATAAGGGAAAAAAATAATAAGGGAACAGTTTTGCATATATAGGAATGGTGTGTACTATCTCTGCAAATTTTCTATAAATCTAAAACTATTCTAAAATTGTCTTTAAAAAAAAAACCTTTCTCACAAAGGGTTTATCCCATGAATATAAGATTGCTTTAATTAATTTAACATAACTCACCATGTTAACCAACTAAAAGAAAAAACATACTATCATTTCCATAGATGCCAAAAAAATTCATTCCTGATAAAAACTCTCAGCAAACTATGGCTGGAAGGGAATTCAATCTGATAGAAGGCATCTATGAAAAACCTACAGCTAACATCATACTTAATTGTGAGATACTGAACGCCACCCTTCTCACATCAAGAACAAGGCAAGCAGGTCCGCACCAACTATTCTATTCAACATTATACTGGAGGTTCTAGCAGGTACAAAAAGACAAGAAAAACAAATAAAAGGCATCTTAACATCCAGTAAATCTTTATTTGTAGATGACATGATCATCTATATGGAAAAACTACAGGATCTACAAAAAAGCTGCTGAAACTAATAAGTGAATTTAGCAACATGGCAGGACACAAGATGAATATATAAAAATCAACTGTATGTCTATACATAGCAATAAAAATTGGTCATTGAAATTTTATAAAAATAATGTTTAAAGTCATGAAAAATATGAAGTATTGAGAGACTGACTTAAAAATGCATAAGACTTGGGGCGCCTGGGTGGCTCAGTTGGTTAAGCGACTGCCTTCGGCTCAGGTCATGATCCTGGAGTCCCTGGATCGAGTCCCGCATCAGGCTCCCTGCTCAGCAGGGAGTCTGCTTCTCCCTCTGACCCTCCCCCCTCTCATGTACTCGCTCTCTCTCATTCTCTCTCTCTCAAATAAATAAATAAAATCTTAAAAAAAAAAAAATGTATAAGACTTATCTGCTGAAAACAGCAAAACATGGCAGAGAGAAATTAAGAAAACTGAAGTGGGAAAATAGACTATGTTCAAGACTGGAAAACTCCATATTGTTAAGCTGTAAATCCCCACTGAATTGATTTATAGATTCAACCTCAACCAAATCAAAATCTGAGCGTGATTTCTTTTATAGAAATTGAAAAGCTAATCCTAAAATTCACATAGAAAAGCTACTAGAACAGCCCAAACAAAGAGCTTTGAAAAAGACCAACGTTAGAGGACTAACACCACCCAACTTCAAGACTTATGATGAAGCTAGAGTAACCAACAATAAAAAGCTGAATGACAATGGAAATGTAATGATAGTACACTGTGTGATACAGCTGTGAATATTATTTTAATGCTCATAACATTGTAAATATTGATATAGGATATAAAAATGGAAGTTACCGCTGAGGCTTCAGAACTGTTAAAAAACAAAAATGGACGTAAAGGAGACTGCCATGTAGAAATTACAAACACAAAGCCCAAATTAGAAGAGATAGGAAACTAGTTTTCACAACTCTTCATCCCAACCTTATCTATGCTATAGATGGGTCAGGAGATGGAGATCAGAAAGGGTTTTTAGAGAAATCTCTGGAGAGCCTGAAAGAGGGGGGTGTGTTTACGTTCTTCCTATTTCACATCAAGTCAAGGGAGACATTTAAAAAGACCCGTAAGAGGCGGACCTGGGTGGCTCAGACATTAAGTGTCTGCTTTCGGCTCAGGTCATGATCTCAGGGTCCTGGGATCGAGCCCCGCATCAGGCTCCCTACTCCACAGGAAGCCTGCTTCTCCCTCTCCCACTCTCCCTGCTTGTGTTCCCTCTCTGTGTCTTTCTCTGTCAAATAAATAGAATCTTAAAAAAATAATAAAAATGGGGCACCTGGGTGGCTCAGATGGTTAAGCGTCTGCCTTCAGCTCAGGTCATGATCCCAGGGTCCTGGGATCGAGCCCCGCATCAGGGTCCTGGCTCAGCGAGGAGCCTGTTTCTCCCTCTCCCTCTGCCTCTCTCCCTGCTCATGCTTTCTCTCTCTCTCTCTGTATCTGTGTCTCAAATGAATGAAAAAAAAAAATCTAAAAAAAAAATAATAAAAATAAAAAGACCCATAAGAGAGCTTGAAATATGTTCCCTGGAGCTTTAAGAACAGAAGTGGTAGATGGAAAAAGAGAGGAGAAGCCAATTACAATCCCTTTGCTGACACCAATCTTTGCCCTACAATAGGCCAGAGCTTGAGGGGGGAGCCCAACTTCAAATCAAGATCCTGCATCCATACACTCAAGCGAGAGGAGGACTTATGTTACCCAAGAAGTGCCAGATAAGTCACGGGGCTGCCCATGTCTTCACCAAGAAGTAGAGGCAAAGACATTTAACATAACAGCATGGGTTGGGGAGTTGTGCATGGTCAAAGTGATGGTGACATGATGAAAACAGTGATTATGAGTAACTTGGAAGGAGGAAAGAGGAGGTGAGGAGAGAAGTTCGTGGGAGGCTAAGGACAGGGAACGCAGTCTTCATCTGCCATATCAGGAAACCACAGATCTTATCCCAAACCAAAAAATCAAGAACTAGCAATAGAAGCATATCATTTAGAACAATGGAGCTAAATACCAAACAAAGAGCTGAAAGTGGGTTCTTCTGAGAGCAGGAAATGAAGATGAGGAGAGGGTAGAAAGGGAGACAGCTGCTTTTCATTAAAGGCCTGGTAGCACCACTTTCTTTTTAGAACTATATACACATATTAGTCCCATCATTTTTATTTTTTAATTGAAAAAGAAATCTTAAAGGATAGCAACAGTGTTGGAAGAAAATCCCATGGACCAGTGTGTTACGAAGAGGTGGTTTGAAATCCATGGGCAAATAAGTGAACTTCAACTTCAGTCTCATACAAAAATTAACTCAGAGTGGATCATGGACTGAAATGTAAACGTGTACAACTCTGGGGAAAAAGCACAGGAGAACTTGTTCAGTCAGAGAAAGCTCAGACTTTACACCAAAAGCACGATCTTAAAAGGAAGAAATGAGAAATGACTTCACCACAATTAAAAACTTTTGATCTGCCAAAAACCCTGTTAGAATAAAAAGAAGCTACAGAGTGAAAGAAAATATTTACAAACCACATATTCGTCAAAGAACTTATATTCAGAATACATAAAGAACTCTAAAATCGCAACAATAGGGGCCCCTGGCTGGCTCAGTTAGAAGAGCATCCGACTCTTGATCTCGGGGTCATGAGTTTAAGCCCCACGTTGGGTGCAGAGATCATTTAAATAAATTAAACTTAAAAAAAAAACACAACGCAACAATAAACTGGGGAAAAAACTTATTAACATCCCCATACGTAAAGAATGTGTATGAGTCAATAAGGCAAAGTAAACAACCTAAAGGAAAAAGAATAAATTACACGAACACACAGTTCAGACCTAAGAAAATACAAATGGCAAACTAAACTACAGGGTGGGGGAAAGTTCAGCTTCACTAGTTATCACAGAAAGGCAAATTAAGATTGAATACTCTTTTTTACCCATGAATGCTTGGCAAAAATGGAAGTCAAAAGACCCGGGTATGGGAAACAGGCATTACTACATCAAGAGCAGTGTGCCCGTCTGGGAAGGTCATCTGGCAGTAGCTACTATCATTTAACATTTGCATTCACTCTAACTTAGCAATTTCACTTCCAAGGAAGACCTGCCCATCAGCACATAGAAGCAGATACAGTGCATTGCTTTTAGCAAACAACTGGAAACAACCTTAGCGTCCATTAATAGGGAAATGGTATAAATAATGGAAAGCTATGAAGCCATTAAAAAATAGGGGGATAGAGATTGATCTATATGCATGACATGGGAATAACTCCAAGAGAAAGCAAGCTGCAGAACAGTACACCTGGTATGATCTTGTATTTGAAAAACAGAAAATAATCTAAAACCATGTGTATATAGTGTAGACAGGGCAGGGTTCGTACCAAATTGTTAACCGTGGCTACATCCAGGGAAGGGACAGGGATGGAGCAGGTGACCACGAGAAACTACAGCATGACTTATACCGATTGAATGTTGTTTTTCGCCGTCGGATCATTTTATCCGAGAACATATCTGTGTCATGCATCTAACGAGAAAATAATGATGCAGCATTTAAGACACTGCCTAGCATCCAGCAGGTGCTCAACAAATGCTCGTTCAAACTTTTTAAAAAAAAAAAAACTAGTGAAATATTTTGAAAGAGTTCAAAATGTAAATACAGAGGACCACGAAGCCCTCTGGTGCCCTGGCCAGGGTTTTAACATATCAGAAGGCAGTAAGTGGTGGAATTCTTCCTGGTGCCCGTTTTTGAAACTTGACGTAAGTATCCAAAACCAGGAAGCAGGAAAAGGAGCATTCCTGAGAGGAAAGGGGGGTGGGATTCACCAAACAACTAAAGAAAAAAATTCAGGGTCTCACACCAAATGCAGCAGTAAGCAAAGGCCTCCCTCCAGAGCACACTTAGCCACACAGAACGGTCATCTTACCTGTTGTCTTTGCTGACGAGGTGGTGGACACCCCATTGAGCTCACTAGGACTCCTTTTGATGGGCCGTGGCTTATACTCTCGTCTGGGGACACTGGATGCAGCTGATATTCTGAAAAACACATTTTAAGATCAGTCAGACGTCAGATGAAGAAAGCCACGCTTCCAAATGTACGTTTGCACTGCTTGGGGAGCCTACGAACTTGGGGGAGAGGTGGTGGTTGTGAAGGGGGTAATTTTTACGCATTGGTTCGTGAGTAGCCCAAAGTGATAGGGGTGATATCCCCGGCGTAGTTTTTCGCTATGTATTTGAAAGTGTGGGTCTCTCACGGAGTCCCTGAGGCCCCTGTCAGGTGCCAGGTTATGCTGGGCACCCAGCAACGTTAGCTGCCTTTTCTCCCCTTCTGCTTATGCAGAGACAGAAATACACAAACGTGATCGTGTGAGCACTGCATGCATGCCCCCTGGCAAAGAAGTGGATGCTTCAGAGACCCGCCACACCTGAGAAATCTGCCATTGATTTAAGCAAACATCCCTCCAAATGTATTCACTATCATCATCCCGTGTAAAACAATATTCGGTTACCAAACCTGGTCAAGAATGGGGTAGGTTTTTTTAACCCACTATATTAATTAATAGGGTTACTGGGCCTACTACGTGTGATATTACTAATTTTCAGAGAAATATAGAATGCATCATCATTAAAACCTAAGGGGAACGGCCATCTTCCTTCGACCACTCAGAAGGTATTTCTGACTCTTTCAGTAACTCTCTGAGTCCGTATTACGAACGTGGCCTGCTATCTGTACTGGGGAAATAGAAACACATCTTTTTTCCAGATATTTACATACTTTCTGCGTATCATCTCACACTTCTCCACATCCCTACACGTTGGCAAGGAGGTACATGCCATCGCCACCCCGGCTCAAGCTCTCAAATCAGCAAGGAAGCCGGGACAGCTCTGTCGGGTGAGCAGCTCCGTCAGGTTGCCCTGAACACAGGTCACGGAAAAGGGCTTTCGTGAAACAAAAAAGGAAAAAAGCCGCCAGATTGCTTTTCCCAGCTCTGTCCCTTTGGCCAGAGCCACGTACTTATTATTACTTCAGTGCGATCCCACACCCAACCATGAAAGCCAGCTAAGAAAATGCAAAACAGAATGGGGCGGTGGGAAGGGGCGGCCGGAGGGACGGATTCAGATGGCGTTTACTCGGCAGCCCCGGGCTGGCAGGGCGCGTGAAGGCTCTTACCGCATCTGCAGATTGCTCTGTAATTCCTGCAGGATTTCCGTGGACTGTCTGTGATAGTCTAAAGCTGCCTCTATAAACACGGCCAGCTGGCTGACTTGTTCTACCTGCAGCAGAAGTGGAAAATTATGCCAAGGCCTACGTAATATTCAGAGAGAGAGAGAGGCGGGACCAGCAACAAAGACCCAGCTTCGCAGGGAAGCCCCGCGTCGTCCTCGGCTCTGGTCCGTTTCATTTCCTTATGCTGCGTCATCATCACGCGGGTGGTGGTAGAAAGGTATATTCTGGAAAACCATGTTCAAATTTATTTGTGATTAAAATTTGGTTTAGCTCAATGGAAGCTGGTCTTCCCAATTAGGTGACACCCTCAGGAGATTTTTGTGCTCTAAAGCTCACGGATCTGAACACACAGAGATAAAGCTTTCCAATGACATGGGAAGCCAACACTGAGTAAATGAGCCTCTTCCTTAGTGAAATGTCTCTTCGGGCACCTTCTAGCTAAGTCAAATCAGGAAGCTAAGTAAACTAAGCTGTTCTCACATAAGAAAGGAAACCAGGGGAGGGTGGGCACCAGGGCAAACACTTGCCAGCTCCGTGTGTCTTGTTGCTGTCCGCACAAAATCGTGGCCATGAAACGTGACAGCCGAAAGGAATGAACTCTACAGCCTCTTGCATCTCTCGGTCCCTCGAATCGATGGAAAAACTAAAGTAGAAAAGCTCTATCACCTAAGAAAGGCTGGAAGACCAGGGGATGCATGGATTGAGGAAGAGGCGTCCCCTGTGGGAGCTTCCCCGCTTCCCCCATGCGTCTGAACAGCTGCTCCAGAAAAGCGGGATTCATGACGCTGATGTCAGCAAGCTTCGGACACAGGACCTCTGGGTTGAGGTGATAAGGACCCCTAGCAAGAGCCCCGTGACCTCCAGATCCGGAGAAGGTCACAAACCAAAATCAATCCCCCCTCTTCCAAAGCTTCCCCAAAGCCTATGCATCATTCCCACGTGCTAAGCAGCTTGAGGGCAGAGTCTGCCCTGCTTATTCACCCCGTAAAACCAACCACGGACTGGTCCACCTTCAAAGACCCAAGCTGCTTCCATTTGTTGCTATAGACCCTGCTTTGGCTGCCCTACACTCGCTTTCCTCGCGCACGCATCAACACGGGCTCAGCACACACCTGAGAAACCCACAGCATCCCACTGGCGCCCCGCTGTGCTCCGCATCCGAACAAGGAAATCCCGTTGTGTTACAGTCACTTGGCCGCGCTTGGGGCTGGAAGAGCACCAAGCCTAGCCTTAAATTTCCCAAAACCCAATAAACAAAACAAAGACAGCCTGGCCCCACAGAAATTCTAAGGATTTCTTAAATTTCACCTCTCTGGCTTTCACGTTTAAACAAGTCCAGTTTAACGGCCCAACTCGACCACAGCAGAATCTGCCGAAGCAGGAACTGTGCTCCCCAGCTGGGGGGGAGCGGCGGGTCGGGTCCGATCTGAGCCACACCTCACTGCCTTCAGTAAAGTTAACTTCTATTTTAATCCCCACTTTGAGATATGTTTGACATTTCTCTTTTCAAAGGAGCAGTGAAAAAATGAGTATTCCTGGAAACATACGGGGGGCGGGGAGGGAGGGAGAGAGGGAAAGATCACCAGAGCTCCTGTCTGGTTGGCTCAGACAAGTTATGTAATCTAGAGATGCATCTGTCACTATTCGTTCAATGGCTGACTTTGGGAAGGCAATGAGTCCCAAGGCCCCTTGGGAGAGAACAGCGGTGCTGCACGGTGCTCAGTGCAACCACTGGAGAGGTGGTGCTGCAAAGTTCCTGCTGGCCGGGAAGCCACGTGGTGCCACAAGGGGCTTATGTGCCTCCCCGTGCCAGAAAACGGAGGCTTCCGCTTATCCCCGGGCCATAAGCAGCAAGGTGCGTGCGGGTGGTCTCTGCTTCCCAAACCCCAGGTAGGATTCAACACCTGGACAGGCAAAACCAAGGCAGCGATAAAGCCAGGCCTTGCAAGTACCTGTCTGGAAGGTAAAGCGTTTCTTCCACTGGCCACACCACTCAATCTGGCAAATCCACCTGTTGACTCGGGGAAGGTCACCTGGGATGAGAAGACAGGTGTAACTCTACTTAGGGCTGAGAACAACACTGCCCCTCTCTGGTGCCACCTTGGGAGTGAAGTGTGACCACGCATCACATACACAGAGCTCCCGGCTCAGAGTAAAGTGCACTCGCCGTCACGGTGGGTCACTCCTGGCCAGGTGCCTGAAGCAAGAAACTCAGACTCCCCAGTAAGCTAGAGGAGAAGGAGGGAGGGTCCAGGTACGGGCCATGGTGCTGGCAGATGGTGGGGCGAGGACTAGGAAGCTACCCGGGGCAAATGAACCAGAAAGAGCTTGTGGTGGAGAGGAAAATGGCCCCCAAAGATGCCGAAGCCTATCTCCCCAAATCTGTGACTATGTCACCTTCCCGGGCAAAAGAGACTCTGTGGGTGTGATTGAGTTAAGGGTCTTGAACTAGAGGATGACCTGGGTTATCTGGGTGGCCCAGTGTCATCATAGGGTCCTAGAAGAGGGAGGCAGGAGGGTCAGAGTCAAAGAAGGAGGTACATTGGGGGGGCAGAGTAAGAGGGATGAAGATGCCTCATGCGGGCTTCACGGCCGACGCCACCCCACTCCACGAGTCCTCGCTCCCTCCCCTGGGGCAAGACTCAGTGTATCTCCGGGGTGTCGCCCGTGGGCACACTCTCCTTCAAAACCCTCTCGTTCGCTGCAAACCAATGGCTGATTATAAGCACATGAGGCTGTTGGGGGTACTGAGCCCTGGGGATGGAGGCAGAGCACCGACGTCCCCATACTACTGTGGACTATGAATACAAGAAGTCCCCGGGCTGTGGCCCCAGGGACACTTGAATTGGACCTGAGCCACTGGGGTGACCTGCAGACCAAGTGCAAAGGATCTGGGCTGAACCCAAAGGAAGGATGGCTCCAAGGACTGCATCTTGTAGTAAGATCAGCCCTCTGCAGAAGGTTACAGAAACAGTGGCCAAGTAGGAGCAGGGCTGTGAGCTCTCCTCCTCAGACCCTTCAGCGACTAGTTACCACCTGGTTAGCAGCCAGGTAAGTGGGCGGAGAGGCACACCCTGAAGACCACCGCACAAGGAGGGGTGAGAGGGATGTCAGTAGGTAACACCCTGCACCCAGATGCCTGGCATCTGCAGCGAGCCTGGCATGCAAGAACAAGGAAATGCACCCCTTCTGGAATGCGACAAGCCATCCCCTTTCACAACTGAAAATGGCATATTTCCAATGGAGAGAGCATCTTCGATCTGAATTGTGGTTATCCAAGTGATCTCTTGCTCTGTCATATCAAAGACGTCCACTCCTTCTGGACTCCCCGCAGAAGCTAGAGGAGTCTGATCTTAAACAGATGCCTTTGCTAATGGGGCGAGAGCTTTACTCAGAGTTTCTGAGAAAGTCTGAGCAAGGCAATGAACTCAGTAGCCTAGAAACAGCCCCTTATGCTTCCATTCTCCACTTCACATTCCCAAAGGGTTTCCTGACATGTGTAGGTCAAGGTGACCTTCCAGGGGCAAACAGCTGAGCAGAAGTGAAACCAGAATCAGATTTCAGTTGGTTCGCTCCTTGTTGGGTGCGCCTTCCTTCCGCGAGCCCAGTTTTTCTTAATGTACCTTGTGCCACGTGTCACCAGTCCCTTGAAATGACAGCAATAATAACGATGATGTGGAAGGTCAAACAAGTTTGAGAAACTCCCTGGTGTGCCCTGCCTTAGGAATCTCTCCGAGACCAATTTTTCACATTATCATATAAAGACTCTGAAAAGTCTCAGGATCAAGAAAACCTGCTTAGTTTTGTCCACGTGAGGGTTTGCCAAACTCATTTGAGCGTAGAAACATTATTAGTGCAACCTACTACAGCCCGTGGAATGAATTTAGGAAAATGCCACCCCGGACCAAAGGAAAGAACCCAGGAGTCTGCAATCCGGTAACCCCACCTGTTGCAGGAGCCCACGGATGGAGGGAGGATCCCCAGGCAGGAGACGTGGACCAAGAGAGCTAGAGAAAAGTGCAGGTGTCTGGGCCTCATGGGCCTGGAATGGGGATATTCTAGGTGCTCTCTCTGGCTCCTGCCAAAGTCAAAGACCTACATTCCATGATGTCAAGGGGTGAAGAATAGACTTCTCTGCAAAGACAGAAGAGTGTTAATAGGCCATTCCCAAGAAATGGTGAAGGCGGGCAACCAACCTGCTCAATTTCGCGCACCTCTACCTCAGAGCAAATTGTGATGGGCACAGGGGCCCCTCTCCTAGGGGGAGCCCCACCAGGCCTAACCCTCAGGGCTCCTGGGAAAGCTGGTGGACCAAAACACCTCCGGGCTTGCATCTGTGCACAGAATAATGAGCAACAGGTGAAGAGATGCCCAAGGTCTCCAATCCAGCCCCGACTGACAAGACAACCGAGGACTCCAGTGTGGGGCCAAAGGAGACTTGTCTTTGGTTCTCCCACTCACAACTCTGCCAAACTCAGACAGGAAAATAAACGCCAGTTTCCTTGGAAATGTCGGAGTGACCGATTCAGGTCCCTCACACCACCCCTTCCTTCTTTCCACATCACAGGTGCAGGGGTGCTCTGTCTGACCGAGGTCAGGGGGCCCCCGACAACCAGGGTGTCTGCACCCAGCACTGAATAGGCGGTAAGTGGAGTCTGACTCTGAGGACTGTATTCTTTAAGAATGTGGGTTCGCCAAGATCTGCCTTTCTGCTCTGCCCACCTCACTCCCCCTATGGGTCCCAAGACTTCAGTCCTGGGGTAGGTAGCTAGAGTCCCATTGTGGGCCCAGGCCCAAGCTGCCCACACGGATTTCCAGAAAGTCCCATCCTCTGGGCAAGGGGCCGGTATGTGACCCTTGTTCGGCTGTCCCTGTTTGTTTCTCAGTTGGGAGAATTCAGATGTGAGGACAGATGAGCAACCACCCCCTGGAAAGCCCCACAAATGGCCCATTGGCCAGAAAATCCTAGGCAAGGGTTACATAATCTGCATTTGGAGATTCCAGAAAAACCAACTCTGTGCGTCCCATTCGGGGCTCTCCTCAAACCAGGCAGATCTCTGGCGTTATCTGGCGAAGCTTTCCTTGTGTCTTAGCCGCGGCTACAAGATGTGAGGGCTGGACAAGATACCCACCCCCCTGTTCCCTGGAGAGTGAGACTCTGGGGTTCGAACCGTCAGTGCCAGGCAGAGATGGGCGGGTGGCACCAGGCCCCGGACACGCCACCCCCCCCTTCATTCACGCCACTCTGCTTATCTACCTCCTCCAGCCCCTCTTCACTCCTGCCGGGGAGGAGATCAGGGAATGTTCCCTAATTAGCAGGATGGCTTATTCTGCCCCCAAAGCCAGCTCTGCATGACCAGAGGCCCCATGTCTCAGAGTGTGTCTGGATAGCCGAGCAGGGTGGCTTTCATCAGCTGAGGACAGAAGGACAGAAGTCCTAGCTGGACATGCGTAGGTCCATGTCATCCCCTCCAGCACCACTGCCCAGGAGGCCCGTAGGGTGTAATTACTGGGTGTTCTCATCAGTGAAAAGGGCGGCCCCTTGGTTCCAACCTGGCTCTGTGTCCGTTCCTCACCTCGAACGCAAAGGGGTGGCCAGCTCGGACTGACAGCCCCAAACCTCTAGCTCACGATGGTACCAGCATCTCCCACCTGTGTCTGGAGGAAGCGCCAGGCCCTTGGCTGCCTGCCACCACGTCCCCGGGGAACAGGCACGCACCTGGGCGGCGGCAGGTGCCACGTCAGGTACAAGTGCCGTCCAAGCCCCTGGACAAAGGCGGGGCCTGCAGACCCACCGTGTTTACCTGGGAATTAAGACCCCAGCCATCTTTAGTGGCAGGATCGGTTCCTGGAAGAAACCCCAGCCGTCCTGAAGCATCGCTCCTCCTCCTGAGCCTCCTCACCGAGAAAGACAGCAGCCACAGATAGAAGGGGCCGAGCGGCAAAGGTTGGACAGGAGCTGGTGACCCACAGAGAGCAGGAAGTCAGGGTTCTGTGGGCTGCAGGGCCCTGGGGCTGGCCTGGGTGTAGAGAAGGGCAAGGGCAGGGCTGAGAGCTCCGTGCATGTGTCCTCGCCCCACGCACCGCTTCTTTGTCTTCCCCACCAGTCACCTGCCGCTGATCCCCAAACACCAACCACCTCCGCATCCGCCTGTCAGGTCCGAGGGCTGAAGTGGAGATTTTCTAGACCGTGCCTCATCCACAGGACTGCCAGACCACCCGGGCATGGCCCAGACACACCGACACGGAAAAGGTCAAGACAGTGCCCTTCTGGGTCTGATTGCTGTTGCCCCAAGAACAGAAGGAAGGCAGCCTTCTGGAGCCTACACGGCAACTTGTGAGCGTCCTCAACTATAAGCCCAGGAAGGGGAAACGGTGAAAGCAGATGTGCCATGCTAGAGGGGCCACCCCCGCACCCCTCAGGCTCCAGCATGAGTCACTCAGCACATGGCCCCTCGTCACTGTCACCATCATCCTCGTCATCACCACCAACCGCTTCGGCACCGCTATGGCCATGCCCGCAGGAATCAGCAGGCAGAGCACCCGGGTGAGCCCCGCGGTTAAAGACGGCACAAGGAGACGAGACCAGAGAAAGGGAAGCAGCCTCGTTCCAAGGCGGCTCGAAAGTCCTTAGCTGTCTTCTGATCTCGGTCTCCTCCCACCTGCGTGGCTGGTTCCAGGGGCTTTGGCCAGAGGGCAGAAGCAACAGGCCATCCCTGAAACGAGCCAGCACCGCCTGTCGGACCTGAGGGAGCAGCTCAGGCTCCCCAGAGGTGAACGGGGGTGCCCTCCACCCCAGGACACCTCAGGGGACGCACTGCAGTTCCCCTGCAGGGCTGGAGTTAAGACCTAGCTCTTACTCATGCCGGGGCGGGGTGGGAGGCAGTCCACTCATTTGCGAATACGGTCACTGTCAGCCAAGGGACCAGTGACCGAGTTTCCATACGGAAGGGATCATTCCTGACTTCTGCTTGACCTTGAAGGGAAAACAGGTCAACTGGGGGAACTGGCAGAGACAGAGAAACTGAAGGAGACCCCTAATGGAGGGCTTTGCAAAAAGCCCATCGTCATCGTGCTTCGTGAATGAAAAAGCACGCGGGGCAGGCAGGCCGTGAGACACACGAGATTCAACCTCAGAGTTTAAATCCACCACTACCAGGCACGGGACCGGAAGGACGACGTCTGCCACGGCCTGGTAAGGATCAGACGCATCCAACACGTCACACTCCAAAACCACGTGCTGATACTTCAAAAGATCAAATACGGCAATCGGAGACGAAACAAAACCAAAATTGCCGATGGCTTCGGGACAATTTCAAGAGAAAATTGATATTTTTAAGGGAAAATAAACAAACAAGAAAAACAGAGCCAATGGTTACACCTCTTCCCATTTCCCATAAGATGTAAAAAACCTGATAAACTATTAAAAGGAGAAGCATAATAGAGTGTACTTTTCAGCACTCAGCTTTCGTGGACGTGGGGATTTTCGAATTGTTTTCTGCAGGATCAATGTCTTGTCAACACTGAACGTAATTCCCCCACACGTCACCACGGCAAAGAAAAGCTGCTCAGTACGTTTTGTTTGACTTAACTCGAAAATGCGAGACCTTGATACGCCTTTTAATGAACTATTGGAAGTAGAACATGGTTTTGCAGATAAATAAATCCTCCAACTTGTCTCCACAGGTTTGAAAGTTCAACAAATAGGGTCCAAAGCTAAGGCTGGGCCCAAACAGCACAGGGACTGCCAAGGCCAAGTTTAGGACAGGGACGCCGGAGACAAGCAGGCGGCAGAAGGCTCTTCCAATCGGGCAGCAACAAACATGAAAGGCCTCATCACCGAGGCAAAGGAGGGAAGCCTTCAGCCTTCAGGATGCACAGGACGGGGTGACCATGCCTCTTCAGTATGCTGAATCTAGCCTCCCTCGGACAAATCAAATATAAGCTGGCAGGAATCAGAGTATGATAGAATATTTTGCATTTCTGAGGGACCTGTGTGGAGACCCTCACGATCCCCGAGCTCACAAGCACCACCACTCAGGTACAGTGAGCAGCGTAGGTCATGCTCTGATGTCCTGAACGTTCACGATGACAAGAAAGGCATCAGAGAGCTGCTCCTCCTCAAACATCTGCCTCACACGGTGCTTCTCTCAGTCTTAGCAAAACTGCAATGACCACACGATACGGGCTTTCCATTCTCCCGCAGAACCACCACGCTATGGCCTCAAATACAAAGGCCGGTCCGCTATCTAACTCCCCAAACGACCCCCCTCCCTGGGGCCACCTGGAGCACACCTCGGGAGCAATCCTGGGATGAACAGGACTTCTCGAGATCTGAGGTTTGAGTTGGGGCTTGCCAAATGTCCGAAGCTATTTCTGAGGCAGGAGATAGATAATGGCTACAGAAAATTCTGGAAGCTTTTGTAAACTAAGGCTCCAGAGCTTCTCCTCATGTTGGTCCTAATCATATATTCAATGTTTTTAATCACATTAAAGTCTCCTGTTTGGTTTAAATACTTACATCATTTTCTAAAAAATTAAACATGCTTCTTTCAGCCAACTCCTTTGACTCTTCAAATTTTTCTACCGCTTGTCTGACTTCTTCATCTGGTATCTTACCTACTCGCTTCTTTTTATAATCATAATCCAGGCGGCGGCCTTCCAGCTTTTTCAGGTGGTGCTAAACAAGACAAAGGAGTCCTTCAGAGAACTGCACACTCAAAACACGGGGCAAAGAAACCTTTGTTGTTCCCATGAAGATAGCCGTTGCTTTTTGTCCGTCTACATTCTAGGGGCAAGGACACATCTTACATGTCTGTGTGTCCTCAGCATCCACTTGAGGCCACCTTTACTGCAGACCCTCAAGGAATATTTTTGGGTAGATGGATGGATGGATGGATGGGAGGGTGAGTGGATAGATGGGTGGGTGGATGGATGGATGGGTGGGTGGCTGGGTGGGCAGATGGCTGGATGGATGGGTGGGCGGATGGGCAGGTGGGTGGGTGGGCGGATGGGCAGGTGGGTGGGTGGGCGGATGGGCAGGTGGGTGGGTAGGCAGATAGATGGATGGATGGTTGGGCGGGCTGATGGATGGGTGGCTGGGTCGTTGGTTGGGTGGGTGGGTGTGTGGGCAGCTGGGTGAATGGGTGGTTGATTGGGTGGGTGGATGGGTGGGCAGCTGGGTGGATGGAAGATGGGTGGATGGTGGGTGGACGGATGGTTGATTGGATTGGTAGATGTGTGGGTGGATGGATGGCAGAGTGAATGAGTGTCTACATGGAACATGAGGACACAGTGTCAGCACTCAGATTCCATTTTCCAAAGTTCTTTATAGGACCCCTCACTTAAGCTCTATTAATGTCCAGATAATTTCCAACTAAATTAACTACACCAAAAATAAGCACATTTCCTTTGGCACTACTGTCAAGTCCTAAGAGCTAGATTATAAAAGCAGAAATTTCTAGTAGCCCCTAGAATACTTATGCATATCCCATAAAGTTCCCAATTACAGAACACGTTCAATAAATGCCATCGATGAATATGTATACACAGAGGACAAACATTTACAACCTCTGAAAGGTGAGATTTCTTTAAAAAAAAATAGGATCTCTTTAACAAAATGTAACAATTATAAATATTCGATCTGTCCGTTCATGGAATGGGCTGCCTTGTGTGGTAGTGAACTCCCCATCACAGTCTGTGTTCGAGCAGAGGGATCCCATGTCAGAAATGCTAGAGACAGCTCAGCTGTATGGGGCAAGGGAGAAGCCTGGAAGAGTTTACACCTGCAATCCTTGGAAAACAGGTATTTGCTGTCGAATGTATCCACAAAACCAGACCATCCCACTGAAGTATGCAGGTAACGTTACTATGCATTTTAGTGAACAGCACTGGTTCTACTTCCATAATGAACTGGCAAAAACTGCATACGGGATAAAAAGCCAGAAGCATCTTTCCTGCATGTTCTGTGACTC
Source organism: Halichoerus grypus (assembly GCF_964656455.1). NCBI lineage: Eukaryota > Metazoa > Chordata > Mammalia > Carnivora > Phocidae > Halichoerus > Halichoerus grypus. Next base: position 3,560,001 of record NC_135719.1, read on the forward strand.
TGGGCAAATCTGGCATTCCCTCTGGGCCTCCGTGTGTGGTTATAAAACGGGAATGGAGAGGGCCAGCCTGGCTGCTTATGGGCCGAGAAATGTTTGGAATCCATTAACCCTTTACAGGTATAAGGCAGCTGGTCTTAAATGAGCAGGTTCTCCACTCCCGGCGTCTGAAACACAGAAACACAGTGGAGACTGCAAACGGCTTCTGAACAGACTCTGAACTCTTGATCATCGCACGACTGAGGTGGAGACTGAAGTGTAGGTTTACAGTGTTTCTGATTCAAACAGCAGCTGAGGAACGAGATGCCCCGTAGGATGTTATTTTGTTGCACAGGGAAGGCCGACACTGAAGTACAGGTGTGTTCTGCACGTTTGTCTGGTCCACACTTGGTCCACAGCCAGCTCTCAAGCCGGTCCGGTGGAAGAGCTACGCTGCCCAGAGGACTCTGGGTTTTCCTCAAGGACAACAGCACAAGAAGAAACGGCGTATTATATATTTCAGCCAAGGGGGTCTCTGATTTTAAGGTTCTGCATTTGGGAAGGCTGTTTTGGTATCCCCAGGTCCCCCAGAATGTCCCTTCTTCCCCAGAGTCATCTGTTCTTTGATAATTTGCAAGCACAAACCCTGTCCTGGGCCTCGTGGTCCCAGAAGTGAACAAAGCAGGACTCCTCACCCCGAGGCACTTACTGCCCAACAACAGAGGAGTAGAAGCAGGGAGGCTCAAGGCACAGGGAAGCACAGGAGCCCCTGATCAAACCAGGAGAGAACCAAGGCTTCCCAAAACAAAGAGCATCTGAGATCTGAGAGGTGAGTGACTAAGCCAGGAGGGGAGGGGAGGGGGAGAAAGACAAGGAACAGAGCAACTGCCCACAGCAAAACATCCCCCCGGGGGCTGCAAGTATTGCAGGGAGGCTGGGCAGCGCTGGGAAGGGGCCATGGGCCAGGCCCCAGAGGGAAGGAGAGGCCAGAGAATCAGGGCTAAGGTGGTGGATCTGTAAGCGGCCACCAGTGGGCAGCTCCAGAGGGTCTCCATCTAAGGCTGCACTGGGTGTGGTGTGGAGAGTGCGCTGGAAGGGGCAAGGCGTGAAGCCACGAGTCCAGGGCTGCTGTGCTCAAGCGTCTAGATGTTAATGCAAGAAGCCAAGAGCTAGAAAGGGAAGAACGGAGATTCAGGAGAGAGGACCATGGCCATGGCCATGGCCTCCAGGGCCCAGTGGAGGCCTGGCTTCAGAGGGCAGGAGGGACACTGTTGCCCCGACATGGACGGGAAAGAGGGCCTGGCGAGTGAGGAGTGAAAGGCATACTAGGGGGGAGGGTTGCTGAATGTTCTGGGAGTCCCTGAATGGTTGCTTCTGGTTTTCATTCAACCTCCCTGAAGTCCCCTCCACACCCTCTGGTTTCCGTGCAGATTCTAATGCCCATACAGGCATCTAGGACTTTCTGTTCGGGAAATCTGGAAGACGGCTCAAGCATTTGCCTTTGTCACATGTGATGCTGATGCTGCTGGTCCAGGGGTCCCCCCACAAGAACTGCTGGGCCTGAAGAAAGGAAAGGGGACATCTCCCAGGTTCAAATGACTTCCAAGCTGGCCTGGGCTTGCATTCAGATCACTCTTCAAGGCGCCTGGAGGCAGGTGCTCGGAGCAGCTCCCTAAGAGCATCAGAAGTCAGCGCAGGCTGCCCCTCCAGAGAAGAAGTCCCGGCGGGGTAGAACTCTCAAGTCTGTTTTTGCACATATACAAAAACACCATCAAGCAAGTGGCATGTGATCACCGACAGGTCCCTGAGAGCTCCCATGTGTGCTCTCCAAGGCCATTGCTAACAGTTTTCCAAATGTAAAATGTCAATTCCCAGATACTGATTTCCTTGAGAAGCAGTGAAAAATCATGACTACAGGTCTGGTGCAAAATATCAAAAGATAGGACAACTATGGTATGATTTTGATTATAAAAATTCTACGATGGAGTTATGGAGTCATTTTGTTAGGTGAGAAATGGCTGTGGAAATATGCATCTTTCATCTTGGCTTTCAGCTAGCTGGCTTCAATAAGATACAGAAGAAAGGGCTGAGAGGTTCTGGGTCTTTTTCCCAGTGAGCCAGGTAAATATGGATTATTCTTCAAGCACCCATAATAAGATGATGCTTTCACTGAATCCTTACAGAGGCATTCTAATGATTTTAAATATAGACATCATTTTAAGGAGCAACGGGTAGATTTATAGCCTGGAAGACTTACCCCAATCTCTTTTAGATCTTTGTCTTGGAGTAACTGAAGTGGGTCAATAAAAGTTTGCTTTACGTTAATATCAAGAGAGTCTTTCACCTCAGCCATTAGCTTCATGGATTCCCCAACTTCTATCAATGCATTGCCTTGAATAGAAAACGCAAATAAAAAAGGTTTCTTTAGCAGAGTCCTCGAGGATAATGGTGGTATTTATTTATTTCCTTCCCAAAAGTTTGTGGATGACAGTGCAAAAAGGTCCTCCCCCTGGGACCGGTGAATCCTGACTCAGAAAAAAAAAAGAAGAAGAAAGAGAGAAAGAAAGTCTCCTTATGGTCCGTCTTTTCCTCTACCTTCTGTACTCTCTCCACTATATAAAATAAAGGTTGGAGGCTGAGACCGAAGCATTTCCCATTTTGGCCACTAGATGGGGATAAAGCTCCTCTTTAAAAAATGGTACAGGTATCCCCGGCTTTTCGAAAGTTCACGCTGAACCCCAATCACCTTTACAAAAGACCTACATTAGTACTTGGCCTTGCTAACTGAAAAAAATCCAAAGAGGATTGTTGCTTTCACTAAAAAAAAAAAAAAAAAGGCAAAAAGAGAATAACATTCAGCCTTTGTTTTGCAGCAAGTTATTAGAGAGGCGATGTGTACCCCAAGCCGTGAGAACGCACACAGCACCCCAGCATCCAGCTGCCACGGCTCTGAGCTGTGTCTGTGAACATCTGCGCTTTGTCTCGATTTATTCTGTGCATGCACAAGCAGGACTAAGGTATGAGAAAAGCCTAGGAGAGGTTATTTTGGGGGTCTGGTAACACCCCCACATTTTTCCACATAAATTAATAGCAATTTCTTCTTTGCTTTACACCATTTTGGTTTACAAAAGGCCTCGTAGGAATGCTCTACTTTCAGAGAGCAGGGAAATCTCCAGTTTTGTGAACTGGCACCTAGGGTTCCTTAGAAGTTCGAGAACAAAATCCTTCTTTGTAAACTATAAAAGGATTCATTCATCAGGGCTAAGTATCAACCAAGAAAGGTTACAATAGAAATAAATGAAAAAAACCTCCTGTCGGCTTCTAGCTACTAGATCTTGAGGTCACTCCCCATCTCCTTTAGATGGTTCTAAGGCTCCTGACCCTTTCTGATGTCAAAGAAAGCCTGGCAGGGTCACATGGGACAGCCTTTCAGCAGGATGGGCAAGGTTTGCTCCTGAAATGAGGCCCAGGCCAGCCACGCTCGGGCTTGGGCAGTGCTCGGCAGCTTTTGCTGGATTAAGCCCTGGTATCTCAGTGCCAGCTAATCCACAGGAATTTGCAAGTGGAAGTCCTGGTGGCTGAGCAGAATGAGGGTTGCAGTTTCTCTCGAAGAATCTCTGGGACGTGATGCACCAGACCAAACTATGTTTCCTGTATCGGAGTTTTCCAAATTGACCTCAGAAACATGTAGAGCATGGCGTCTCTCAACTCTTAGACTAGAAAAAGACCTTAAGAGGCAGCCCAAGAATCTGCATTTCTAGTAAATTCTGACCTTCAAGTTGTTGCACCTACTAGTCCAGCCATGCACAGTTTATTCACCTGCAGAAGAGCGACAGCAATGAAGACTCACCTCACTTTTTTAAAAATAAACTAGATAGTGCATGGTACAGGACCTTGCAAAATAGAAGTGGAAACTCTTATTCTAAACTATGGCTGGCCAGGACTCCATTTTGACCCACTGGTAGCTTCATTCCTCCTAAATGTCCTTAACTCACTCTCAAGAGTCTAAATCATTCCAAGATAAAGATGAGACATCCCTTCCCAGCCTGGGGACTCTTTCCTGCCCAACCGATCAGAAACGGAAGCTACTGTTTCTGACCCCTCTGCCACCAGGACCCACGCCCCGAAATGTCAAATTCGACTTTGACAGAAACGTTTCCAAATATTTCCCTGGAGACTCCAAAAATTAATGCTGAATATTGGCCATCACCTCCATGGACCTCACATTCCTCCCCCTTGCTCAGGCTTGGTGCTACGGATTCCACAAGGACGTGGGGCTCAGCCTCCACCCACTGAGGCTTCTGCACTTCAAGAAGGTTCTACCATGTGGCCCCGAAAGGAAAGCATCCGATAGTACAATCTCTTCCTCAGAACAGCAAGCAACCTATCCACTCCTGACGCCCCCTGACACCAGCTCTCCTCCTTAACATAAGTTCCCTTAGTAGCTAGGGACCTGGGAAGCCATCAAACTGTCTGCCCATCCAGGCCCCTGCCCAGTCACCATGGCAGGGGCACTGCAGGACTGGCCTTGGCTGTGAGGGCCTGCCTGGCACCCTCACCGGTCCCCTCAACGGGCCTGCCTTCAGGATAAGGAATAGGCCATCTTGTCCACATTCACCCATGGAATAAAATAAAATTCACCTTCTATTGCTCTGAAGGATATTGTTACCCCCTGTGACTAATGAATGTTTTAGCAGGGAGTCTGCTTGAGGATTCTCTCTCCTTCTCCCTCTGCACCCCGCCCCCCTTCCGCACTCTCTAAGTAAATAAATAAATGTTAAAAAAAAAAAAAAGGCAGCATTGTGCACCACCTCGGCTGGGCAGCAGGCGCTCGCCGCTAATCCAGGCGCTGCGCACACTCACCGAACGCGGAGCCCTCGCCCAGCTCCTTCCCGAACTTCAGCATACAGTCGCCCAGCAAGCCTTCCGTCTGCGGGTAGCCGGTGGTTTTCACCTGTCCTCGAATCTTCGACACAGTGTTCAGCATTCCTAGCTTAGCTCTGTATGCTTAAAAACATTGTCATTTGTAATTCCTTAAAACGACAAGGCAGAGCCACAGGTCCGTCGCATTGAACAAAGGACGGCAAAACAGAGGCCACCTGGCGCACAACTTGAGGGAGGCCTGGAGCGAGGGCCAGGGCCGGGTGTGACCGATCCCGTCTCTCACAGGATTTCCTAGACTCTTTTACCTGGGGGGGGCGGGGGGGGTGCTAAGCGCATCTCTGCACAGCGAGGATGGAACGCAGAGACGGTGCACGCTCCGTGGACTGCAAACACAGGACCTGGGCTACCCCAGCCCACGTGCAGGGTGAGGTACGGAGAGGCCTGCCATTGCCCACACCCCAAGTCAGGTGTGGACACCTGGGCAGGCGCTCCTTCCCGGGGCCCAACGGATCACTAAGAACAGAACTGCTGAGGTGGATGTTTCAAACCACCATCCGGCCATGAATACCCTCCCCATGCCCCAAGAATGTATTCCGTCTGATTGTATCCAGTGTCGTGATGAAGGGCTGCTCATTCCTCTTAGGAAGCAGAGCCACTGGGAGGAAACGGATCCCCCCGCCCCCCACCCCCGAAGGAACATGAGTCTGTGTGTGGATGGCCCCTTAGGGAAATGATGGGCGGCCACGCTCTTCTTCTCTCCGACTCAGGCAAGGAGTGTTTACTGATCCCGGCTCTGTGGGACAGCCCATGCCAAGTACTAGGGCTCCAGAGAGACCCAGGCCGCATCGGCCCTAATGGAGCTCAGGGTCTAGGTACTACTAAGGCAGAATATACAAGATGTACTTTGCAGATAAAGTTGGGGATGATGTTGGAAAAATGAAACCATAGCGATATTGCTAGATAAGGTTGGAAAGACACCCCTAAAAAGGCAGAAATCGTATCAATAAAGTATGGAAGAGGGAATGCTTATGGTCTATAACCAACAGATAAAGAGCAGGCAGGCTTGACCTAAACAGAAATTAAAACAGGACAAATCAGGAGATATCTATGGGAAAATGTGACTATGAACTGAATCCCAAGCTAAGGATTCGGGATTTTATTCTACAGGCCAGTGAATCACATACTAGCTTGTGGTGTTTGAGATAACTTTAGGAAGTAATGGGATAGACTTTCATTTTCTTTGACTTTAATAATTACATGCTTGTTCTCATGTATTCTAGACCAGCGCCTCTCAAACTGTAATGCGCATGCAAATCACCCAAGGATCCTGTTAAGATGCAAAGGCTGATTCAGGCAGTTTGGGATGAGCCCAAGATTCTGCATTTCCCACAGTCTCTCAGGTAATGCTGGTCCTGCTTTAGACATTCCCCTGTGCCGGCCTTTCTGAATCTTGCCCACCTCAGCTTCAAAGCAGTTTTCCTCCTGGTCCCTGCACAGAAGCTTCACTCTCCTACAAACCCCCCCCCGCCCCCCCCCCCCCCCCACACACACTCGGTTCCTCCTTCCCACTGTCAGGGTAGAAACTGGGAGGTAGCAGGCATGTGACTGACAGCCATTAAACTGGAAATAACCAGAGGCCTCTGTCCAAGGGGACACTTCCATTGTTGGCCCACCCCATTCCTAACCCCTTCCAATGTCAGTTCTTTGAGGATGGGATCTTGGTCCAACTTCGCAGCATCCCAGGATCCAGGAAAACCCCTCGCCAAGAGTAAGCTCTTGCTGAGTATGTGCTGACTGATTTATCAGGAAAAGGAACTTACGTGGCTCATCTCAACCATTAAGGAGGCCAGGGAAGAGATGTTATTTATTATAGTTCTTAAAATTCTAATCATCTATACAATTCTAAAGACTTCTACACCCACCAACCTCCCTGGACATAATTTTTATAAAATTTATGTTTTTTAATTTTTACTGCCTAGATTTTTGGATGGTTGGGTCTGTGCTGATGGCTACAGCCAAGCGAATCACAGTCACTACGTGCAAATACTAAATTCCTAAAAAGGAAAGGCAGTTTTGGAGCTGCACAGAATTCAAGGCTTGGATGCCCTGCCCCTTGTCGGTTTCTGTCCTTCACAACCCAGGAAAAAGTCATCAAGGGGTATTGCTTCCCGACCTCGGAATTCAAATCCTACTGTGGAAGCAATTTCAAGTGAATATATCCTTTTGAGCAGGATGACAGAATTTTTTTTCTAAAAGAGGAGATTCCTCAGTAAGAAAACATATACAGAACGCTTAGTGGCTCTCTGAAGCATCTCCTAAAAAATGTCTGCTTAGCAGTGCCTTGCGGCTGAGCCCAAGCCTCCATCCAAATGACGTCACTGTAGTTCACAGAACTGTCTACTAGAATTCACCGAACTACCTCCGGTCCCTGGAGGCTTGACTTTAAAAAAACTGAACTTTATTATGTGGATGCAAAAGACGTTGTTTCTAAATTATGTCAGCCATGTGTCAAGTAAACATGGATTAGTGATCTGTGACAGTGAAAGAACAAGAGACTATTTCAAGACATTTTTTAACTTTACCTGGATTTGGCTGAAGATATTCTGTGGCTTTCGAAATAATTTCTGCAACAGCTTTATTGGTAATGTCTATTTTCTTTAAAAGAAAAACACATAAAAATGTTGGTAAATGACACTGAATTCACAGAAAAAGAAAAGTAATATGCATTAATTTAATACATATTATTATGGTGATTTTAACCTAAATGAATTTCAGCATTTTGGGGGAGAAGCGATTAATTTCTCACTCTGATTTTGGGACAGCTCTTTCTCCCCATGATGATGGAGAACATTCATTTCTTTTCCTTTTTAACATTAAAGTGAGTATTCATACAATACTTAGAAAACTTGGACAAGTCATTTCGCTCCTCTAGATTACTAGATATACTTGAAGGTCTCTCAAGCCAACACTAGGCATGTCTGAGCCAAACTCTCCTTATCTGCTGGGTCAACTTGATGTCTATACGACATAAGGATGCCCTAATAATGATTCACATTAGAAACTACCACAGTAAGTCAACAATGAATCATTCTCACTAGCATATCACTAACATAAACACCCATGTGTTCTGTCTGCCACGTTAAGACTGAATCTTTCCTTCCACAAAACCATTCCTGGACACTGGCTGCTGGTTAGCCAGATACCGAATGTGAGAATAGACAATAAAGTTAAATATGCACATTGTAATAGCTTTATTTCATACCATCCATAACCTGAAAGAAAATATAAAGGAAAAGGAGATCTCATTCATAAGAGCAATTTAAAAATACGCAACAATACGGCATAAATGTAATGAGAAACGTACAATATCTATTTCAAAAACCATTTCCTAAATGGGTAAGTTTAATTGTACAAAGATGTAAATCCTCCTCCCAAATTAACATGTAAAATTAATTCAAATCTCATCTCAATTTTAATTTTTTTTTTTGTTACAACTTGGCAAATAATAAAGTTAGGTTCATGCCTCACACTACATACTGGATTACAAATATAGACCTAAAAACAAATTGTAAAGGTACTAAATTATTCAGAAGCATATTTTGAAATATGGGTATGGGAAGACTCTTCTAAGCATGACCCAAAATCCAAATGTCATAAGTGAAAAGACCAAAATTCTGACCCTATAAAATTAAAGACTGAACAGTGAAAAGACATAGTACATGAAGTTCGACAAAAGTGGCAAAATGAAAGAGAAAGAAAACTGTAAAAGGGACACGCGCCTAGTATCCATAATACACAGAACTCCCATTTAAAAAACAAAAAAAGTTTTAAAAAGTCAACCCAACTAGAAGGGACAAGAACATAAACTGGCAATCCACAAACGGGGAAAAATACAAGTTCAAACACTTGACAAAATAGTCAGAAAAAATGTAAATTAAAAAGGAGATACTTTCCGCGCACCAGATTGACCCCCCAATTTTTTTTAATTGATTTGACCCAATATTAGGTATTATACAGATGTGGAGGAACGGGCCCTTTCACACACAGAGTGCAAAACAGATACAACTTCTGGAGATCAAGGTAAAGGACCTAGGAATGGGCCTATTAGTGCCACTCTCAGACTTCCAGGAATTTATCATCTGGAAACACGCCAGCAATGTGCAAAGATGTAAAAGGATGTCAGACCATTTTATGTCGTATTAAAAATTGAAACCAACGTGAATGATAAGCGATAAGAGATTGACTGGACAAATCGTGAAACATCCAAATAAAGGAATACTCTTAAATCATCAGAGAGAAAATACAAGGAAGCTCCGTACGTACTGGGAAGATGCCCATAGCGCATTGTCAGGGAAAGAAAGAAAGTCGTAGAGTGATTTGTAATACAAGAAATTCATTTTCGCAATTGAAAAAACAACGATCTGGTCAGGGTCAGAAGCTTTCAACCGAGCTAGCTCAACCAGCCTGAAACTGTATGTGTTCCCCTTAGCTGAATGCCTAAATTCAGGGCCCCAGGGAGGTTTAAACGACAGTACGTATATGATGAAGCAATGCATCACACCCGTATTACTGATGGCCACGTGCAGCTGCGTGCGAGGCGTGTGTGGGTACGTGCACCTGGCCTTGTAACAGGTTTTGTAAGGTTTGAACTCTCCTCATTGTGTTCGACTGTTTATGAAGATCGTTGAAATGTTTAAGAGAATAGGATCACCTAAATGTTTATGTTTTACTAGAGTTTCAAGAAATTTAAGTACTTAGGAAAACTCTGCTTTGAATTTGATGTGACGCTGGAGCGAATTCCATACGTCGCATTTGTGATTCTAGACATTTGAAATGTCTAAGGGAATCTGCTTAATTATGTAACTGGAGATAAATGTTTAAGGATTTGATCTGTTAAGCCTATGACTTAAGGGAACCTAAAATGAAGATTAACTGAAAATGATCACCGTTTTTACACCAAAATTACTAAATTTATAAATAAGATTCAGCAGTTCAGTTTAAGCTAAAGAAAAACTAGGTTTTAGATTTTAAACTTTCCTAAGTTTCATATTAATTGAGACACAGCTTAGAGTGTTCCTTTCCACGTATCCAACCTTCCTTAGACATGAAAAGCCACCAGGAAGCTAGGCATCATCTCTGAAGGGTGACAGTGAGATCTGTGGCAGGGGTACTTTCTACTTTAGATCCTTCTCTATCTTTTGGGGGGAAAAGCCAAGAGACAAATGGCCAAAACTCACAGCCTAGTGTGCACAGACTAGAGCAGCTTCCAGAACATCCCCAGCAATCGAAACTGGGAATCAACCCTTTACAAAATGAGGGAGATGCCCACCATGTTGTCAGATACGGGCAATCAAGATCAACACTGAAAAAATAACCAATGTAGTTTAAAAACAAAACAAAAATATAAAACAAAGCCTCCCTTCTAGAAAACTGGGGATATTGTGGGCAGGCGGAGATGTTCAGGTTATAAAATGGTATGCAATGTCTGCTGCAAACCATCAGGACAAACAGGAGAAAGTACAGAGGTAAAAATTATTTTTTGTAAAGTCTATTTGGTATGAAGGCATCTTTGCCCATTGATTAAATCTGGAATTTCCTTCAAATGTTGGCACCCTACCCCTGCGGTGCCCCAAAGCCCATGCCACTGACTCTTCCAGGCCTCAGCCTGAGCTGGAGAGCTGCTAGCAGCCCTGGTTTCTGGTGGCTGTTCATAGTATTCTATTTTTTTATTATTATTTTTAAAAAGAATCCATACCAAAAAAAGAAAAGAATCCATACCTGTCACTATATCATCTTACTCCTTATGTAATTTATTTGTGCTTACCCTTCTCTCTTTCTTGGTCACACTTGGTAGAGGTGGCTTTTTGAAAAAAAAAAAAAAAAAGTTCTTGTTTTTATTCATTGATTCTACCTTTTTGTTGTTATTGTTTCCTATTTTATTAATCCCTCATTTATCTGTATTGATTCCTTCCTTCCATCTAAAGTGATTTAATTTGTTGTTATTTTCCTAGCTTCTTGGCTTAAATGATTTATTCATTTTCTTCAAACATTTATTTTCTATTAAGTATACTTAAGATGTAGCCATATACCACAGGTTCTGATATATAGAATTCTGTCTCTCATGACTAAATGATTTTTTACTTTACTTTTCATTTCTTAAGAATAATTTTTACATACTTTAAAATTTCCAAACATCCAGAATTGGGAAGGTATACCTTCCTTGTAATCCTTGTATTCTATGATTTTACACTCGGAATTTTTTTTAAGTTTTTTCTGGAGCCTAGCATATGATTCTATTAATTGTTCTAAAGGGACTTAAAAAGAATACAGATTCTCTATTTGAGGAATGCAGATATCTATATCTGTTTATAATCAAAGCTATTAATCATATTTTATACTAATTGTCTATGAGCCAATCTATTATTGTCAACTTAATCTGTTATTTTATGAGAGGTATGTGAAATCTTCTACTCTGGACTTTGTCGATTTTCCATGTATTTCTGACAACTTTTACCTTATGTATTTAGATGCCATGTTATATGATGCATAATGGTTCATAACTATCACAATTTTCTGATAGACTGTATGACTGCATCTTTTTAAATAATTTTTTAAAAGATTTATTTATTTTAGACAGAGAGTGCAAGTGGGGGAGAAAGAGAGAAGGACAGAGAGGATCCTCAAGCAGACTCCCAACTAAGTGCAGAGCCGGATGAGGTGCCCAATCCCAAGACCCTGAGATCATGACCTGAGCCAAAATCAAGAGTCAGATGCTTTAACCGACTGAGCCACCCAGGTGCCCCCCTTTTTATAACTTTTTCCATTTACTGGGTTTTGGTGTGGGGGTTTTTTTTTTTCCCATCAAATTTTACTTTGACATTACTACCAGTCCTCCACTTCCATATGGCTAGGATTTGTCATGGAATATCTCCATTCCTTTGTCATTTCTGTGTCATGTTTTAGGTAGATCTGATACTATCTAATTAATCTCTTCCAGAAAGTCCTTAAAATTTCTGGTCACATATTAGATATTTCCATGCTTTTCACTGCTGTAAGATAACAAATAGATTTTATTTTTATATTTCTTCTGTCATTCACTGGGGTTTTAGGAAGAAAAGGAAGCAAACAAGAGGGATCTCAGTCCATCAACTGAAACTAAAATTGCTGAAATGTGTTTTTCAATTTAACATTTAAGCTGAATCATTTTGTTAGTAAGAAAGTTACACATGATATCTTTATATACCAAGGGATTTTTAAAAGTAATTTCAGGTATGCCAATGATGTTAAAAATATTTCCATGTTTCTCAATTTTCAGAAATTAAGTTTTTTCAAAAGCAAAACAAAATGAGCTTTTCCTCTCAAAGCATTAACATTTCTAGAAACTTAATAGTGCTCGTCCAGAAAATAGGGAGCTCCCTGGAGGACAGTCTGGCCAGGGCCAGGGTATCCCGACGACAGGAACCCTCCAAGCCATAGCCAGGGATTGGACTTCCTTCCGCGCATCTGATGATAGCTCTGCAAGCTGCTAAATACTGCATCCTTGATGCTACATCTGAGGATAGATGCTTTGCTTGCTCTCTGCCCTCTCTCATCTGGGGAGTCTAGTTATTAAAACAAGGCTATGTTTAAAGGGCCCAAGACCAAGGGGAAGGCAACTGAGAAAGCTGGTAATTACTTGTGATCCCACTTCTACCTCCGCCTAGACTATTCCACACAGCTGACCAGGAAACAGGTTAAGGGACAGAGATTCTACAATCTTCCTTAGGAGCATGTTACAATTATTTCTGTAACAAGCTCATCCTATTTTTCTAAATGCTTTCAGACACATTAATTTTTTTGCATAATTATCCCAGCATCCATGTGAAGCAAGCAGGGTGCACATTATCAAACTTGTGTCACCGATCAGAAAAGATGAAAGAGCTTACCCAAGTTCACACTGCTGGTTCTAGTGACAGAACCCAGATAAACGTTATTTTTACGCAGCACATGGGATCAGAGACAGGGTCTTCCACACAGCCAATCAATCTTTATGTATTTTAAGGTCTCATCCCAGGAATACATTTTGATTTTCCAGATACATCATCACAATTACTTTGGTCTTTTCCTTGCAAGAACTGTTTGCCAAGATTGACCATCTTTTGAGCATTCTGACTTTTGTCCACTAGAGGGAACCAACTAGCCATATTCCATCTCCACGTTAGAGGGTCTTTACATCCCAGGTTCCCACTAATATCCTTTACGTTATCAGTACATCTCATATCACAACAAAAATCAAATTTGTGAAACAATTGACATTAACATGTTCTTACCCTCTCCATGTCAAGAAATTCGTCATCTAGTTTCGTTCCTTCGACACCACTTATTTTTTCACTGAATAGCTGCAGAAATAAACAGAAGTTAACTGCATTGTACAATCTGTTATCATAGTTTCTGACTCAAATTATTACAAACAAAAACAAAAACTCACGTTCAGCTTGTTGCATTTTTTTTTTTTTTTTACTAAGTCCTCTAAAGAAAATTGTTGGAACAAGTAACTGAATCAAAGGACATGGGAATATGTATATTTCTCACTCACTCAACATATTAATTATGCACCTATTGTAGAAAGTACATGGTAGGTGCTCTAGTAGAAACACAGATAAATAAGATCCTTATCATCCAGGAGCCTAGAGTTCAGCAGAAGAGTTAATACACGCACACTCAACTGAAATACAGGGGAGGAAAAATCCGAACAAAGTAGTGCTGGGTACAAATTATTGTAAACATACCAAGTAATAGGCATTTCAGTGATTCACAGGATTCTGGGAGCCCACAGTGCAGGAGAGGAGTGGGGGACATCAGGACCTGTTACCTACAAGGCTTGGCATTTGAGCTGCCCATTTAAGGATAACGGACATTTCAGCAGGCAGCACTGAACGAGCCTTGCAGCATGAGATAGCGTGGAAAAATACAGAGACAGCAATGTGTAGGATGGGGTTTTTCCACCTTGCCACTCTGGTATTTAGACCAGATAATTCTCTGTTGTGGGAGGCTGTCCTGTGCATTGTAGGATGCTTAACATCATCTCTGCCTCTACCCACTCAATGCCAGCACATACCCACGCGGGGACAACCAGAAACATCTCTGGATGGTGAAGAATCACTGGTAAAGGGCAACTGTGTTCGAGCCACAGCAGGAAATTTGGTTTGACTACAAGGAATAGTGATCAAGGGAGAATGGAGGAAAATAAATGCTGAACGTTAGAGAGGGCAGATCACACAAGTTCTCAAACGCCAAGCGAAAAGGTATGACTGAGAAGTCCCTAGATTGTTTGTCCAACACCGTGTAGTCAGAGAAACCTTTTAGCAAAGCAACTCTGACTCCAGTGTGGGCTGCATTAGAGAACAAGGAGGAAGGAAAGTTAAGTTAAATCGCTTTCTTTAGAAAAGCACATCAACGTAATTTGTTTATACCTTTAACATATTTATGTGACTTTAAAAAATCAGTCGTACAGTGGGGGAGGGGTGTGCCATCAATTAATGGTCAAAGGATTGCAGGTTCTTTTATGTAAGTGTGACTTTCTGCTACTATTTACACTGTGAGTGCAAATACAGCATTACTCTTTAATAGGAGGAATGCAGGTGTAGACAATAGGTAACTTACATTCGAGGTGTGCAGAGGAATTACTTGGACAGAGTAGATAGGGGAAGAATACACAATGGCCGTGATTTTTTATCTCCCCTGTGGCTATGTCTTTGCAGCTCCTGGCCAGAGTTGGAGTCTACCTACCCCCCAACCCCACCCCGCCAGTGAATCCGGGCTGGACTTGACACTTGTTTTGAACTGCAGACAGAAGCACAGGCCTTAGCAGATCTCGCATGCTTTCAGTCATTCTCTTGAAACCCTGCTGCCACCACGTGAACAGGCCTGGGCTAATTTGCTGGGTGGTGAGAGACAAGTGGCCCAAACACCTCCCTCAGGACAACCAGGCAATGCCCAGGATCAGAGCCCCTGGTTGACCTGCAGCCGACTGCAGGCACAGGAGAAAGCCATGGAAACAGGAGTTGAATAGATGATGGGTGTTTTACACGAAACACTGGAGTGCTTTGTTACTCAACCAAAGCTAGCTGATACACTACACAATAGTTCTTGGTTTTCAGCTCAGTATAGATGTCAGAGGGGATTCTCCTAATGCCCTGATACAAGGTATAACCTTCCAACAGAAACAATGAAGAATCCCAGGGCCACTCACCAAGCAGTGTTTACACGGAAGTATCCATCAATTAGGTCCCCTCCCAAACACCTTTTTGTTCAGTCGTGAAACCATTTAAAACATTAGTTCTTAACTTTGGAGGTAATACTCTGAGACTCCAATGAAAGTTACACAACCACACCCCAGGAAAAAACACTCATTTTGTTGCATGGTAGATTGCAAAAATGGCCACAATGCCTTGTAGCTCCTCCCACTAAGAAGTGCAGTCTACTTCTCTCCCCGGTGACTAGCTTTTGTCAATAGAATAGAGAGTAAGCAACACTGCATGAGTATTGAGTTCAGGCCTTATAGGTACGTTATAGCGATAAAGTGGCCATGTAGATATTCCTGCTCCCCCTTTGAGCTCCACTGTAACCATCTCCACTTGAGTAAACCTGAGCTAGCATGCTGGAGAATGAAAGCCCACTCAGAGTAGAGATAAGCCTTCCAAGCTGAGTCCTCTCAGAGCACCAAACCTCCAGCTGACTTGGCAGTTGACCTCTGACAGATGAGTAAGCTCAGCCCCTGTTGAGATCAGTCAGACCAACAGACCTCCCCAGTGAGCCTGGCCCAAATTACAAACCCATAAAATTGTGAATAAATAGTTTTTGCTTTTGAGTCACTAAGTTTTGAGGTGGTTCGTTCTACAGCAAAAAAACTGATTGATACAGCTGCCTATAATTTCAGAGGGTTACCGTAACCCCTCTGCAGAAGCCCAGGCCTAGATCCCTGTTTTAAAATACCCATTTGAAAAGCTCCTTAGCACTGACAGGCAGACCAGAAACGTCCTTAATCAGAATCCATTCTTACTGCTTCAGGTTTTACCTGTTCTATTTTCAAAAACCAGAATGTCTAATAGCAGGAGGAATGTTTCCACTTTTAAGAACAAAAAATAGATTAATATTCCTTTCTTGTTTGAAAAGAGACAATAATATAGGACGGTTTTCAACATGAATCACAGGTAAGAGTCATGATCATTCTTCTGCTTTTTCTGAATTCCCCCAGTGAGATTCAGTTGTTTTGAGAAAGTAAGTAATAAATATACATTTGGTATCAGCTCCTTAGACCATCTGATGATATTTGACACTTCATCACTCAAAGAATAAGGTTGAGTATCTACTACGTACAAAGCACCACAATTAGTATACGGACATAAAGACGAAAAAGACAAGCATGATCCCTAAGGGCTCTTGACCTCGTTAAAGAGTTACAGAAACTGCAGTTCTATTTCTTGTAAGTGTTGGAAGCTAAATATAAATACTCAAGCTCCTACTTCTAGTGAAGATAACTAGATAAATTCAACTCTGATACACCCCCTCTGCTCTGGATGCATAGCAATGATAGATTAAACCTCCCCAAAAAAGGAACCATAAAGATAAGCAATGCTTTAAAAACAGAATCAACTTTTTTTGTGGACCAGAAAAGGAACAGAGAAACACAACACGATGCACAGGGTTGAAGTCTCGGTTGTCCTGGTGTCTTGTCAGCCACGGCTCTGGTGGCCCACAGTCTGGCTCCTGTTGGGTAAAAAGGTATCTACAAGTTCCCCACGAGACAAGAGCCTGGAATCAGGCTCTGCTTAAATCCAGGGGATGGGAAGGAAAAGGAAGTTGGAAAAAACATCCATTTGCAAACCACAGGCCCAGGGAGACTGGAGAGCAGAGAAGCAATCGGGTTACCCCCAGCTCTCCGGCTAGTTCAAGATATCACCAATACCACCAGAGAGCAGAAACCACCCTTTGGCACTGGGGCCTTGGGAAGCCAGGTGGAAGAATTCACAACCACCAGAGAGAAGTGAGCAAAGATGGGGTAAGAGTAACAAAAAGACACCGCCCCCAATAAAAATTAAGCATAGAAATCTAAATTTTAGGGCACAAGACTAAATCTAACACCAAGTAAGAAAGCCAACAAAATCATAAATCACAACGTGAATTCACTTCTGGTGAATATCATTTTACGAAACAATATGACAGAAACTTTATATGTATGGTTATGACATTACCAACATGATAAATGAAGGAATAACATCTACTAATAAAGAGCAAACAATTACACAAAAGGGAAATTTTTTAAATTGCTATTAAAAATTAGACATCTTGGAAATAAAATACACATAGTCATGAAAACAAAAAATTTAATAAATGGGATAAACTCCAGACTGGGCACAATCAGAGAAAGAACTGGTAAACTAGAAAATATTACTAGGAAATGTATGGAAAGAGCAAAAAATTTTAAAGGAAAAAGACTTTTTTAAAAAAAATATACAAAATACCAGTTAATCAGTTTGGAGGATAAGATCTGATAGGCACTCCAGAAAAAAAAGGACACAATATAGGAGACTCAGTATTTTAAGAATTAATAGCTGTTTTTTTGTTTTTGTGGGTTTTTTTGGCTTTTGGTTGTTTTTTGTTGTTTGTTTTGTTTTGCTTTGTTTTTTTGTACAACTGAAAGAGGGTATGAGTCCACAGTTTAGAAGTATACTCAAATGCTAAGCAAGGTAAATATTAATTCACATGTCAAGATTTCAAGAATAAACAATTCTAAAACTCCCACAGGGGAATAAAACAACAATTAGATTCACATCAGATTTCTCTTCAGCAACAGCAGATTCCAGGAGGCAATGGAAGATCAGTTTGAAAGTGGTAAGAAATGTGAAAATCTAGAATTTTGTGTCTCCCTGAACTGTTAAGAAGAAAACAAAATAAAGACATATTCATTCAGACCATCATAGTTTCTAATAAGAGGAATGTTAAAGTACTTCAGCAAGGAAATAAAAATTGATCCAAGATGGAAGGTATGAACTGCAAGAAACAATAGTGAGAACAGAATTGATACACTAGGGTGGTAAATGTAACTACTGATTAAAAACAAACAAGCAAAAACAAATATGTGGGTACACAAAAGGCAACATTATAACCTTAAGCAATAATAAGATGGGAGGGGGAGGGTGTTCAGTGGATATTCTGAGCACTATAAGGTTCCTCTATGTTCAGGAGGAGGTGGGAAATGGACATCAATTTAAACATTGTTAAAACAATAGATAAGAATCTGTGTTATATAATTAATGGTAATTACTAAAAGCATAAAACAATAATATACATATAGTACTATGCATGTTATAACATATATGCATACCAGCACTTTGGTGGAAAATCACTGTTTTCCAATCCAAAAAAAAAAACAAAACGGGACAAGAATAAAAGATTGGCAAGTGGGGGGTGGGGCAGAGAACAAAGGGGATTACAAATGGAAACCACAACATAAGACAGTAATAAATCCAAATACATCAGTAATTATCCATGTAAAAGATTAAATTCAAACATGTTAAAGGATAAATAAAGTGGATTTTTTAAAGTTTTTATTTTTTTTAGTAATCTCTACACCCAGTGGGGGGCTTGAACTCATGACCCCTAGATCAAGTCATGTGCTTATGGACTGAACCAGCCAGGTGCCCCCAGAGTGGATTTTTTAAATCCAGCTATATGCAGCTTCTAAGAGACATACCTAAAATATAATTGAAAATAAGTAGAAAAGTTATACCTACTAGGAAAATGCTGATTAAAAAAAAAAGTTGGTAACAATAGTATCAGACAAAAAAGACAAAGACAAAGCACTAATAAGGATAGAGAACCGATCTAATAATAGAAGGAGAAATCCACCGGAATACTGTTACAATAATGATCCACCTAACAAAACAGCTTCAAAAAACTAATAATAAAACAAAAACTGAAAGAAATAATTGAAGTCCACAATCATAGCAGGAGATTTCAACACAACTCTATTAGAAAACTGACAGACCAAATGTGAATTAAAAAAAAAAAAACTTGGAAGGAATATAGATGATTTGAAGGACCAACCTTGATCAAATATGCATACATATACCTATCCCTCCAGCCAATAAATAGAAAAATGTATATTCTCTGCAAGTGAAAATAGAACACTAGAAAAACTGACCACTTACTATGGTCACAAAATCAATACCACATAGAACATTTTCTTAAATTTTACCATCATGCCATTAAATTAGAAATCAATAATAAAATATGAAGTATAAGAATTTTGAATTTGGTCCTAAATAATAATGAATTTAAAAAGAAGCCCTAATAGGAATTATAACAAATTTTTTTTTTTAAAGATTTTATTTATTTATTTGACAGAGAGAGACAGCGAGAGAGGGAACACAAGCAGGGGGAGTGGGAGAGGGAGAAGCAGGCTTCCCGCGGAGAAGGGAGCCCGATGCGGGGCTCGATCCCAGGACCCTGGGATCATGACCTGAGCCGAACGCAGACGCTTAACGACTGAGCCACCCAGGCACCCCATAACAAATTTTTTTAATTTAACAATGAAAATAGTATCCATGAAAACCTGTGTGGGATGCGGCAAAAGTGGTATTTAGAAATCAATGAATTACCTTAAATTCACCAACACGAAAAGCCACTTCAACTTAATGTTTCAAACATTAATGACACAAGGTCATTTGATCTAATTCACCAAGTACCTGAAAGTCCACCGACTACATCTATATGCTAGAGATACTGAGATCACGCCACATGCCACACAGCTCACGGGCCCACTGAGAAGCAGAAGACGATGGCCAGAACACAGTAAGTACTCTTCCATAACACAGATGCAAAATTTGCTATTAGAACTCAGATGGAAGGAAGCACATTATATGGATGAGGAGGTGCCAAGAATGCTCCAGAACAGAGCCTAGAAGGATATGTGGAGAGCACCAAAGAGCCCAGAGAAGTGGCATTTCTGGCTGAGAGACCAGCATAAGCTAAGACATAACTTACCTTAAAAAGATACGAGGGCATTTAGGAAACAGCACGGTGATCAATAAGGGAAACTGATATGAAAGACTGACCCCAAATGAAAATGAATATACAAGCATATGGGCAGGGGCCAGGGCCTGAGGCTGAACTTAATCCTGCAAGCAGTGGAGACATTCAAGTAGGGGAGTGGTATGACCAGATCTGCCTTTCAGCCAGAAAGATCACCCCAGTGGCCCACAGAAGAACACACCAGACAGGCACCCGAGGGTGGACACGGAGCACCCACTAGGGTATCATAAGGGACACAGACATGAAGAGGTAGACTGGGGAAGAGTATCAAAATTTCACTCTAAAACTCTGCTAACTACCTTCTTCAACATCAAACGCAAGCTGCCCTCACCTATTCATCTTCCCTATCACAAACAGCGTGGCTGACCTGGGCTCACCAGACAGGAGCTGCAAATCTAAAATACAAACATGTGGCCAATCAGCGTGGCTCATGTAATCTTCCCCCTGGTGAAAAAGATTATGCTGTAAACCAGGCATCTCTCGGGGTGCCTTGGTCCTATAGTCAGAGACAGAAGCCTATTTGCCATCCTCCAATTTCATCAGTAACAGGAAAACAAAAAGCATTTTCAAAGACTACAACGGAGCACTGATGTAAAAGAAGTTTATTTGGGAAACAAAGGTTTTGCATTTGGCTTTTCAGCTAGACGTGTCAGGGTTTTAGTGGTAAATGTTAACACAGCCTTGGCCTTCTTCTTGTGCAAATAATCTGTTTTCAAAGAAACCTTGGCTTCTCCACCTTCTTCCCTTTAATGAAGCAAGAAATTAAACAGCATGAGAGCCAGAACCTAGGAGAAAATGTAAAAAAAGCAAAATTTATACCTCAGGATAAATTAGAAAGTGCTCCAGAACAGTATTTTCTAACAGGTGTGTCACAAAATGCTGGCTGCCCAGGCAAATGAACAGCTCCCTGGCCATGTAAGTCTGCAAACATTTGGATTAACAAAATTGGCAGATTTCTTTACCAAAACATTTTTTCAGAGACTTTAAAATGGAAATGGCATTGTGGATTTCCAAGGGGGTGCATATAAGATGTAGCATTTCCCACCCTTATTTTTCCATGTCTCATACAAGGAAAAAATCTCAGAGGAGATTTCTCAGAAATATACTTTGAGAAGCCCTGCACCAAAAATGTCACCCTCTCTACTGACTCCCTGCGTTGTTGTTGTTGTTGTTGTTGTTGTTTTTATTTTCAGCCAATTAGCAGTCGTACTCTGCTTTTATCAGCCTGGAAAATATGGCAATACTCAATTATAAATACAAATAACTAAGGTTCTTTGTAAGTTGTTAACATCAGGGGAAGACAAGTAAAGGTTAGAAGTGAGCTCTCTGTACTAGTTTTGCAACTTTTCGGAGTCTAAAATTATTTCAAAATTAAAATTTTAAAAAAATCTCTGAAGGCTTAAGCAAAGCAGTCAGGATCTGAGGAGCCAAAATCATGAAGAAGAAAAATGCACTGTGAAGAGCCATCCATTTTTACAGCTGCTTTTTGCCTTTGGGAAAATGTCTGCCTTACAACACAGGACGTAAAGGCTGAGCAGAAAGCACAGCCCAGAACTTGCAGAAATCTCCCTGGACTGGGGAGAGGAAAACTGGACTGCACTGTAACCAAGGAAACCAACATATAAGAAGCCAAAATTCCAGGAACATAAAGAAGTGAATATAACAGGTTATGTGCAATTTCCTCTCGAGCCTTCTGATAATTCCTAAGCTGCATATACACAAGGCAAGATGCTAAGATACCAGTACGAAGAGGTTGCTAGAAGGCTAAACATCTAAACAGAGATTTCTGTAGTATCACAGGGATCAAGAGACAAAATTGGAGTACAGGACTGCCTTTCTCATTATTTGTCAGAATAAAACTAAATCCTCCCTGGAGGAAGATAACATCACCCAGAACTACTACAAGTATTCACACACAGTATCTGCCATTAAAATAATAATAATAATAATAATAATAATAATAATAATAAAACATCTGGTATACCAGGAGACTGAACAACCACAACAAAAAACTGAAACTAAATTTTATTTTATTTATTTACTTTTTAAAATTAAGCTCTATGCCCAACATGGGGCTTGAACTCACAACTCCAAGATTAAGAGTCACATGCTTAACTGAGCCAGCCAGGCGCCCCTGAAACTAAATCTTTAAAAAACATAATCTAATACATAATCCCAAACTGACATTAGAAATTATCTTCAAGATTGGGGCACCTGGGTGGCTTAGTCAATTAAGCATCTGCCTTCGGCTCAGGTCATGATCTCAGGGTCCTGGGATGGAACCCCACATTGGGCTCCCTCCTCAGCAGGAAGCCTGCTTCTCCCTCTCCCTCTGCCCCTCCCCTCCACTTGTGCTTGTTCTCTCTCAAATAAATAAATAAAATATTTTTTAAGAAAGAAATTATCTTCAAGATAATTATGATTACCTATGTTCAAAAAATTAGATGACAAAGTTAAATTCCACTGGAAAACATTAAAAGAGAATAAATGGAAATGGGTAGATGAAAAAATGCAATAACTGAAATTCAGAATTCAACAGCTGGCTTTAATAACAATTAGATGCTGAAAAAGAGAGAATATGTGCAGTGGAAAATAAATCACTAGAGAGTAAATTGAAACATAAAGAGAAAGAAGATTAAAAATACACACAGAAAAGACATGATAAACATAAAAGACACAGTGGAAACACCTAACATATGTGTATTTTGGAGTTCCCGAATGAGGGGGACAGAGAAATTGAAAAGAAGCAATATTTGAAGAGAAGATGGACAAGAATTGTTCAATATAGTCAAAAGACATCAAACTACAAATTAAAGCTCTTCTGTGACTCTCAGGCAGGATAAATATGAAGAAACACATCCCTAGAACAAGTCTCTTGTTGAAGACCAAAGACAGAAAAACTTATAAATCAAAGAAAAAATACACCAAAAAAGCAACAAAAAGATTGTGAGCTAACAATGCTGCAGAAATCATGGCACAGCTATATGGCAGTGAAATCGCATTTTTTAAGTGCTGACAGAAATTATCTGCCAACCTGAAATTCCGTACTCAGTGAATATACCCTTCATAAAGGAAGGCAAAATTTTAAAAATATTCAGACAAAAGAATCGAGAGAATTTTTCATTGACAGACACACACCAGAGGAAGCACTAAAGGGAGTTCTTCAAATAAAAGAAAAACATCCCTGATGGCAATAAGGAAATATGGCAAGAAATGAAGAGAACTCTAGAAAGATAAATCTAAATGAATACTGACAGCTTAAAACAATTTCTTGTGAGGTTTTAAATATATGGGAAATTTTGAAACATGAACACAATGGCACAAAAGCCACCACTAAAGAGGTAGAGATAAATTGTTAATGGGTTTTTTATTGCTTGGAAGTTTTAAAGTACTAATTTAAGAAAGACTCCACCACATAAAAATGCATGCTGTAATCTCTAGGGTTGCTTTTTAAATAATCATAAATATATAACAAGCAAGATGCTAGAGAAGAAAATGGAATAATAAAAATGATTAATTCAAAAGAAAGTAAAAGAAGGAGAATAAAGAAACAAGAATGGGACAAATAAAAAATAATATAGCAGATTTAAATGCAAAAATATCAGTAATTATTTTAAATGTACATGGACTAAATATTTCAACCAAAAAATAAAAAGCATCAGCCAAGATTATAAAATATTAAACTATATTATTTTCTGCCTATAAGAGATGCACATTAAATATGATTGGAAAAGAAAATAAACAGAAAAGTTATATTGGTCAAACACTAACTTCTGCAACAACAAAAACTTTTGAGAAGCTAATACTAATATATAAAATATACTTTTAGAACAAAAACATTATTATTAGAATGAAGAAGGACATTAAAGATGATAAAAGGTCAATTCAAAATTAAGAAATAAGAATCCTAAATCTGTATGCATTTAATAGCATAGCCTCAAAATGTATAAAGGAAAATCCTATAAAACTAGAAATAAATGATTCCAAATATTTCAATTTTTTAAGACAGTTCTCTCAGTAACAAATAAAACAGACCAAAAAAAAAAAAAAAAATTCAGTACATTGACTTGACTTGAACAATCTAATTTACATATGGAAAAAACTACGGCAAATAGGACAGAATAACAATGGTTTTCAAGTAGACATGGCCCATTTACCAAAACAGGCCATTCACTGAATCATGAAGCATGTCGCCAACAATTTCATTCAGAGTATGTTCTCTGACCACAGTGAAATTAATATAGAAATCAATACCTGAAAAATTTTCCAAATTATTTGAAAATTAAATACATCTTAATAAGCTGAATCAAATATGCAGTTGCTAGAGAGATTAAGAAATACTTATAAGTGAGCAATACCAAATATAGAAATATATTTAAGCTTCTGGGATATAGCTAAAGCTGTTTCTTTGAGGGAATTTTAGAGCTCTAAATCACAAGTTCTCAAACTCTTACCTTTCAGGATCACTTTACTCTTAAAAATAACTTAGGACCCATACTTACACCATACATCAAAACAATTCCTGGGGCACCTGGGTGGCTCAGTCAGTGAAGCATCTGACTCTTGATCTCAGCTCAGGTCTTGATCTCAGGGTTGTGAGCTCAAGCCCCACATTGGGCTCCATGTGGAGCCCACTTAAAAAATAAATAAACAATCAAACAAACAATTCCTCATTGATCTGAAAATAAATGTGGAAGGTCAAAGTTTAAAGATTCTATAAGATAACATTACCTTGGAATAGGAGATAGCTCAACAAATTCCCCAACATTATAAACAAAAAGACTGATATATTGGGCCTCATTAAAAATAAGACTAAGAGAGTGAAAAATCAAGTCATAGAATAGGAAAAGATATTTCAATACATCCACCTAAGAATTACATTCAGATATTAAGAATCCCTACAAGCCATTAAGAGGAAGGCAGCATACTAAATATTTTTTAGCATAGGCAAAAACCTTGTAGAGGCAACTTCACAAACGGGGATATCCAAATAGGCAATAAACATACAAAAATATTTTCATCTCATTATCATCATGGAAACACACATTAAACCACAATGAGATGACACTTCATCACTACCAGAGTGGCTAAAATTATTTTATAACAACAATAATGCAAGTTTCTCCAAGGGTTAATGGAGCAACTGGAACACTCATACACTCTTGGTGGGGTTTACACTGGTACCATGACTTGGGAAAACAGTTTGGCAGACTCCATGATTATTGAATATATAAAAAGCTATACCCTATGACTCATTAATTCCACTCCTAGGTAAAGACCCAGAAGAAATTCCCTCATATGTAACCAAAATTCATATACAAGCAACATTACTCATAATAACCAAAAACTAGTAACAACCTAAATGTCGATTAATAACAGAGTAAATAAATAAATTGCAGCTATTTCTATAATGCAATTCTGTATCACAATTAAGAAGGAAAACGTGCTCCTGTCACATGCAACACATGGGTAGATTTCAGATGTAACACTGAAGAAGCTCATGCTGTATGAGTCTGATTATATAAAATTCAAAAATAAAAAGGAACATCCAGTACTATTCCATTCACATAAAATTTAAAAACAGGATTGTAGGAGACCTCAATAATCCACTCTCAGCAATAGACAGATCATCAAAGCAGAAAATCAACAAAGAAACAAGAGCTTTGAATGACAAACTGGACCAGATGGACCTCAGAGATATATACAGAACATTCCACCCTAAAACAACAGAATACTCATTCTTCTCGAGTGCACACAGAACTTTCTCCAGAATAGACCACATACTGGGTCACAAATCAGGTCTCAACCAATAACAAAAGATTGAGATTATTCCCTGCATATTCTCAAACCATAATGTTTTAAAACTGGAACTCAATCACAAGAAAAAATTTGGCAGAAATTCAAACACTTGGAAGCTAAAGACCACTCTGTTCAGTGTTTGGGTCAACCAAGGAATCAATTCATGGAAACCAATGAGAACAAAAACACATTGGTCCAAAACCTATGGGATACTGCAAAGGCAGTCCTAAGGGGGAAATACATAGCCATCCAAGCCTCACTCAAAAAAATAGAAAAATCCCGAATTCACCAACTAACATTACACCTGAAAGAACTAGAGAAAAAGCAATAAACAATGCCTAAGCCATGCATTAGAAGAGAAATAATTAAGATCAGAGCAGAGATCAATGAATTAGAAACCAGAAACATAGTAGATCAGATCAACAAAACTAGAAGCTGGTTCTTTGAAAGAATTAATAAGATCGATAAACCACTGGCCAGACTTATCCAAAAGAAAAGAGAAAGGACCCAAATTAATAAAATTATGAATGAAAGGGGAGAGATCACGACTAACACCACGGAAATAGAAACAATTATTAGAAATTATTATCAACAACTATATGCCAGTAAATTAAGCAACCTGGAAGAAATGGATGCCTTCCTGGAAACCTATAAACTGCCAAGACTGAAACAGGAAGAAACTGACAACCTGAATAGGCCAATAACCAGTAACGAGATTGAAGCAGTGATCAAAAACCTCCCAAAACACAAGTCCAGGGCCTGATGGATTCCCTGGGGAATTCTACCAAACATTCAAAGAAGAAATAATACTTATTCTCCTGAAGCTGTTTCAAAAAATAGAAACAGAAGGAAAGCTTCCAGACTCATTCTATGAGGCCAGCATTACCTTAATCCCCAAACCAGGCAAAGACCCCATCAAAAAGGAGAATTTCAGACCGATATCCCTGATGAATATGGATTCCAAAATTCTCAACAAAATCCTAGCTAACAGGATCCAACAATTCATTAAAAGGATCATCCACCACGACCAAGTGGGATTTATGCCCGGGATGCAAGCGTGGTTCAACATTTGCAAATCAATCAATGTGACAGAACACATTAATAAGAGGAGAGAGAAGAACCATACGGTCCTCTCAAGTGATGCAGAAAAAGCATTTGACAAAATACAGCATCCTTTCCTGATTAAAACTCTTCAGAGCATAGGAATAGAGGGAACATTCCTCAAGTTCATAAAATCCATCTATGAAAAACCCACAGCGAATATCATCCTCAATGGGGAAAAGCTGAGAGCCTTTCCCTTAAGATCAGGAACACAACAAGGATGCCCACTCTCGCCACTATTATTCAACATAGTACTAGAAGTCCTAGCAACAGCAATCAGACAACAAAAAGAAATAAAAGGTGTTCAAATTGGCAAAAAACAAGTCAAACTCTCTCTTCACAGATGACATGATACTTTATGTGAACAATCCAAAAGACTCCACCCCCAAATTACTAGAACTCATACAGCAATTCAGTAATGTGGCAGGATACAAAATCAATACACAGAAATCAGTTGCTTTCTTATACACTAACAATGCAACTGTAGAAAGAGAAATTAGAGAAATGATTCCATTTACAATAGCACCAAAAACCATAAGATACCTTGGCATAAACCTAACCAAAGAGGTAAAGGATCTGTACTCTAGCAACTACAGAACACTCATGAAAAAAATTGAAGAAGACACAAAAAGATGGAAAAACATTCCACGCTCATGGATGGGAAGAATAAACATTGTTAAAATGTCTACGTTGCCCAGAGCAATCTATACCTTCAACACCATCCCGATCAAAGTTCCAATGACATTTTTCAAAGTGCTGGAACAAACAATCCTAAAATTTGTATGGAATCAGAAAAGACCCCGAATCACCAAGGAAATGTTGAAAAAGAAAAACAAAGCTGGGGCATCACGTTGCCCGATTTCAAGCTATATTACAAAGCCTTGATCACCAAGACAGCATGGTACTGGCACAAAAACAGACATATAGACCAATGGAACAGAATAGAGAGCTCAGATATGGACCCTCAACTCTATGGTCAAATAATCTTCGACAAAGCAGGAAAAAATATGCAATGGAAATAAGACAGTCTCTTCAATAAATGGTGCTGGGAAAATTGGACAGCTATATACAGAAGAATGAAACTCAACCATTCTCTAACACCATACACAAACATAAACTCAAAATGGATGAAAGACCTCAATGTGAGACAGGAAATTTTGATGGCAAAATCCTAGAGGAGAACATAGGCAGTAACCTCTTCGACATCAGCCACAGAAACTTCTTTCAAGATACTATCATCTCCAAAGGCTAGTGAAACAAAAGCAAAAATGAACTTTTGGGACTTCATCAAGATAAAAGCTTCTGCACAGCAAAGGAAACAGTCAACAAAACAAAGAGGCAACCCACAGAATGGGAGAAGATATTTGCAAATGACACTACAGACAAAGCGCTGATTTCCAAGATCTATGAAGAACTTCTCAAACTCAACACCCAAAAAATAAATAATCAAGTCAAAAAATGGGCAGAAGACATGAACAGACACTTCTCCAAAGAAGACATACAAATGGCTAACAGACACATGAAAAAATGTTCATCATCATTAGCCATTAGGGAAATTCAAATCAAAACCACATTGAGATACCACCTTACACCAGTTAGAATGGCAAAAATGGACAGGGAAAGAAACAACAAATGTTGGAGAGGTGTGGAGAAAGGGGAACCCTCTTACACTGTTGGTGGGAATGCAAGTTGGTACAGCCACTTTGGAAAACAGTGTGGAGGTGCCTCAAAAATTTAAAAATAGAGCTACCTATGGCCCAGCAATTGCACTACTGGGTATTTAACCCAAAGACACAGATGTAGTGAAAAGAAGGCCATATGCACCTCAATGTCCATAGCAGCAATGTCCGCAATAGCCAAACTGTGGAAAGAGCCAAGATGCCATTCAACAGATGAATGGATAAAGAAGATGTGGTCCATATATACAATGGAATATTACTCAGCCATCAGAAAGGATGAATACCCAACTTTTACATCTACATGGATGGGACTGGAGGAGATTATGCTAAGTGAAATAAGTCAAGCAGAGAAAGTCAATTATCATAGGGTTTCACTTATTTGTGAAAAAGGAATAGCATGGAGGACATTAGGAGAAGGGAAAAATGAAGGGGGGGAAATCGGAGGGGGAGACGAACCATGAGAGACTACGGACTCCGAGAAACAGACTGAGGGTTTTGGAGGGGAGGGGAGTGGGGGGATGGGTTAGCCTGGTGATGGGTATTAAGGAGGGCACGTACTGCATGGAGCACTGGGTGTTAATACGAAAACAATGGATCGTGGATCACTACGTCAAAGACTAATGATGTATTGTATGGTGACTAACATAACATAATAAAATTAAATTAAATTTAAAAAAATTTAAAAACAGGAAAACTAATCCATGGTGATAAAAGTGTAGTAGTTACCTTGAAGTTACGGTAAAAGAGAGCTTTCTGGGATGCTAGTAATATTCTGTATCTAGAACTGGCTATGGGAATTTGTTCACTTTGTTTTAACGGATCACTTTGTTTTAACAGATCACTTTGTTATAACAGATTTGTTATAACCTAAGACCCATCACTTCCCTGTATATATGTTTTATTTCAGTAAAAAGTGTTTAACCACGCCCTCCCATAAACCCTGCATTCAATGTTTTCAGTATGTGCACACATCATATTTATCATGATTTATTTGTCCCTAAGGAAGTTTAACAAACAATGCTGGCCTGTTTCTTCCTCTTCCATTTGAATAGTAGAAATAATGTTCACGTCTGACTATCCACATCTGGAAGTCTCTGTTCAGAAGAATCATGACTAAACCATATAGAATCTAATAATCCATATTCAAAAGACAAACAGCCCCAGGGGCTACTATGTGATGACTCTGTCCTCTGCAACCTAAATGCTACTTCACGTTTAATTATTACAGCAGCAGAATAAAGAAATTAATTAATCTCACCAAGAGGAAGTAAGTAAATAAAATATACATAGGAAGCAGACATTGAATCAAGCTGGTGGGCCAAATACACACATCTTCCCCTCCACTGTACCAAATACCTTTAAATAAACTTGTAAACATACATAGAGAGAGAGAAGCATATGACACATAATAGGACTGAGAAACAAAAAAGGTGCTAGAGCAGATCATAAATGGTAAGAAATGCCTAGAAGACAGAAAGCAGATGGGATCAGAGAGCTGAGCAAATAGCAGACCAATCCATACATAGAAAACTGCTCCCAAGCTAAAAGTTCATGCAGTAGTCTCCACTTATCCACAGGGGTGCATTCCAAGACCCCCACTGGATGCCTAAAACCATGGATAGTACCAAACCCTATATATACCCTATGTTTTTTCCTATGCATACATACCTATGATAAAATGTAACTTATACGCTAGGCACAGTAAGAACAATAACCGAGAATAAAACAGAACAATTACAGTATATTGTCATAAAAGTTATTTGACTGTGGTTTCTGTCTCAAAATACTGTTCTGTACTCACCCTTCTTGAGATGACGTGAGATGACACAATGCCTACGAGAGGAGATGATGTGCGGTGAAGGAATTAGGCACTGTGACGTAGTGTTAAGGCTATTACTGACCTTCTGACAATATGTCAGAAGGAGGACCATCTGCTTCAGGACCATGGCTGACCACAGATAACTGAAATGATGGGTAACTAAAACCATGGATAGCAAACCACAAGTAACTGAAACCACAGAAAGTGAAAGTGCGGGTAGGGGGTGGGGGGTGGGGGGACTACTGTACAGAGAAATTCCAAGTCTAAATAGAGTAAACATAAAAAGTTAGCTGCTGGGAAATCATCAGGAGATTCGATAAAAGAACTGTACAGAAAGCAATAAGGGTCAGTGGAGCCCCTCCAGCCCCATCCCTGCGCCATCTTGGTTCAAATCCCTGCCCTACTGCTAACTCGAGAGGTAACTCCAGGCAAATTAGTGGAGCTCTCTGTGCCTCCAACTCCTCATCTGCAAAATATGGATAAAATAATAGTAACTGCCTCATCAGGGTTAATGTATGGGAAATATTTAGAATGACATCTGACACTGTTAAGTCTCATTAAACATTAGCCATTAATATTACCCACTGAAAAACAGGCAGCTAGGGTGTTTGTCCTGCACCTGCAATCTAAAGAGAGGGGACTCTAATCGGTGGGCCCCAAAGTGGGTATGAGGACCTGAGAGATGCTAGTAAAAGTCCTCCATTTCCAGAGTAAAACCCTTCTTTCCAGCCTTCCTGTCTGGTGTCCTGTGGCCTCACCCTAGTATAAAGCCCACTGGTCACCACACCCACCCAACATTCAGCTCTTCCAGTAATAAAAGAAGACTGTTAGACAAATAGACAAAACCTAAGCCAACTACCTAAATGTTGGACCTAGTCCTACATTCTTATCAACTGATGGCCAGGAATCAGAAATTTAAGAAAAGCTAGGAACATGAGGGAAAATGTCACAGAAGAAACTTTAAAATGACCCATAGGAAACAGAGGTGATGAAGGTGTACAGGGGAACTTCTAAAACTTCTCATTAATACCCACAGATACATCTGAGAAGATACTGTATGCATAAAACAAGAAAAGGCTCCAATGAAAAAGGAGCAATCAGAAGGGGGCAAAAAAAAACAAAACCTCAATAAAAAAGGGTGAACACAGAATAGACAAAGCTGAAATATGAATTGCTTATTGGGAAGCCAGAGTCAAGGAAATGTGTCCCAAAATCCACACCAAAAACCAACAAGAGATGGGAAGTAGAAAGAAGTTTGGCCCAACCCCATCTTGGCTAAGTGTGCCCAGGACCACCCACCTTCTGAGCACTCCACCCACTCTATCCGGAAGGCCTGTGTCCTCAGGCCATGACTTCGGGCTTCCTACAGGAGCGGATTCTGAATTGTGGACCCACCAGGAGAAAAGGGGTTCCAACTGGAGTAAATGTTCCCAGTACATGCAGAGGAGGACTCCTCAGCGACATGCCTAGAAATTAGAGGCTATCACTGAGGCTGACTCCTCTCAGCCTAGGCATGGAGCTAAAAGGAATCAGCCTCAGTGATAGCCTCTAATTTCTGGGTCTAGACAATCTCTTCTACTTATTTTCTGCATACCCTACCTTTTTCTCAGAAGAGATATCTATGATTTGGCCAAGGAGACAGTTTGCACTCTATTGGGCAGAACTTCCTCCAAGTTGGTGACATATGGGTGGAGAGACTTCTCTAATTTCCAGCACTGATGCCGGTTTTATATTTCTTTGGCCATTTTCAAGTAGGGATGTTGGATGAGATTGACCTTTTTTTCCCATAAATTTCATTATGTTTCTTTTAAAGAAACTTTAAAAGTATGCCCAATCCAACAATCATTAGTTGTAGGACTCTATGTGTCTGATCTTTTCAAAAGTTTGATTGTCGCCTGTATTTGTGGTGTTTGATCTCTTTCAGAGCAAAATGTGGTCCTTCAGAATTTTCTTTGTTGAAGACCCTGCATAGTTAAAGCAGAGTCTTCGGGGAATGTAACTGATCACCCTGTGCGTGGGGTCCAGACCACAGACAGACCCACACAGGAACCCAGGGTTCCACTGGGACTTGGGGAGGAAGTTACTCTTTTCCTTTCTTCCTTTGTTTTGATTCGTTCTGTTATGGTCCCTTTTCACCGACCTAAGTAGGCGAAGACCTCATAAGGACAGTGTCAAATAGCTCTTGAAGGGAGTTATAAAATCAGATGAGGGAATATGTTTTGAACCACATGAAACAGTGTGGATGGAAAAATGTACTTCATTCTCCTCAAGCCATCCTGTGCAACCTAGGAAAATTTCATCACCTTCCAAAGGAGGTCGGAAGTTGATGCTGAGAATGTTTTATTCCTAATGCTCACCAATAAATATCAGTTCTGAAAAGAGTTCCAGCACACATGGTACACCTGTGTTGTTGTTGTTGTTGTTTTAAGGAATAAGCAGGAACCCCCTGCTTTAAATTTCAAAATTGTATAACCAGGCCTTGACTGATGATAGCTCGTTTTTCATGTAGATGGTTATTTTATAAAATTGAAAAAATAATGAGAAACACAAAATGTAAAACATGATCAAATCTTATTAAAATTTGACTTACAAGAATTAAGAAGCAAAGGTTCCCCTACTCCCTGATATAATCACTGTTAACAGTTTGGGACAATTCTTCCCACCTTTTTCCTAAGTTTAGACGCGCGCACGCGCGCGCACACACACACACACACACACGCATATTTCTGTTTACAAAAGTAACAAGTTATACATGTTTATCAGCAACCACTCCAGAGTAGAGACCTTTGCATTCTGGCATTCATTCAACAGAAAAAAAAGTGGAGTGCCCTCTAGGTACGAAGCTACATATAACATTTGGATGTCAGTCTATTCCCTCCTCAATACTTGGGAGACACTGCGAGTTATATTATTTTCTGGCATTTAATGTTGCTGAGAAAAGTCTGAGGGAAGGATCTTTTCTGACATTCATTTTTAGAACTCTTTATCTTAGTGAAAAAAATTAATTTCTTCTTTATAAAGTCAAGTGGCTTTTCCCCGTTGATTTTTCTTGGTCTTCATGGAGCCCCTGTGAGTTGCAATATTGGGTCAACTAGTTTATGAATTCTTAAGCACCTGTAGACAGAAGCAGAGGTCCAGAGTCCCTTGCCCTACACCGACATGAGGGACAGAGAGAAGAGAAGAGATACTGCTGTCCTGGGAAGTACCTGCACCCCCAAACTCAGGGCAGATCAAAGGCCAGCAAACCCCGGGCCCAAAGTGGGGCCTGAGGTATTAAAGGGACCCTCCCCCCAGAGGATCTTCAAACAGAGGGTCAGTGCCACCAGCAGTAAAAAAGTGCACTCACTGCGGGGGTCAAGCCAATACCAACCAGAGAGGCCCGGGAGCAGATGAGGCCCCTGTGAAGGCGTCAGGTTGGAGCACCTGCCAGGCAGTAGTAAGAGCCATCCGCATGGTCAAAAACAACAAGCAGACACTCCCCTGCCCCACTGTCCCCTCCTCCCACCATATACTCGAAATCCTGAGGGCCAGCCGCCCTGGGAAGGAGACTGAGAGAGGAAAATAGGGGCACACACGCCCTCCCAGATGGCAATGGGTGGGCTGAGGTCAGCCCCAGCCAGGGAAGGGGAGACGAGCGACTCCAGCCCCCCTTCCAGCTGTGGCATTCACGTGGATTCGATCTGCAGGATCGAGTGGCCAGACTGACCCTGCTTTACAGGACTTCACACGGGGGACACATGGAGGCGGAATGCGGACAGCTTTAAGGGAATACATTCCTAGATCCCCCAGCCTCTCTACGTACTCCTTCCTACAGCCAATTTGTCTGAGAAGACTCCTGAAGCCACTTTACCAAAGAAAAGCACAGCCCCCCCCGTCTCCCAGCTCACCGGGCACTGGCCAGGCTGTGGAAACATCTATGGGATCAACATCGACAGGACTCCCGCCTTCCACAGTCTCACACGGAACTCGCACTCTTCCCCACGCTCCCCTCTGGCTACCTTACTTCTCAGAACAGCTTCTTCAGGAGCCTCAACGCAGACCATCCCCATCTTCCCACTTCCCGTTCACTTCTCACCACCCCCCCCGGGGACAACCTCCTCCTCGCTAATGGCACCCGGGTGTCACTCAAGGTGGCCATGCGCCAGCCCAGACAAAGCTCACTACGCCACCAGTGCCAGTCCCATCCTCCGTGCCGCCCCTGCCCGCCCAGCTCAACCACAGCTAATCGTGTGACCCGTGAGGGCAGGCCAGGCTGAGCAGAAGCCCCTGGGGTGGGGGCTTCTGGGAAACTCTGCCTAAACGTGATACACAGTGATATATCACCTGATAAAAAGGTGACGCTCTCTCTTCCTTCTTCCTACCTGGAACGTGACCCGCGGTGCCTGAGGCTGTGGAAGCCAGTGGAGACCAAGGAAACTGCAGAGATGCAGCCTCGGTAACCCTCACTAAGCTGCTGTTCTGAACACCCCCAGCAGCCTCCCACCTCTGGTCTCTGTGCTCCATGTATGAGTAAGAGAAACCCAGATCTGTACGTGATTGCAGTGACTTGCAGCCAAACTCATTCCTAAGTGACACCATTTATAATCTGGCTCCAATTAAACTATGCTCCCCAGTGACCTTCTAATTTCTAAACCCCCAAAATAAATCTCAGCTCTTAGCTCACATGGCCTCATTCAGTATTCTGACCCTACTGGCCATTCTCCGCTTGAAAGTATCCCTTTTCGGGGCACCTGGGTGGCGCAGTCCGTTAAGCGTCCGACTCTTGATTTCAGCTCAGGTCATGATCTCAGGGTCGTGGGATCAGGCCCCCACATCAGGCGCTGCCCTCAGTGTGGGGTCTGCTCCTCTCTCTCTTGCTCTCAAATAAATAAATAAAATCTTAAAAAGAAAGTATCTCTGTCTTTGGCCTAAGCATTCTCCCCGTAACTCCCTAGATATTCCTTCATTACCTTTGTGATTTCGTTTTGTTCAACCATGGCTACCATCTTGGCCTTCTCTCTCTTTCTGGCCCTACATAATCTCCCCCAGTGATTTAATCAATTCCCATGGATTTATCAATCAGCTTACATATGCTGCTAACTTGGAAATCTGTCCCCTCCAGCCCAAACTGCTCTCCTAAACTTCAATTATTTTCACACCCCAATTGCCTGCTAGACTCTTTCTTTAGATAGTCCAAAGACACCCCAATGACACAATTTAAAAATTCACAAACTCATCATTCCATTCTTCAAATCTACTTCTTGGCCCATAATCCTTTCTCAGTGGGTGAAAGCACCATTCACACAGTCGATAAAGTCTGGAATCTGAAAGTTGTTGCAGACATTATAGAAATTCTAAGGGACTCCCAGAAACCCAGAAACGTGTGTGTGTGTCTCACATAAGTACAAGTGAGCAACTGCAGAAATGCTACCGATCTGTCTTCCCTCTAGTTCGTCCCACACGTGTCCCCCCCCAATCCCACCATGTAATCAGCCACCAGTTCCTGTCCCTCCCACATCCCAAACAGCTCTTGAGTGCATCTCTGTCTCTCCATCACCATGAACGCACCTCAGTCAGGCCATCATCATCTCACCCCCGAACTACTCCTCCCCCTGCTGCCAGTGAGCTATATCCAAAACACCGACTAGGTAATGTCGCCCCCCAGACTGTTGCCTTTAGAAGAAAACCCATACTCCTACACCCAGTGCACCATGCTCACCACCATCTGGCTGCCCCCTACCGCTCTCCAGCCTCATTCACGGTCAAACCCATAAGCACCCCCCACACTCCTCCATTCCTGAACTCCGAGTCACACAGAAGCACCCTGTTCTTTCCTGCCTTTGTACATGGGGCTCCCGTTGCCTGCAAGGCTCTCCCCACCCAGCTCACCTTCAAGGCACAGCTCGAGGGTCACCGCCATGTTCAGCCTGCCTCCTAATGGGACAGGGGAACTAAAGGGATCCCATGAAAAACTGGGTTTTTGTTTGTTTGTTTCTTTTCCTGCTCTGTTCTTGCTAGGACCTACACCTCTGCCTTACACTTACCTTACAGAACAGAGAAGGTAGGTCCTCCTTGTGAAGGTCAAGGAGTTGCTCTGGAGCCTTCCAGCACAACAGATAATACCTGAGGAGTGACCAGGCAGGGTCATCAGGAACGTTTTCCAAGACCACCGACTCACCGAGATCCTGGCTCCAGGGCATAAGGGACGCGTGGGAGACACCCACTCGTCTTTGTTCCTGGATGTCTGAGAAAATGCGTGCACCAGACCACAATCCTCAGTATAAACCCCAGGTCCCAAGGAAAGCTGAGACTCACTCTTGTTGTCTTCCTGAGTGTCCCGGATGCTCTGTCTATATCTGCACTCTCTACAGCTTCAATAAACTCTGCGCTCACTTTCTCTGAGCTCACGTTTTATTTCTATCCTGTGCAGAGCCAAGAGTCCTCTTGGTTGGTCCTGAGGGACTCCCTCTGGGTCCTCGGACCCAGCTGGCCTGCATCTCTGAGACCTAGCTGGGGGCCCCTCCTGTGGGTCCCCTCAATACAGTAAGTGCTAACACAGCCCTTATCCCCCCCCCCCCCCCACCGAAGACTGTGATGTGTCAGCCTCTTGCAGTGACCTGTGAGATGCCTGGAAGCAGGACCAGACCGGGTCTGTCTTATTCCTCATGGGATCCCCAGCACCTGAAGAGGGCATGCCAAACAGGAGGCCACTGACCACTGACTGCTCCCCAAAAATGTACCGAAGGGCATGTTAAGGATATTGTTTGAATTTCTACGAGTGACACTTCTCTCCAATAAAAGTCCTGGAAAATTGGGCCCTGAATGATAGCAAGGAAATAACCATAATGTCTCTAAAACATGCGCTCTCCTGACCTGGAGACCCTCAGTGAAGTTAAAAAGATGAAAGAAAGCATCTCATCATACAGTTGCTAGATGATAAGAAAAGAAAAGAAAATCATGACTATTAACTGAAGGAAAGCAAACCTGTTGCTTCATTAACCTCCAGAAAGAAAAAAAAAGGAAAAAGCACAAAAATAGTAACTTACGATTTTATCTGGATCTCTGTACGTGAGTTAATGGGATAGTTTTTTGGTTTTTTTTTTTTAATTCCTCCTCTAAAAACAAAACAGCTGAACAGAAAGTCACAAGTGAAAGGCATAAATCTACATGATTTCTCTCTGGAAATGGGAAGATACATCCTTCACAGCAAAACAACAAAGAATACAGAACCCTTTTTTTTTTTTTTTTTTTAAGAAAACAGCCAATAGGTTAGCAACTTGTATGCACTGAAGCTTTTGGGAGAAAAGGCTGATTCACCCACCACCCTGCAAATAAAAACCTTTGGGGCCACAGAGGCCCCGCAGGGCTCCCTAACTGTGCCTGTGATCCATCGTCACCTGCTCTCAGCCCCAGTACCTCCCTAGGACCCAGAAGAAGAGCCAGACTTCAGTAAACCTCCGAAACAGGAAGAGAAGTCATCTGTGTAATATAATCACTTTCTATGGCCTTTGTCACACCCTCAGGCCTTTGCTGTTGGGTTAAATTTAACACTGCTCAACACCAACTAGGACCTTCCCCGTTCACAGCTGGAAGGTTCTGGTGATCTCTAGGGGTCACTGTTGCTTTCACCAGCACACGGTTCCCGCGTATCGGGGAGGAGAATCTTCTCGAACTTCACGTTCGGTGGTTTCTGGAGATTTGAGGCCACTGAGACATGAGAAGAATAATGGCCCAAACAAAACAAACTTACAAATACTTTAGGCCACACCAGATGCATAAATTAAAGCTGGGTCTGCATCTAGAGAGGAAGGCCAGAACATTTCTGGGATTTCCTAAAAGCTCCCCAAAATGCAGAATGTGAGCTCATTCATAACTCCAAAATTCAGGTTAGAAAACTCAGTGCTGCTGGGAATGGCTTGGGATCCACCCCCCATCAGGGGTGCCCCTACAGAAGAGCGGGCTTGGGATGCACCCCCATCACAGGGCACCCCACAGAAGGGCCAGCTTGGGATCCACCCCCATCACAGGGCATCCCAACAGAAGAACCAGGCTTGGGATCCACCCCCCATCAGGGACACCCCCACAGAAGAGCCTGGCTCAGGATCCACCCCCCATCACGGGGCACCCCCACAGAAGAGCCAGGCTTGGGATCCACCCCCCATATCACAGGGCACCCCCACAGAAGGGCCGGGCTTGAGATCTACCCCTCATCCCGGGGCACCCCCACAGAAGAGCCTGGCTTGGGCAGGTGCCTGGAGTGTGCAATTCAGGACCGCTGTTCCCGGCTCTGCCCCAAGATGCTCCCCTCCTCTCCTGGGTGCCCACCCTGCACCTCTCAGCAAACCCTCCCCTGGAGCCCTGCCCTTCCACACTCTTCCAAGGACAGGCACCTTAAAATACTCATGTGTTTCCACCGTGTCATTTTTTAGCTCAAGGCTAAAGGGCTAAAAAACCAAGTGAGCCACCACGGACGTGGTCGTAAAGGCACAGTAACAATAAAATGCACGATCGGTCTATTTTGAGGTGCTGATAAGAGAAAAGAAAAGGTAGAAATGAGTGTCTCCTTCTTTCCCTTCCCACGAAAACTTCCGCGGCCTTGCTCAACATTTGACAACCGCCCTTCCTCTCCAGGATGTGTCCCTGAAAACATGTGTAAATCTGGTTTTCATCATTCAAAACACATTTTAAATTCACTTCAGACGCCTTATTTAAAGGTGTCATCGAAGAATCCTTTGCTAAAAGGAAAGGGTGTTCATGACATCACCCTTCTATCTCGCTGTCATGTAAATTCATACGTGGGTATATCAGCCCTTCTCAAAATACTGAACCTCTCTATGATTTAGGGGAAAAGGTAGTTAAGCTTTTTAAAGAAAGTTTCTCCACCGTTCTTGCTCTAGCCAACACAGGCCTCTTCCTGGGGCCACACTGGTTTCCTTGGATACTTTACTCAGGAAGAGACCCTCATTCCGTGATCCCAAAGCAGACTGGAGAGCCCGCATGTATATTCTGCCTCTTCTTGGCCAAACTGAGATTGACTCAGAAGGTTTAGGAATTTTCCTTTCAGCTGTAATGACCACGCAAGGGAAGAAAATCTGTGGATCAAACTCAATTCGAGAGCCGAATTAGGGTGATGACACTCGTGTGAGCACAGAGCACGTGCCACGCTGAGCCAGGTCCAACACGCTTGCAGACAGGAGGCCGGCACAGGCCTGCACCTGCCCCCACCCCTCCCCGCCAGCCGTGCGGGGGGGCGGGGAATGCCGCAGCGTGTGTTGGCTGCATCGAACTTGCGGCAGATGTAGTTTGGGGGAGACCGTCCCCACAAGGTAACACTTTGGGGTCTGAGCTTTAAACTTATATCATGGTTGTTGCAGGTGCTTTCTGTTACTATCGGAATAAGTAACACCCAAGACGAAAGGCACAAGAAGACCTTTCTGTTAGGATGGTCCCTCTTGCCCCTGCAAGCTCCTCTCGCTTTGAAAATGCTGGGGGTCCTATGGGGTCTGGTTTCAGCTTTTCCCTCATCTCTTCTTACTCTCCTGGGAAATTCTGGACACTCTCAAAGTTTCGCCTACCACCAAGCACCCAAATTATTATCTCTAGCCCCGAATCAGTCTCCTGAGTTCCAGATCCACGCATCCAGCCGCCCCCTGGAGGTCCAAGCCAACATGCCCCATGCCCATCACCTCCCTTGTCCCCTCGGCATCTGTCCCTCCCTAGCTGCCTTTCCCAGACCGCACCAGCAGTCCAGGCGATCAGTAGAGGGGCTAGAACAAGACCTCACATGTTATGACTCCTAGCTTTGACCTCAAAAATGCACAAAAATCTCAAACCAGTTCCACGTGCCTTTGAAAATAACCAGACCCAAACCCTGCTCCTTCTGTGCTCGGCAACACTGGCCTCGCTCGGTGTGGGCACATCCCCTGCCAGGAGCCACTCCTTCATATGGACGGACCAGAGAGCCGGCCACCACCCCAGAAGGACCCACAGGCCACTGTCCGTGGGTCTAGCAAAAGACGGGCAGTACGGGTTTTCATGTTGCTGTCGGATGTCCTCATCTAACAGTTGGCTAGTCCCAGTCTGTAGGGCTGTCTGCCTACGGTCTCTCAGCTCCAACCCCACCCTCTGCAACCAGGCAGTGCTGGGGCTGGGACTCAGCAGTCCGGGTCACCCTTCCTTCCTCCTACCTGGAGTACAGGCGCCTGGCGTCCCGGCTCAAACCGCCCCTGCAGGTGAGCACCACCCACGTAGCCTCTTCTCTGGCCACTTAGGCTTTGTACCAGCATCTCGTCCCTCCTGTCCCCCAACTCCTCTGCCCCCCAGGAAGCAGCTGCTTCCTCTAGTTACCAGTTTCTGGATTATTCCAGCCTCCATGTTGGTTCCTTCAGCCTTCCAACCCCCATATAATCAGAAATCCCTCTTACTGGGAATACTTGGCATGGTTTCTGTATCCTACCTGGACCTTGAGTTATGATACACAATCTCTTTTGCTCTATAGTTTGTTTACTTCTGTGACAGATTTTATGGTTTGCTCACAAAATATCACTTTCCACTGCAGAAGTCTCGACAGGTGGCTACCATATATTCTGCCCAAGAGGCTGATTTTCAGACTGGAAAGGAAAGAACAAGTATCAGTAACAAGAAACCAAAACCTCAGAAACAGGCCAGCTGGACAGGCAGAGAATTCTGGGCCCATGATCCATATAACTCAACTTGCAGATGCTAAAGTCAACTTCATACTGAATATTGAGCAGGTGAAGAGAAATACAGGCCTATTTTAAATGTTTGCTTTTTCTCTGTACGGACACAGATACACTTTGAGATCTGATGAAGAAGACAACTTCTACTCCTGACCCCTCTCTCTTTGGCCCCTGCCCCCTTCCCCCCCATCCACAGAGTCCCGTCAGCCCCACGTCCAGAGGGTCCAGCACCACCCGTCAGCCCTCCCAACTCTGCAGCAGGACCCCCAGCCCCACCCACCGGCACCGGCCGCAGGAAGACAGCGGCCACTTTTCCAGCCCCTGGTGCAGGGATAACTATATCAGTATGGGAAATGATGAAACCTACTCCTCATGACACACAATTTAATAACAGGTGGGTTCCACAGTTGGGAGAGAATTTTCCCTAGGTCTCTCATGTTTCTGCAAGTCTTGCAAGCAGAGCCTCTGCTCCCTTATTCAAGACTATCTTTTTAAGGATGTTTAGGTGACGCCCAGTCCTAGAAGATACAGTGTCGCTCTCCAGGGAAATGGGCGGGTTTATTTACTGTCCAGTATCATGAAGACAGTGTCTTCCTCTGGAGCAGGGTCAGACAGGCTGTAATGCACACACAGAAGTCCCCTGGCCATCTTAATGTCTGTCCTGTGGCAATCTGGACCCGGGGCACCAGCACAAGAAAATACTGAAACTCTGGCTACTCTTATTGCCGAGAGAAGTAAAGTCATCTGTCTCCGACCCAGGAGCTTGTGTCTTCGGCCAGCATTCACGAAACCGAGCTGGCTAACTCGTTAGCTTGCAAGCAGGGGAAAATTTCAGACTCTCTACAGTTCCTAACGTGCATTACGAAGTGTGAAAACAAAAACTATTAAGCCTTAGAAGACCAAATACATAGCTATATAATCTAGAATTGGGAAGGATGTCTTAAACGGAATCCGTAAAAGCACTAACCACAGAGGGGAAAAAATAAATAAACCTGGCTATATTAAAACTAAGAACCTCCATTCATCAACAGACACTGTTAAAAGTTTGAAGATGTCTGTAACAATAATATAATATCGATACACAACTGACAAAAGCTTAGTTCCAGAACGAACATATATCCTTTTGATTAAAAAAAAAAAGACAGAAAATCCAATAGAAAAATGGGCAAAATATTTGAGCAGACCCTTCACAAAAGAGGAAATCCAAACGGCCAATAAACTTGTGCATAGGTGCTCAACCTCATTCAAAGTCAGGGAAATACAAAGCACACGGAAAACCACCACGGAAAACCATTCTGGAAAACAGGTGGCATTATCTGGGAATGTACACGATATGACCCAACAATTCTACCCTTTAGATATATCCCCTAGAAGACATGTCTGAGAATGTTCACATCAGCATATGCTGTAATAGCCAAACACTGAAAACAACCAGAAACCCACCAAGAGGAGAATGGATGAACAAATTATGGTATAGTTCGTGACGGATGAACTCAAATGGCGTTGCTTATGTCAAGAGGTTTTAAGATGGAGCTTGGACGTATTAAGGGTATGGGCCTTGGTCATGTCCTCACTGGTGGAACCGTGAACTTTTGAACTGGGAAAACTGCAAATATTCCAAGGACTTAGCCAGAGCACTGGCAACTTCCTTCAGTAAGAGACTCTGCTTAGTGATAACCTTAGCAATCAATTTTACTCAGTCAAAATGAGCTTTTTGCTGCCAGGGCAAATCAAAAATTGTCTGTAAACAACATACAAACATTCCCCTTTTGCTTTAAAAACCCCTGACTTTTGCTCCATGGTGGGACACTATTTGGGTTGTTACCCAAACTCGGATACCCCAAATTGCAGTTCTTTGATTCCAGATGCGTGTCCTAGCTTTATTACCGCGTCCTGACAATTTTAGGCTCACGTGACATACAACGGTATTCTACATCACAATAAAAACGAATGAACTGCATCCATACAGAACAACATAGATGGCTCTTAAAAAGTAAATGTTGAGTGAAAAGTTAAACACAAAAAATAAAAAAATAAAAAACACAAAAGAAAATATACAACGTGAATTTTTTCATTAAGTTCAACTTCAAGAGTTTCCATTAAGTTCAAAAACAGGTAAAAGTAACCCATAGTATTTAGGGATGCATAC
The DNA here is from genome assembly GCF_964656455.1 of Halichoerus grypus. Lineage (NCBI taxonomy): Eukaryota > Metazoa > Chordata > Mammalia > Carnivora > Phocidae > Halichoerus > Halichoerus grypus. The sequence goes on from NC_135719.1 coordinate 3,603,162, forward strand.
TTAGGTTGTATAACTATAAATAAATAAGCGGCTGCTACTACAGATAAGATAGTAGTTACCAGATAGGATAGTAGTTACTTACAGGGGGAAAGAGGAGGATATAACTAGAAGGGGAACATGCTTTCTGGGGTGCTAGCAAGGTTCTATTTCTTGGCTCTGATGGAGTTACACTACTATTCAATTTATAATAATCCAACAGTCTGTACATTTATGTTTCATGTCCTAAAAAAACAGCATAGGAAACAAAAGCAAAAACAAGAAACTACCCAGGTCATGAAATTGAACACTGCCAGGAATCCAGAAGGCCCCCACATACCCCTTTGCAATACAACCTCCTCCCTCCCCTCAGATTACCACTATCCTGCCTTTTACCCACTAAGTGTACTCTAGTAAATACTATGGTTCACCTCAGTCTGTTTTGATTTTTACACAAATGAGAATCAAGTGAATATCTGCATTTGGGTCTGAAAACTGTGGACAGATCAATTAATTATTGTGATGTATATGCTTCTTTCAATGTAATGATATCTTCATAGAGAATTAAATATAGTTCAGCTGAAAGAAAGATAACAGGCTAGAACTTCACAAGTGTGTGAGAAGTCACGTCGAGAACATCAATTTCAATTCAGCGAAGCAACGTTATCCATGACATTAACTCAGTGGTGTTAATTTGAATTTTACTGAGTTGGCAGTTTTATTTGCATTTAATGTGAAATAACTTTGGACTTTATAGTTGCCCCAAAGCTATAAGCAAAAGTGAACACTTAACTTTTATGTTTATACATATTTAAGTAACAATATTCATAATCAAACTAAATTTAACTCAACACAAGGAGTCCCTTATAAAAAAGGGGTCCCTGCTTCACCCTGTGTAGGAATCAGCTTTCACATTTTCCCCTCCCACTCCCCCACCTGACCCCCCGGCCCAGGGGCCACAGCTTGCTCCCTAAAACCAGGCCCTCTCAAGCGAAACACTTTCCAAATCACCCATGACATCTCTGGGCGTAATGTCAGGCGCTCTCTGCCTGTTGGCTCTGGAACTCATTCCAGTTCCATTTGTCATACAGGTGATCAAAGCCGGGGGCCAAATTAAGGCACAGGGAGCCAGCGAAGTGTGAAAATTGTTTATTTGGGTCAGGTGACAATTCTTTGAAATGCTAATGATGATGATCCATAGCTCATACTCAGGCGTCCCTACTGCTTAATTATGATCCCGCAGAGAAAAGCCCTCACCCGGTATGTTTGTCTCCTACGGCAGCAGTAAAACATTACCCAAAACTTAGCAGCTTAAAACAACACAAAGTTGTTGTTTTAAGCTCGCAGTCCTGAAGGTCAGAAGTCTAAATGCGCTCCCAGGGCCAAAATCAAGGTGTCGGCAGGGCTGGTTCCTTCTGGAGGCTCCAGGTGACTGTGTTTCCCTGCCTTTCCTAGCTTCTAGAGGCCACTGCATCCCTTGGCCCCTGGCCCCTAAATCACATCACCCCAGCCTCTGCCTTCCGTGTTCACATTACCTTCTCCTCTGTCCTGCCAGCATTTTGTAAGGACCCTGTGATTACATCAGACCCAACCATGTAATCCAGGATAATCACCCCATCTCAAGATTTGATCTAATAAAAAATAATGTATTATACAATTTAATTTAATCACAGCTACAAAATTCCTTTGCCATATACAGTAACATTAACATTCACAGGTTCCAGGGATTAGGACAGGGACATTTTAAGAGGTCACACCCAGGGAGCAGAAGCCTGACCTATGACAGGGACAAAAGAGGCACACAAACTCCTGTCTTAATTACAATCTGTTTCTCAGAGAATGGATCCTAAACTCCTGTGGTACAAGAGATGTATGTGGTCTTTGTCCTAGGTTTCTGCAGAGAGCTCTGAAACCTTTGGAAGTTCTTGAGTGATAGGAGCATCTTTTGTCATTCGTTCATAAGGACCCCCTTTAGAGCACAGCAGAGCTTATGCTAATGAAGTCACTTAGGGAGGGACCTTGGGATGGGACTGGTCACCAGAAAGAGCAAGTGATCAGACGGTTGGAACTTATAGTCCAACTACACCCCAAACCTCCAGGGGAGAATCAGTCACCAATAGCCAATGATGTAATCAATCGTGCCTACACAATGAAGCCTCCAAAATAACCCAAAAGGACAGGGTTCGGAGAGCTTCTGGGTCAGTGAACACAAGGAGATTTGGGGAGAGTGACGCACTCAGAGGGCGTGGAAGCTCCACACCCCGTCCCCATTCCTCGCCCTGTGCATCTCTTCCATCCGGCTGTTCCTGAGTTATGTCCTTTTCATAATAAACTGGGGATCTAATAAGTACAGTGTTTCTCTGAGTTCTGTGAGCCACTCTGGTAGATTAATCGAACCCAAGGGGGGAAACCTGGATGTCTAGCTGGGAGTCAGAAGCACAGGGGACCTGGACTTGCAGCCGGTGCAGAAGTAGGAGCGAGGGGGCCGTCTTGTGGGACGGAGCCCTTAACCTGCGGGATCTGATGTTGGCTCCAGGTAGACGGTGTAAGGGTTGAGTTAACTGTTCGGTGGTGTTGGAAAAACTACCTTAACTACAATGCGCTACTAGAAATTCTAAAACATACACACACACACACACACACACACAACCATTTTGCAATTGTCTCATTCTTTTTACCCAGAAAATAATTCAAAGAATTTGCTTTTGCTTTTTTTAAAATAATCTTTTTGAAATAAATGTCTGGCTTACAGAGAAGTTGCAAGAATATTACAAGGACTTCCCCAGTCCTACAGAGCTCCCCAATATCCTTCACCAATTCCCAAATGTTACTTCATTGGCTTCTCTATATGCTTCTCCCCTGCCTGCCGTTTCCCCCTGCTCGTGCTTGCTCTCTCGCTCTCTCTCGCTCTCTCTCGCTCTGTTTCAAATAAATAAAATCTTTTTTTTTTAAAGATTTTATTTATTTATTTGACAGAGAGAGAGACAGTGAGAGAGGGAACACAAGCAGGGGGAGTGGAGAGGAGAAGCAGGCTTCCTGCTGAGCAGGGAGCCCGATGTGGGGCTCGATCCCAGGACCCCAGGATCATGACCTGAGCCAAAGGCAGACGCTTATCGACTGAGCCACCCAGGCGCCCAATAAATAAAATCTTTAAAAAAAAAAAAAATTCCTTTCCATCACGAAGTAATTAACACCTTACAAGTTTAATGTTCAAAACCCTGACCTAGTTCTGTCTCTAAACAGTTTCTTACAGCCCCCTCCTCTGCATGCCTCTGAACTCTGCTGGGACTGATGGACCACTAGCGGGAGGTCGGCCGGGGAAGACATCACAAGTACACCCAGCAGCGAAAGACCGGTACGCAACAGGAAAAACACAACCTCTGTGCAACCTGCCCTCTAGCTCACGACACAGTCCTTGAGGCACGCCTGAAAAGAAGGAGTATCTGGATTCGTCATAAGGCCCAACGCTATGTAAGTTTTTCTAAAGAGGATTATTTTCAAATTGCTCTAGAAGGAAAAAAGACATAACCTTTTTAAAGGTGTGAGAAGCAGGAAACACGCTGCTGGTGCTCCTTCACCTAGATAATGAGTATTCTCTGTGTTCTCTGCAGAATGACACCTTATCTGGAGGGGGCTGGTGGGGAGAGAGACGGAGTGAGGTGACAGCCAGACAGAAGTGGGGAAGGAGAGTGATGATTACAGCGTGACTTGGGGGAGAGAGGGAGGGAAGGAGGAAGAGGGACAGAGGGAAGGGGGGAAGAAAGAAGGGGGGGTAAAGGTCAGGGCCAACACAGAAGCACAGTCTGGCTTCCCTCACAGAAGCGCAGAGAGAGAAGATCTTTCTAAATCTAATCTGCAGGAAAACCAAAGCGAAGCAGCTTCCGTCAGAACCAGGAGCAGCTCTGCTGACGTCGGGAACAAGGACAGCATCGTGCGTGCGTGCTGCTACAAGAAAATTTTCTGGAACATAAGGCCCTAGGGGCTTCTGACTCTAAGAGTCGGGGGACCTCAGAGAAGGCAAGCATTAGATTAATATTAAGTGATGTACAGCTGTTAAGAAAACAAAGAGTATTAAACACATTTTACTCAAAGGTTTTTTTTTAATCGCCTTAAGTATATAGCTCTTAAATTGTTAAGTGGCTAATGTCAAGGCCCCTCATTACAGAAAGGGTCCCAGCCCTGGCTGTAAGGTTTCCTGGAGAGTTTTCAAAAATCCCCATTAATGGAGAGAAGCAGAGCGGGGCCAAGTCCCTTCAAGTAACAGGTGGCATTTGTCTCCCTGGGGAGGACCTGTCAGGGCCCGTCCCCGACCTCCTCACAGGACCCGGGTCTGGAGACCCCTGTACCATTGCTTTTCCACATGGAACTCCAGAGCAGGGAGTCTGTCCTGCCGACACTATGCAGAACCACAGGATGATGACCAGCCCTCTGAGGGCCTGGCCCCCCCCCCTGCAGGCCCAATATTACTCCAAGTGACAAGCTCCCCTCTTACCCTGGGGACCCCTGGGAGCTTATACGTCTGCAACACTAAGGTACCACGCCACACCGGCCCGGTCCAAGGTAGGGGTGCTAGGAGAAAATCCCGGGGGGGATGGTAAAGATAAGGGTGCGGCTTCTCAGGAGCCAAGGTGAATTGAGGGGCTGGGGGAAAAGAGATGCACAGGACAGAGTGGGGAGGGCAAAATGGGGCTGTTTCATCGTGAGCCTGGAGACACTAATGGATGCTCACAGCCCAAGAGAACAGGAGTTTGCAAACTTTGGGATTTTAAAGGCAGTAAATACCTATAGTAGTACTTGTAATAATAAGAATAATTTTAAAAAGTATTATATTTAATATATTATCATGAATTAATTATATATGTAAATATAATAAAATATTTTATTAAAGACTTTCATGTATATTTTCTAAAATAAGAAAATAAATATAAAACATTACAATAATTATTAATGATTTACTATTATTATTATTATTTTCAAACAACAAAATGTTTCTAACTTTTCATGTCCTTAGGAAGGGATTCTTCATCACTTTTCTTTTTTAACTATTGCTGTTCCATTTTAATAAGAACCTTTAAGTACTAAAATTATAAATAGAATCAAGTAAATTCAGATTTGATAGAAACTCACTTTTTTTCCCCATATTTGTCCTTATTTTCCTCATTTTGCTAAGGACCAGTGAACACTTCTGAGAAGGCCAGGAGTGGCCTCTCTCCATGCGGAGGTGGAGAGCTGGTGTGAGCGGACACCAGGCATTCCTGCCAGCCCTGCTCCTGCTCGGAGTCCTGCAGGCGGCTCTCCAGAGCAGATGCCTCCCATGGAGAGCAAGGGGAAGGCACAAACACTGGGGTACCAGCACCCCCCAGCATCCCTCACTCACTCTGCTCTTCTGCTTGGCCGGTTCTCTTTTGGGAAAGCCTGAATGCCATCCTCCTGCTGAGTGGTGGACATGCTTTCTGTAGTCCTTTGCAGAGCCCAAGAAAGGATTAACTGATTGCTTCCCTCTTTTCACTTTGGCTGCTGGGAAGCTCAACATCAAATCTGAGGATGGAGGCGCCTGGGCAGCTCAGTCGGTGAAGCATCTGACTCTTGATTTTGGGTGGGGTCATGATCTTGGGGTCCTGGGATCAAGCCCCGTGTCGCACTCTGTGCTCAGTGAGGAGTCTGCTTATCCCTCTTCCTCTGCCCCTCCCCGCACTTTCCCTCTCTCTCTCTCTCAAATAAATAAAATGTTTTAAAAAAAAATCTGAGGATCAACAATAGCAACTCCCTGACTTTTTTATAGGTGTATTTACATGTGTATCTACTCCCACAGACCTCTTTCATAAGCCTTGACTTTACCACGATATATTTCTAGTTTCCCTGATCATGAGCCATGATTACCGTTAACATTTTACTTTTTTAAATTTCTTACAAACTGCTTCCAATTCTATGTGGGGCAGAGAATATAAACAAAAAAAAATTTAAGTTAACATTATAAAATTTTGCTAAAACAATTTGCTGATAGAGGACAGCTGAGGCAAACATAAGGCCTTTTATGTAATAACCAAACTACAAAGCAAAAATCGTTTATGCCACCATATTAGGCATTAGGGGTCAAACTTATATCAGGAAAAGCTATTTTTTTTCCCCGAAAGATATAATATAGTGGGCCACCAGCTTCATTTAAAATTCACAGAGCTTCTAAACAATAAGAGGCACTTTTCTTTTCCATGAACAAAGACGTTTTATTCATATGTGAATAAAGCAAAGATTCTTTCTATTCTATCTACATGAAGCAATTCTGCATTTCTATACAAAATGAGGTATTCTGCACCAGGCAGAGCCATATTACTGAATTGCTGTGTATTGTGGATGAAGTTGTCTGATGGCACATGCATTAATAACAAAAAGCACTTTGTACTACCAGAGAAGAAAAAAAATCCTTAAGCCTTCCATGACACTCTCTTCTGTTTTTCCTTCAACATAAGGCCAACAGGCAAACCCATACATTAATGGATTCGCCTGGAACCTAGCACTGGGCATGCTAGAAGGATGGAGGAAGCGTGCGGGCCCACAGCCAAAGGACCACGTAAAAGAAACGAGAAACCCCACCCCAAGTATTTCTAAGCACCATTCTTCGTTGGAATTTTTTCCAATGGTGTGATTTAAAATAGGTTTTGTGAGATTGGAGGTGGGGATGGAATCTCCCCAAAGCGTTTGCAAACTCCTTTAAGACAGCAAAAAATCATTTCTACTTATTCTAGGATTAAATCCCGGAATTATTTATATTTCTTGATAAATTTGGAAGGCATTATACAAATAGCATATTCTTTAAAGAACCTTACCCTCTTTTCCTTCTCCCAAAGTTTAAATCCTCTTCTTAAAGTGTAAATAGAGTTCTGAAATTTAACAGGAACCGACACTGACCGACTGACTAAATTTAACAGAAACCAACCTTTATCACGCCAATAAAATTGGATTTGAAATATGAAGTCCTCACTTTAAAAAACAAACTTCTTCATTACTCCCACTACTGAGCAACAAATTACTGAGCAGTTCTGATCTCCTGGGTGAAGAGCTTAGTGAGAAGTGAGACGGCAGAAAGTAGAGACTAATTGAAAGCTGAAATCCACAGTGATCCGCTGGTAGCAAAATACGAACTTCACCATTACCAGTCCTTGTTATGCCCCGGGGGGTGTTGGCGGGAGGGACTGCACCCCAATAACATCACCCCTGGGTTCTGATCTCAGCACACACAGGCCATGCCTCCTGCTTCTTCCCCTCTGACACCAGTCAAGTTCCCTTCTCCTCTCTTCTCCACGGAGGACGAGGCTTGGGCACAATGGCCCATTCCACAGACAATCCCTCCGACTGCCCTCACTCTGCTGCGTACTTCCTAAGAAAAATGGGTACTTCTGAAATGTGTGGGTATTTTTAAAGCATACTAAAATGCTCCATGTGTACAAAAAAAAACAAACATTGGGGCACCTGGGTGGCTCAGTCAGTTAAGCATCTGCCTTCGCTCAGGTCATGATCTCAGGGTCCTGGGATCGAGCCCTGCATCCGGCTCCTTGCACAGCGGGAAGCCTGCTTCTCCCTCTCCCTGTTGCTCCCTCTGCTTGTACTCTCTTTCTCACACACAAATAAATAAAGTCTTTAAAAAAAAAAAATTCACTCCATAAAGGCACGCCAAGTGCTTAACTCACAGTAAGCTCCTGGGTGAGCTGCTTTTGCAATGGCAGCCTCGAGGCTGCCCGGCTTCTACCTTTGCCCCTATAAAGTCTATTCTCATGCAGCAACCAGAATGTTCTTTTTAAAATTTAAATCCACCTTGTCCCTCCAGTACTCCAGAAGCCTCCTCTTTCCACTCAGTGAAAGCCAGAGTCTTTAAAGTGAGGTCCCCCACCCCCCAGCCCCGCCCCGTGGACAGCCTTCCATCCTCCCTGACCGCTCTCCTCTCCATCACCCGCTCTGCTCCAGCCACCCTCCTCCCTGGTCCCCAAACTCCTCGGGGCACACTCCTGCCCCGGGCCTTGGCACAGGCTAGTCCCTCTGCCTGGCACACACTTCCAGAAGATACCTGCACAGCCAGCTTCCTCACCTCCAAGTCTTTGCTCAGATGTCCCCTCGTCAACAAGACCTTTGCTGACCGCCCTATTTTAAATGCAACTGCCCCCAGTCACACCTCTAGTGATGCTGCTATCCATCTTCCCCTCATTTTCTTTTTTCCATCGTCCTTATAACTTTTGAACTTACCATAGAATACTGTCATCCGTTTTGTTCACAGAAACATTCCATGCACCTAGAAAAGGGTCTAGTACACGTTTTTTTTTTTGAAGTAGGCTCCATGCCCAGTGGGGAGCCCAGCGTGGGGCTTGAACTCACGACCCTGAGATGGAAAGCTGAGCTGAGATCAAGAGTCATGCGCTCAACCGACTGACCCATCCAGGCACCCCTCAATAAACATGTTGTTGTTGTCGTTGTTTTTAAGATTTTATTTATTTGACAGAGAGAGACACAGCGAGAGAGGGAACACAAGCAGGGGGAGTGGGAGAGGGAGAAGCGGGCTTCCCGCGGAGCAGGGAGCCTGATGCGGGGCTCGATCCCAGGACCCTGGGATCATGACCTGAGCCGAAGGCAGACGCTTAATGACTGAGCCACTCAGGCACCCCTGGTTTTTTTTCCTTCTTTCTTAAGATTTTATTTATTTATTTATTTATTTATTTATTTATTTATTTGACAGAGAGCAAGAGAGAGAGCGAGAGAAAGCATAAGCAGGGGGAGCAGGAAGCAGACGGAGAGGGAGAAGCAGGCTACCTGCTGAGCAGGGAGCTGCATGTGGGACTTGATCCCAGGACCCCAGGATCATGACCTGAGCCAAAGGCAGACGCTTAACCAACTGAGCCACCCAGGTGCCCCTCAATAAATATGTTTTGAATGAATGAATGAGTACTTGGAAGATCCAAGATGAACCACTAAAATAAAAAAAAAAAATCCAAAAATCAATAAAAGATAACAATAAAGGTCATGAGTTAAAAATAATATATATATGCAAAAGCAGATTTTCAAATTTCAGTACTAACTGGTCAGGAAAACCATATTGTTTTACACAGAAGTATTTATATAAATAAAACCTACTCGGGTGAGGGCAGAGCTGGGATGGTGCTCAGCCTCTCAGTCAGCTCTCAGAAGCCCTTGGTCTCCAAGGGAGAAGGGGCTAGAAAGCCAGATGTTAGAAAACACTCAGGAGAAAAGCGGTAAGTCACGCCAGCAGCGGAAGATATTAAGTACTTAGAACACTATAGAAGAATTTGCTAGACCTCTATTGAAAGAAAACCTGCAAAACTTTATCGAGGGACATAAAAGAATTTGGAAGTACATGGTGAGACATGCCACATTCATCAGGGGGAAGATTCAAAAGCCCAAACAAGTCCTTCAGAAGATACTAAGTACTTAGAACACTATAGAAGAATTTGCCGGACCTCTATTGAAAGAAAACCTGCAAAACTTTATCGAGGGACATAAAAGAATTTGGAAGTACATGGTGAGACATGCCACATTCACCAGGGGGAAGATTCAAAAGCCCAAACAAGTCTTTTTCCACAGATCCATCTATAACGCAAGTCCGATAATAATTCTTATATTCCTATTTTGAGAAAACTGACAAAAGGGTCCTAAGGCTCATCTTGAAATAAAAATGCAAAATAAAAAATGTCAGGAATGCTGCGGAACAACACTAAGGAACAGGGACAGGTCTTACTAGAGATGGAGCACAGAGCTGTAGTCATTTTAAAAAGCAGGAAGCACCCGAATCAACAGAAATAACAGTGAACAAAACAGAAAGTTCAGAAATAAAGCCAATATTACACAGGAGTTTACAGTATAAATAGCACTTCAGATGGATAGGAAGAAGCCAAATTAGTAAGTAACCTCGTTAACCATATTTATGACACTGAGGAAATAAAAACACACTGCCTTCCTCACAGAGTCAAAAAAATTCCTAGTGACCTAATGGTTTAAATATTTTTAAAATGAAATGATAAAAATAAAACCACCATATATAGGTGAATATTTGTATAATCTCAGAGCAGGAAGGCCTTTCTAAATATGATTTCCAAATCAGAAACTGTAATAGGAAAGATTAATAAAATGGACTACAAAAAATCCTACTACATTAAAATTTTTAAAAATCTTGTTATCGAAAGACATCATTCAGTCTTTGGAGAGTGAAAAAGATAAGCCACAGAGCAGGAAAAGATATATGCACAGCTTATGACAGGAAAGAACTAGTATCTACCATATATAAAGAACTGCCACAAATAAGAAAAAGACAACTTATAAAATGGACAAAATAGGGGCACCTGGGTGGCTCAGTTGGTTAAGCATCTGCCTTCAGCTGAGGTCATGATTCCAGGGGCCTGGGATCGAGCCCCAGCTGAGCAGAGAGCCTACTTCTCCCTCTCACTCTGCCCCTCCTTGTTGCTCATGCTCTCTCTCTGCTCTCTCTCAAATAAATATTTGAAAAAATAAAAATAAAACAATAAAGTAAAATGGACAAGCATGGCACTAAAAAGAAAATTCAAGGGGCCCATAAATAAAAGAAAGAGTTCTTAACCTCTTGGTCTCCAAGGAAATGTAAATTATAATCCCAATGAGGCATCACTACATAATGCAAAACACTGAAAGTCTGACAATACCAAATGTTGACAAGGATATGAAACAATGGGAGCTCTCATACCCTAAAGGTGGAAGTGTACGTTGGTATAATCTGGCGTTATCTGGAAAGTGAAAGGAAAGGTGAGGATACCAACCCCCTTTAGCCAAGCTACTGCACCACTAGGTGGACCTAGGAAAACCTAGGCAATGTGCCATGGGAAACGTGCCTAGAATACTCACAGCAACCCTGTTAATGACAGCCCATCACACTGGAAAACAATGCCAATGATCATCAACAAGAGAAAAGATACCTAGGTAAGTGGAGGATTTATATAGTGGATTTCTAGACTGGAGATAAAATAATAATGATAAAATAATGAAACTACATGGATGAACTTATAAGCATGATATTGAAGACCCAATTAAAAAATATAGATGATCCCATGCATAAAAATTAAAAATCGTATGCAATACTAAACTGCATTGTTTAGACACACGCACATAGGTGGGTAAAACTGTAATTATAAGCAAGGAAATCATTACTACAAAAAAATCAGAATAGGTATATTTGTTATCTATTGCTATGCAACAAATTACCCCAAAACTCAGCAACTTAACACTGCAAACATTTATTATCTCACACAGTTTCTGACGCTCAGGAATCCAGAAGCATCTTAGCTGGGTGGTCCTGGCTCAGAGTGTCATGAGGTTGCAGTAAAGCCGTCAGCTGGGGCTGCAGTCCCCTGAAGGCAGGAGGATATGCTACCCGGTTGTTGGCAGGTCTCTGTTACCCAAGGGCTTTTGGATTGAGGCCCTCAGTCCCTTGCTACCCGGGCCACTACAAGGGCTGCCTGAGTATCCTCAAGATGTGACAACTGGCTCCCCCCAGAATCATTCATCCATGAGAGAATGGGAGAGCCCAACATGGAAGCTGCAATCTTTTATAACCTAATCTGAGAATCGACATCCTAAGATTTCTGCCATATTCTATTGGTCACATGGGACAACTGTGGGAATAGTGTGGGGGGACGTAAATCCCTGGAAGACAGAATCAATGGGAGCCACCTGTGAAACTGGCTATCACAATAGTAGCTTCTTCTAGAGGGTTGGAAGGAGATTATATCAGCACCTACGGGGAGCTTCCAGGAAGCTGGCAAGATTCTACTGCTTGACCCGGTGGTGGAAGTCGCTCATCTCATACTTATTTGATAAACTGTACAGTTCTGTTCTCTGCACTGTTCCATAGGTATGTTATACACCACAATAAAAACATTTTTTAAAAAACTTCAAATTTCAAATGACCAGCTAGGGAAAATTTTTTGCCACAATTTAACAATCACGTGAAATAAAGAATCCTTAAAAATCAACAAAAGACAAACACCACAGTGTAAATAAACAGGCAATTCATTTAAAGAATGAAAAGTATGAATAAAAATATGAAAATATTCCACCTCAGAATTAAAGAAATGAAAATCACAACAATGATGTACCACCTTTGGCCCTGTGTATCTGTCAAGGTAGAAAGAAATGGGGCTTCTCTTACACCGTTTGAGGGAACATTTTTCTGCAACTTAACTTGGCAATGCATAACAAGTCCTTAAAATACGCAATGCTGAGCCAGCAACTTTACCTCCAAAATAACTTTTTCCCTAAGAAATTGTCAAAAATGTGTCAGAGACAGGAGCATGTAGTCACTGACTACACGTTATTCCAGTTAGGAGCGTGAATTGAAGTCAGACTACCGGGACTGGAATCCCAGCTCAAACACTTATTTTGTACATTAGGCATATGATTGGTGCCTCAATTTCCTCATCTGTAAACAGGAGATAGAGAACACCCACTCCTTAGGGCTGTTGGGGGGGTTAGGTGAAATCATACATATCAACATCTTACATTCATCACCTGACACAGCACTCGATAAATTTTGCATATTATTCTTAGCAAAACGTTGGAAACAACTTTAATGTCCAACAACAAGAAACTGCTTGAATACACGATAGTATATCCACATTATGCAGCCACCAAATTTATGATGTGGATCTGTATTTGTCAGCATATAAATATGGTCACAACATATCATTAGGTGAGAAAAGTAGGTTCGAAACCAGTATACGTTATTTTTATATTTTCACATACGTATGTCAATGTAATAATATCGGATATACACCAAATATTGATTAACATAAATGCATGGTAATGAGATATGGATGCCTTTTTTATTTTCTCTTTGCATTTTATAATTTTCCTTCAATGAACAAAATGATGTGTGAAATAGATGATTAATTTAAAAATGAAATAATTCAAAGCATTAAACCCAGAAAAATCAGGAGGTATAAAAGTTCCCACCTAGAGCTTTGAAAAGTTAAGCACTCTATCACATTTTAGAGAGGACTACATTTTTTAAACACATGTATTTAACTTGAGCCCTTGAGTACAACAGTTGTAGCTCATACAACCTTGGGTCACTCAGAGCCCTTGAAACTGAGGCCCAAATACAGGTGATTCTCGTTATTCACAGTAGTTATGTTCTAAAAGTCACCTGGAACACGAAATTAGCAAATACTGAGCCGGTGCTCCTAGGGGAAACACAGATTAAGTTCGTACAAGCCTCTGCTCACATAAGCCTCTAACATATATATCGGGAGCTCATCCAAATTTGCTTAGTGCTAAGATTTCAATGGGTGAACAGGCAAAGAGTGTGAACAAGTTATACTAGGAGAAATACAATTAGCAAATGAACCTATGAGAAAACCTCAGGCCATTCATTCACTCACACTCATGCATCCATTCATGCATAGGTCACCTCCAACGGGCAGAGTCCCGTGCTCCAGGAGACAAAGACAGAGGTGTTACCCTATTCCTGAGCAGTGCAGGAGACAGGTGTATGGAGAAGGAGGGCCAACACAAAACTGAATCTGGGAAGCAGGCACAGTTAAATGCGGAGGCCATGGCCTCCCCCTCTCCCCTACCGTGTGCTTTATACCTACAGTCCCACGCTACCCAACACAGCAACGGTTACAGACCTCACTCGCTCTGGGTAACCAGAACTGTCAGATTTCTGAGGCAGCCCCAAGGAAGGCACCAAAACATTTCTCTTATAATCACATGCTCTGTAAATGCTCTATACCCTTAGCTCTGCAATTCTGATCCGCTTTCCACTTCCACACACTGTTGAAGGGAAAGCCTCCTCCCCGGGAAAAGGTCATCCTGAAACAGTAAATGAGACCCTCGGAGAGGCTATAACTTAGACACATAGTTGTTGCTCAGTCATAACCACATCTGATGAGGATTTTAAATCATTCTCCAGATTAGAAATTTATATTATTACTAGAGAGAAATTTGGTCTCCATTGGATTTGTGTACATGTGAAATACTGCAATTAACATTATTAATAAAATCCCTATTTTTCTATGAGTCATCGGGTTTCCTTCCTCTCCTACAAGCTGTCCAGAAAGAGGATGGTAAGTCTTTAAATGCAAAATACATTCTCACATGTCCAGGATGACTAACAGATCTTGCACTCAAATAAGAAAATGAGTAAACTGACCTTTCAACGTCTCTTCCCCTTGTGATACCAATAATCCTACCCCGAATTCCACCTCTGTTTCAAGAATATTAAACAGGACCAAGATTAGCAAAGTGAATTTTTTTTTTTTAATTTGTAAGTCAGGGGGCGCCTGGGTGGCTCAGTCGTTAAGCATCTGCCTTCAGCTCAGGTCATGATCCCAGGGTCCTGGGATGGAGCCCCATATCAGGCTCCCTGCTCAGCGGGGAGGGAGCCTGCATCTCACTCTGCCCACTCCCTCTGCCTGTGTTCCCTCTCTCACTGTCTCTCTCTGTCAGTTAAATAAATAAAATCTTAAAAAAAAAAAAATTGTAAGTCAAGAGGAGAAAACCATATTAGGGCAAAAAGTACTCTTAAGATGTACTTTATAAATATAAAGATTAGAGTTTATCTTAAGATATGAACTATGTCCTTCATAACTTGGGTTGCTTACAGTGTTAAGTATCAGGGAATGTAAAAATACAGGGTTTTTTTCAGACAATAATTTCAAATTTCATCAATTTACTTTCACAAACTTCATAAAGTTGTTAACTGTGCCATAAACGGGGTGATAAGCTGTTGGCTTTCAAAGAACTACATAGCTCCTGCCTGTTTCTGACAAGCATACAACAACTTTTGAAATATTGAAAAAAAAATCAGATGAAAACAACCAAAAAGGTAATATTTTCTAGTCATTGACAGCATAAACCATTCCCCCCCAAAGTACTAAGTTTCAGAGACAGTGAGAGGACAAAGAAAAATATTCCAGAATTCATGACTATAATTTTACAAAAGGGTATTGCTTAGCCTGTGTCTTCCAGAGAGCAGAGCCTGAAGCAAGGATTAACGCGCTGGCAATTTATTTGAGAGGCGGGAGTGAGGTGCTAGGGAGACACTAGAGAGTATGCAATAAAGTAAGTGATAGCACTGGCCACCTTCAGAACAAGCCAGGAGGAGGCAGCAGACCACCAGGCAGGTATGTCCACTCAGTACTTGAGACTTTCTCAGAAAGAGATAGAAGAACAAGCTGCACCTCAGAGTAGCCCACAGAAGGGAGGAAGAAAAGGGAATTTATCTGTGTAGCTCCCTCCTATCATGTCCCATTGGTTAAGGTTCACCACAGAGAGCCAGGGACGCAACACTTCTGGTTTCACCACCCAGCCCTCAGTAGCCACTCAAGAAGTCAGGCCTCACATCCTGCAGTGTGGCATTTTACCCAAGATCAAAAGTGGGGGGAGATTTGGTATTTGATAGGGCTCAGCATGTGTGGCTCAAAGGCCACATTGGCCCAGGGCTATACCTATGTCCTCCAGCCTGCTTTGAGAGCTTTGCAAATGGCCAGCCAAGGGTAGCAGTCAGGTGCTTAGGAAGGAGAGGGTCAAAGAAGTCAGCAAGGGAGAGAATCTGATGAGATGCTCAAGGCTGGTATGTAATACAGAATCTTTCCAAAAATAAAACTCCATCCAATTGTTTTCACGTTCCCAGCAATCACAGTCTGCAATTTCTGCCTCATTCATTCATTTATGCGTACGTAATGAGTAGCAACCATGACCCAGGCCCAGTCTGTGTTAGGTTCCAGCAAAACAATAAGACAATTCCAATCCTCACAAATCTACTCAAGGAAACACATCATTCGCTAGACAAATGCTGATTGAGAGCCTAGCACGTGTGCTAGACCCTGCTCTAGGCCCAGAGATTCAATGATTAAGAGTCAATAAAATGACCACAAAATGGTAAACAATGAGAACTATACCAATTATAAACCTGAGTCAATGATTACCAATGTCTGAACTAGTGTTACTGCAACCTGAGTAAAATACAGGAAATCCATCAGTATACAGGGCATGAGAGCAAACAAATATACAACAATTACACAACACAACAGGGCCCGGGCACAGAATGGGAAGATCTGAAAAGAATCCTAGACAATGAAACTAGAATCTAAGAGCCTAGCAGGTCCCTGATAATTTATAAGATGTGTTATTTCAGGAAGAGATACCAATCTGCTGAAAAATCAACATGTAGAATTGGACAAGACCCCACTGAAAGGAATGGGGTTGGGAAGTACTGTTGACTGTTTATATGGCAGACACCTGATACCAGTGAGGAGCATCCACTGAACAGATACCAGCTCAGATATTCATTCTGGAAGGAGCCCCCCATTCTCAATCCAGGTCCCAATCTCCAACCAGTAACATGGAGCTTGATTGCATTTGGGTTCCCAATTCTGTAGGAGATCACAGCTGGCTTGGGATTATGGGATAAAGAAATCCCTGGTGTTAATGCTTCTGTACTGGATATAATGATTAGTAAGATACAATCATAGTAATAATGTTTGTAGGCATTTTTATGTGTGTCTGTCTACTGTTTATGGAGTTTTAAGCCTTATGAGAATTATACACATTGAACTTGTAGCTATACTTTAAAATGTTTAAGAGAAATTAGTCAGTGGAATGTATAAATGGTATTGTTTGAAAGGTTTACTTGGTTTTTTATTTAGCACAAATATTACTAGGTTTACAAATGAATTTACAAGATTTATAAGTTGTTTTTTAAAAGGTTAAATGGAGGGGCACCTGAGTGGCTCAGTCAGTTAAGTGTCCAACTTTTGATTTCAGCTCAGGTCATGATCTCAGGGTAGTGAGATCGAGCCCTGGGTTGGGCTCTGCACTCAGCGTAACTGGCTTGAGATGCTCTCTCTCCCTCTCCCTCTGCCCCTCCCCTAGCTCGTGACACCCATCCATCCATCCATACATACATAAATAAAATATTTTTTAAAAAGTTTAAGGTAGAATCTGTTTTTACATTTATGACTTTAATGAATTAAATACTGGATAAAATACTGGTCAGCATAAATCTCCCTTTCGGAGCCTTTAGACATTAAAGACCAAGGAACAAGAAAGACAGAGCTCCTGATCACAACAGACCAGGTATGTACATTTATACACATGTACCTGCTATAAGGACACTGGCGGTGGAGCAACCAACTTTCCCTAGTGGGGGATGGGGGGCAGCCAGGAAACAGCAAAAATGCCTAAAGCAGTAGGTGATGCTTCAGCAGGGTCTTGAAAGAAGAGAAGACAAATACCAGGTAGACAATGAAGGGAGACAACGGGAAGCAGAGAGAGGAGCATGGGCATGGTCCAAAGGGGCAACCCAACCCAACTGCAGGTAGTTCTGGACGGCTAGAGCTGGGTCAGCAGACACAGGTAGAGGAAGGGCGGTCCTGGCAGCAACAGGAAGCTGTAGATGTTGACCCTGAGAGGCCACTGGAGGATTTTTAGTAGGGTGTGACATAATCAGATTAGTGTTGTAGAAAGATCCTTCTGGCAGGCTAGGGAAGATGGTCTGGAGAGGGAGGAAACCTAAGTGGGTGTCTAAGCTATGTAGGTGACAGTCAATGAGGCCGTCCCCTGAGGCAATGACGGGTATGGAGAGGGGTTAACAGATGTTAGGATACGTAGGAAGTAAAATCTACAGCATGTGGGTCCTGGAGAGATGTGGGTGTGGAGTGGGTACCCAGATGGGGCCAAATAACTAAGGACAATCAAGAAATGTCAAATAAGGGACGCTTGGGTGGCTCAGTCAGTTAAGCATCTGCCTTTAGCTCAGGTCATGATCCCAAGGTCCTGAATCAAGTCCCGCATCGGGCTCCTTGCTCATCGAGGAGCCTGCTTCTCCCTCTGCCTGCCGCTACCCTTTGTGCTCTCTCTCCTTTCTCTCTCTCTCTCTCTCTGACAAATAAGTGAATAAAATCTTAAAAAAAAAAAAAAAAGAAATGTCAAACAAATAATGACTAGAATCATGGCAACAATAACATAACATGGCTCTTTGCCCAAAGGTGAAGATCAGTTGTACAGTTTCTAGAAATCGAAGTGATGAAAAGGTTTGGGGGGGGGGGGGAGAAGCACAATTTTGGACCGTGTGAGATATGGGGGGGGCTTCCAGGTAGAGATGCCTAGGAAGGCCGTCTAAAGCTCAAGAGAAATGTCAGGAGGCAGAAATAACAGATTTGGGAATTATCGGTAGGTCACATGGGTCACCTTGAGAGTGGACGGGATCACCCATGGAATATGAGCACGGCAAAAGGACAAACAGGACCTAGAGCAAACTCCCAGTGATCACGGAGTTGAAAGAGACCGAGAAAGAGAAGGCACAAAATGCAGTGGACAGAGCGCTATGAGTCTAAGCAGCAGAGTGGTGCCATGAGAACCGCAGCGGGTGTTTCAGGAGGAGGGCGTCAAGGTGCACGACCAAGCAAACAGGATAAAGGCACAAATGCCTGTTGGGTTCTCTTAGGAAGACCCTGGGGACCTGAAGTGAAGCATTTCCACAGAGAGAGTGGAAGGAAAGGCAGATGACATTGGGTAGAGGGTGATAAGGAAGGGGAGGTTTTGTAATAGTCTGGCCGTGAAGAAAGGAGTGAGTCGGGAGGGGCTGGAGGATTTACAGAAGAAGCAAACCTGACTAAGCGTCGTGAAGAAGAGGACGAAGATGAGGAGGAGAGGCCAGGACTGACGCCCAGAGGTCTCAGGTCTGCAGTGGGTCGGGAAGCCATTGGGGGGCACAGTAAAGGATCAGTGACTCATCCCGAAGCTGAAGCCAGAGGTGTGGGACATCAGCACGGTCCCACGATTCCCTCCAGCAGTGCCTAGCAGCCCCAGGGAGGAGAGCAGACAGACGGCGGGCTGTTCTGGGGCTCGAGACTTGCGGGAAGTATGAAAAGATGAGGAAGCGAGGGGCTCGCAGGGGGTCTGTGAGCCGGGGGCTGCCCTGAAGGAGAGCGAGGCGGCCAGGAAAGGAAGAGAAGCCATAAGATATCCAGCCTTGGGGAAGGAGCTTCAGGAAAAGAGCAGGGGCTGTCACGCTGCCAAGATAAATCAAAAATAGCAAGCTGAGAGGAACTTTCCTATGGACCTGGAATCACAGCCAAGGTCAAAGCCGAAGAGCAAAGGCTCCCGATCCCACATTCCGAGAGTCACCAACAAGCTTCCAGCCACAGACAAAGCTTCCACCACCCCACACTTACCAAGAGATGCCAGCACTTGGCCCCGTCCCCAGCCACTGCCCCGCCTCCCACCCAAACCCTCCACAAACCAATATAGGGAGAGGACACGGAAGAGGAAGGGGGTGGCCAGCCTTGTGGCGAGAAGGGCCCTTCAGGGTGAGCGGAACATGGTCACCTAAGCCAGACGGGCTGGGTTCGAGTCCCAGAACTGCCACTCATAAGCCACTCTGGTCCTCATATCTCTCGTCTATAAAAGGACGATAATAATACCAACTTGATATGGTTCTCACAGGGATTAGATCAATTAAAATACTTAATGTGCTCAGAACTGCACTATGTAAGTATTAGCTAATTTTCTTATTTCTTCCCCTTCTCAAGGGAAACTGATGGGAGTGCCTTCCCTTCCCCAAAGCCAGGCAGGGGACCTCCAAGAAAAGCACCGACAAAGACTGGAGATGCCTTCGAGGAAGGAATACTGTTCTCCTGACTCAAGAAGGCACAAAGCAGGGAGCCATACAAGAGGAGCCATGGGATTCTCCAGGCAGCTTCAAGGGTAAGTAACGGACATAGCACTGGAGAAAATGGGGGGATTTTATACCACTGATGAGACCAATGGGAGGGACTAGAGCTGCTCACCCAGACCAAGGCCAGGGACCCTACACAACACACTATCCTCAGATGGGAGACACGTAAGAACCTGGCCTCCCCCATTGTCCCCCTGCACCCAGCACAGGTGGGGGGCACCTGGGGGGATGGGGAGGAGGTGCCTCAGAGCCTGAGCCCAGCCCCTCCTCCACTTCAGCAGCCGGGAGCCTGCCTCTAGCCACACTACAGGGGACAGGCTAAGTCGTAACTACGGAAATGAAAAGGGTCTTAAAAATTGAGCATGGCAGGAAAGCTATGGCTCTGTCCAAGGTATCCTCGGGGTCCCACTCCACAGAAGAAGGGTTCTCTCCAGCACAGTGGAAAACAGTGACTGATAAAAATAAAGCCAGTTTCCATTTAAGTACAGAGCTGAGACCTCTCAAAAAATAAGACAAATATAAAAGACCTTCAACCTCCATGTATGTTCTCCATGGCCACCCTCAACCCACCTGCTCCAGTGACCAAGCCCATCCAAAACCGGCCCCACGGGGCACTGGTCTCATCCCCTCCAGTGGCTGACGGCTGCCATTCTGTTTGCTCCCCAAAGCATGGAATACCCGTGGTAAAACTTGGGCAGTTAGACCCACCCTAAACCTGGCCCATGTGTTCAGTTTTCAAGATCGGACTTCTGCCTTGGTTTCCTATGTTCCAATTTCATTCTGGAAAAGTCCACACCATTTGGCTAATGCCTGACAACAACCCTAGCTTTCTCCAACTCTCTCTCCCAGAGGACTGAACTCTTCTCTTACTGGATCCTCCCCTGACTGGGGTTTCCATCCTACCTCTTAGAATCATGGTGGCACGGCCCCCTTTTCTGCCCCTCCCCCATAACACCCCTGGAGTACTGCCAAGGCCAAAGTCATCACATCCTCCTGGGTATCCCACTGGGGTTACTGTCCACCACTCTAAAGGAGAAGCCCACCCCATGGCCTGACGCCCAGTCCCCAAGCCCACACCTCCCCACCCACCACCTGGCAGCTCTGGAATGAATGTAACTGTCAAGACCACATGCCTTGTGGGGTGGGGGGGTGGGGGGGGCTGCAGATTAGAAAGTAGATTCAATAGGACCAGATGAATGGGTTGATTTTAGAGCAGAAGCTTATTGGATGGGATTTAAGATTTCAGGATGAAGCAGGTCTGAGTGCTGTTCAAGTCTCCAGTCTGGCTACGGACATACAGTGGGAGGAATGCAGGTTGCCAGTGTGAGCAGGGCCAAGAACGGAGATGCTTGGAACTGACGGGCCCCTGACCCACTCAAACCAAAGCTGGCGTGTCATGGCACCAACAGTGGAAGAGGACAATTTTGCCACAGAGCAGAGGGGCCAGAAGGGTGTTCATGTGCTTTGTTTTAACATTCTATTTTGGAAAATTTTGAACACATCACCAAAGTAGAGAACCGTGTGATGAACCGCCATGTAGCCATCACTCAAGTTCAACAAGTGCTGGAATTAGCCTTTATTCCACACCTTCTACTCCCCCCACCCCTTCTACTCCCCGGCCACTGGGTTATTTCAACACAAATCCCAATACTTGCAAATCCTTCAGGCTGTATCTCTAAGAGGACAGCACTCTTTTTTCAACATAACCAGAAATATTTTTCACACCTAAAATAATTCAACAATAATTCCTTAATATCTGACATCCAGCTGCTGATCCTATTTCCCCAATCAATTCCTGCTTTTCACAGATCGTTTAAATTGGGATGCAGATAACGTCCTCATGTTGCACTGGATGGAGATGCCTCTTAGTTCGGTTTCCCCTGGAAAAAGGCCCCGAAGCAATGACTTAAGCGCAGTTTATCTGGGAGATGGGAGAATAGGGAAAGGAGCCAGGGAAGGGAAGAAAGCCGAGAAAGGGCGTGCGCCATGGGAACACACGGAGCATGGTTCCTCTGGACAAGTCTGGGAGAGAGAGTGGGGCACCCCTGTGGGGTGTCTCAACCCCAGGAGGTGAGGAGGACGTTGGGGCATTTGTCCACCTCCCTGTCCATCACTGCCTGAGGCTGAGGGGCATCTGTGGGCCACTGATTCTCTGGTGCTCTGCTCTGCCTGCCAGGCATACTCTCTCGGGCGGAGAAAAGCCCTCAGGCAGAGGGTCCCCTGCATTCCCAGTGAGCCCACATACCAGGCCCAGGCTGTCCAGCTGGAAGTGCTTCTAACCCTCTCCTGTGAGTTTCCTTCATCTACATTTCCCTCCCCGTCTTATTCTTGGCCATTGACTTACTAAAGCAATGTGTTATCTATCCCTTCTAATTCCCACATTCTAGATTTGGCAGATGGCCTCCCCGTGGTGCTTCCTATGTTCCCCTTTCATATTTACTGTAAACTGAGTAGCTAGCAGATCCATCAAATCCTGATTCTAACTTCTGATGAGAAGACCCGTAGGTCAGGGAGGGCGCCTAACAATTACAGGTTGTCTCCCCTTCCGTGGGTTGGTTGGGTGGCTTAATGCAACATATGCCCCCAAGCAGGCCAACCTCCTCCCCGTGCTGGAGGCCAGGCGCATACAAAGAGAACAAGTCAGGCTCTGCATCATCCAAACGCCTCGCTGGCTGATCTTGAGCTGGTTTGCTCGTGACTCTGACTCGTCACACACCTGAAGCTGTCACTTAGTCTCCCACTCCTTAGAGCACTTTTCAAATACGGAGCTCCCTCTGAAAGCAATTTGCATACCAGAGCAGCGCAAGCATCGCGTGTATTCTGACTCTGAGTCTGGGAGGTGTGAATCTGTTCATGCCTGAGCTTCAACCAGTTCCAAAGCAGAGAGCCGGTCAGATCCTCTCCATCTGATCTACATCGTTTCACAAGAAAAGGTGGCCTGGCAGATTGCAATGCACACAGAGTGCCCGCTAAGGAAGCAGGCTCCTGAAGGAATGCAGAAGTTAAATTCAGAGAACAATCTAGTCCAATGCAGTGTTTCATGCAATACTGACAAGCTGAAGACGGTCGGCCACTGATGTTTGGGAAGGAGCTGCACTGTACTTTGGATGATTATCCAAGGTCATTTCTACTTGCCTCCAACTCACTCATTCCAGAAACACCCACCGACGGGGTGAGCTTAGGAACCATGCTGACCACCAGTGGGATGGGGTCTCTCTTGACCTCCGCCATGAGGTCGGTGCCTTCAACATCACCCCAGACCAACGACATTGCAGTCTGTACATCTTAAAGCCATCGGACACACGGATCTGTTTCACTCAATACGCTCTGAGCCCAAACGTGTGGGTTTTCCCTCCACCAACAATCACTTCCCCAGCTGCTAACACCAACTAGTGTCCTACAATTCCATCTAATTCTGACACTAATGGCCTGGAGTTTATATCGGACTCCAAGATCTAAGGGCTCAGCCCTCACTTCAGACGCCAGTCCCAAGCATCGGGTTACCCATACCTCTGCCCGACCTGGCTACAAAGTCAGGAGTTCCCACAGTCTCCTCCGCAGGTCTGATCATTTGCTAGAATGGCTCACAGATCTCAGGAAGGCTACTATTACTGACTAGTTATTCTAAGGGATACAACTTAGGAACAGCCTAACTGAGAAGATGCATGGGGCAAAGAAGTGCAGTGGGCACACACAGAGAGCGTCCATGCACTCCCTCCCCCCCCACCCTGTGGGCACACCACCCTCCCAGCACCTCGATGGGTTCACCAACCCAGAACCTCTCCGAACCTCTTCATTTAAGGGCTTTTATGGAGTTTTTTTAATCAGGTAGGCATGACTGATTAAATCGTTGTTCACTGGTATTAACTCAGTCTCAAGCCCCTCTGCAGTCCCCTCCCCGCCGAAGTCAAGAAGTCAAAGGGTAGGGCTCAAAGCTCCAACCCTCTCATCAGGCCAGGGTCTTTCTGGCAACCAGCCCACCTAAAGACATCTAGGGGTCCCCAGCCCCCATTCATCAATTAGCATATAAAAGACTCTTATCACTCAAGAGATTCCAAGGGTTTTAGGAGCTGTGTCAGGAACCAGGGACAAAGACCAAATATTTACCTTTTTTATTTTAACACTATGGGTATTGCTTATCTGATAACAGGATGTACAACTGAGTCATGTCATAAAGAAGCCTTGCTCTACAAAACACAGCCCCATTACACGTGCAGCCTGGTTCATTCTAGACTTCCCCTCACGCTGGAGCCCCCCGTTACTGGACACGCACCTGGGACTTCTCAAAGGCAAGTACCGGGTCTTGCTTTTCTCCATATCCCCAGGATCTGAGACCCAGCCCAGCACACATAAGTCCTTAGTCAATCATCATTTCCGCCAATGTAGCACTTCCCACGTTCACCACAAAGGTCTCCAAGTCCTGGCACACCTTGGAGATGTTGCGGGTTCGGTCCCAGACCACTGCAATAAAGTGAATACCGCAACACAGAGTGTCAAATACATCTTCTGGTTTCCCAGTGCACATAAAAGTTATGTTTACACTACAATGCAGTTATTAAGTGTGCAATAGCATTAGATCTAAAAAAATGTACAAAGCTTAATCAAAAGATACTTACTGCTTAAAAATGCTAACCATCGCCTGAGCTTTCAGCGATCAGTAATTGTGGTATTCCATAATACCACCGTGGAAAGGAAGCAGCCTCGACCGCAGTGCAGGGCAGGCCAAATATCTAAGCGTAGAGACCTCTTGAGGGTCCCGACCTCGTCCTTCTCCCTGAGGTTGGTTCTCACACAAGGTCAGCAGTCTCTTCCCAATCTCTTAGCAGACCTCTGTGAGCCATACAATCGTGTCCCCAGTGATCCCATTCCCATTCCCCCTGCCACAGAGACAGGGTTCAGTTCCCTTTTATCGGTCTGTCGAGCTAGCTAGCTATCTCCATCGCTTCAGACAATTCCCACTAGACTCCACTGCCTATGGGAACAAACCTGTCCCACAGGCTGCTCTCTAATAGGCCTAATTCCCCTGCTTGATTTCAGCTGGAAAGCATATTTGATACAGCCTCTTCATTTTAGAGGTAGAGACCCAGAGAGGTGCAGCGACTCTCCCAAGATCACACAGCAGAGGGAGATTGGAATCTACAACTGTTGTGCCCCCGGGCAAGGGCGACTGAATCATTCAATAGAAAAGGAGGCTTGGGTTCGTAGTTATGGAAGAATAATGTAGTCTGCAAATTCATACAGTTGTCCTCGGGCTATCAAACACTGGCTAAGGACTGGGTAATAGAAAATCAGTCACTGAGGGGGCGCCCGGGTGGCTCAGTTGGTTAAGCGACTGCCTTCGGCTCAGGTCATGATCCTGGAGTCCCTGGATCGAGTCCCGCATCGGGCTCCCTGCTCGGCAGGGAGCCTGCTTCTCCCTCTGACCCTCCCCCCTCTCATGTGCTCTCTCTCTCTCATTCTCTCTGTCTCAAATAAATAAATAAAATCTTTAAAAAAAGAAAATCAGTCACTGAAGAAGGGGGGCTAGGGTGAGGTCTCATCCCACCGAAGGAAGCAGCAGACATCAAAGGGAGGGACCCTCAGTTAACCCTGAACAGGGGAAATCCGAGGTGCTTTTTACCTTTTTCCTCCAGCTTTGCCGTGGGGCTTCAATGTTCTCCACAGGTAGGTATGTATCACAATTAGGGAAAGTAGACCGACGAGCCTGATTCCTAGAGTCCCACTCAGAAGCCAGTCTCAGGTCCTGGGTGTCACACGAGAGTCACATCTGCCTGCCGAGTGCCGTTGGGAGAAATGAAGGCTTCCCAAAGCCACAGTACAGACCAGCTATTTGCACGCACCCCGCGTGGTAGCGCGAGCAATGCTGCCCTCCCAGGGCCCCCATGCATCCCTGGTACACAGCATTAGAGCTTCAGAACTCGCCAGAATTTCTGTCAAAAAGTCAACACGGGTCCCTCTGCGGGGAGGGTGGGGGGACCCGTGTCTGGATGCCAACTGAAGTCCCCATGGAAACGAATACAAGTTTGCGGGGGGGATAGCAACAGGTCTGGAAAAGGTAAGAATCCGTATATCACACAGCAAAATCAGAAGGCTCTTCTACTGATGGGAAGGAATCCAGGTCTACAGTCACCGACCAGTGAACATCAGCCACCAAACCCAAAGTGGCCGCTGAGCACACGGTGCGTGAGCTGTGCCCCATCAAGGGAGCACGCCCTTTCCATCATGGACACTGTAGGTCTGTGTATTTATCACCCAGTTTTCTAGCACATGGCAGTCAAAGACCTGCTCTAACAAATTCAGTATGGCGCGACAGAGTCCTCACACATGGCAGGGAAGGGTCTTGAGGTCCAATTCACAAACAGAGCACCACATGCGCTAGCAGCGACCCCACCAGCATCCTAACCTCACCAGCTGCTGGTACACAAAAGCCCCTTGGGATTCAAGCCAAGCCATACCCCCAGCCCGACACTGCTAGGGACCCCTTTCAGAAGAGATCGAGTCCCTCTGTCTCATCCGTAACTTGCATTCCTCATCCATCCTGAGTCTACAGCTCCTAGGGAGTGACCAGCACGGTGAGCGATGCCCGCGCCAGCCGCACTCCTGGGCCTGTGGCCTCCTCACCTGGGAAGAGGACCTGCGGGCAGGTGCCCATTTTTACAGCAGGAAAGACTGACCAGGTCCTACAGAGCCAACATCCATCTTACCACCTGTCAGAAAACAGATGGGAAGGGGAAAAGAGAGAAACCAGGTCAGCCAAAAAGAGCTGCCCGGCTGGGCCACAGACCAGAAGGTCCCACTGGAGACAGCAGCCCGGCCCGCGGCCTGTCAGCGAGGACAGGGAGGCGCTGTGAGTGAACAGTGTAGTGCGTCTGTGAGCCAACACTAGGCCCATTCATGGACAAGCAAATAGAAACACAACATGGCTGAGGCCTAGGACCAGAATTCGAAGCGTAAGGGCACAAAAATAGTTCCTCGAGGAAGAAGAGCAAAGGCCTCCTTGCACATAGCTTTACTGCAGGGACGAAGAGCATCTGCTGTGGGGCCACAATAGGAAACAAGGGCACATTCCCCAAAAACAGGCCACATACAAAATAGAAGAGGCAAATATGTCAAACAGAACACAGGCACGGAAGGAGGGAGGCAGAGAAAATTAACACACTAGAGCCAAATAACAGGAAATGCCCAGATGAACATGCTGAAAACCAGCATGAGGACGGAAGGTGGGATAGCTGGCCTGGGCACCTCAACACATGGATGTCACAGAAAGAAAAGAAAAGAAAAGAAAAGAAAAAAGAAAAGAAAAGAAAAGAAAAGAAAAAAAGGAAAGGAAAGGAAAGGAAAGAAAGAAAGAAAGAGAGAAGAGAGAAAGGAGAGAGGGAGGGAGGGAGGGAGGGAGGGAGGGAGGGAGGGAGGGAGGAAGGAAGGAAGGAAGGAAGGAAGGGGTAGAAGGGAACTCTTCTAGATCATGAGATTTAAGAGCAATTCCACTCATAGGCATATACCCGAAGAACTGAAAAGGTACTCAACTATTTATATATTGTATGTCTGAGTACTGCTGTGTCCTGAATGCTTCTGTCCCCACCCAAATTCATATGTGGAAGCACCAAGCCCCAATGTGAATGGTATTTGGAGGTGGGCCCTTTGAGAGGTCATTACATTTAGATAAGGTCCTGACGGTGGGACCCCCATGACGGGACTGGTATCCTTCTATGATGTGGAAGAGTCGAGAGCTCTCTTTCCTCCATCTGAGGGCACAGCAAGATGATGACCAACCACAAGCCAGGAAGAGGGCTTTCCCCAGGAACTGAATCTTGGACTTCTACCCAGGGACGTTTAAGCCATCTGGTCAACGATATTTTGTTATGCAGCCCAAGCTGAATAAGACAGATTTTGTTACCAAGAGGTGGGATGCTGCTGTAACAAATACCTAAAAATGTGGAAGCAACGTTGGAACTGGGTACAGGTTGAGGCTCAATGGTGTCAGGTGCCCATTGGATATAAGGGCGATTCTGGTAAGAGCTCAGAAAGAAAAGAGATGCTTCTCTCTTCTTAGAGATAGAGAGATAATCATGACCAAAATGCGGAGAGAAATAGCAAAAGGAAACGCCCTCTGGTGAGGCCTCAGATGGAAATGAGGAACATGTTCCTGACCACAGGGTGGTCCTTGGTGGACAGCAGTTGAGAAATGGGCCCAAAGCTGCCGGCCTGTGTGAGGTTGCAGGCAGACCTCATGAGCCATGAAAGTGGATGCTTAACTGAAGACTTCTTTTTTTTTAAGATTTTATTTATTTATTGGAGAGAGAGAGAGCACAAGCAGGGGGAGCAGCAGAGGGAGAGGGAGAAGCAGACTCCCCACTGAGCAGGGAACCTGATGAGGGGCTCAATCCCTGGACCCCGGGATCATGACCTGAGCCGAAGGCAGATGCTCAACTGACTGAGCCACCCAGGCGGCCCTGAGGACATGTCTAAGCAAAACATTGAGGAGCAGCTTGGCTTCTCCTGAGTACTTATCACAAAATGAAAATGAAATGAAGGAAGGGTGAAATTAATTGAAGAGCTCATTGTTAAGCAAAAAGGAAGCAGAATCTAAAGATCTGGAAAATTCTCAGCCTATCCTTACTGCAAAAAGAATGAAAAAGCTTGAAGAGATCACTAACAGTGTGGCTGAAGAGCCATTTAATAAGGAGATTAGCCGGAGTGTGAACCATGAACCTAATCAGCTGCCCAGCAGAAAAACTGCCAGTCTGAACTGAAGGGGACTAAGGACAAAATGAAGGGATTTCTTAGATCCTACAGAACTGGGCCATAGAGCTATTTAGCTGTGAACATGCACTATTCTTCAAGACAAGCGAAGAATGATTCCAAAGGCAATGCAGAGTGATCAGGGCTGGGTCCTCGGTCTCAAAAGTGGGGTGGGATGGTGGGGGCAGGTTCATTGCCTCAACAGGGCCAGGTGGCAGCCATCCAGAGCCGTGGGTGCATGATGGGACCACCACCCCCATGGGTCCTGAAGGTGGGACCACCACCCAGGTGGGTCCCAAAGACAGAGAGCACTGAACCCAAGAGATTTATTCTTAAGGCTTAAGATCTAATGGTATTTGCCTTGCTAGGTTTTGGACACGTGGAACCCAACCACCTCTTCCCTCCTGATTTCTCCCTCTTGGAATGGCAACATCTATCCTGTGCCTGTCCCCCCACATAACTTACCTGGTATCACAGGCTCATAGCCAGAGAGGAACTCTGCCTCAGGATGAAACTTATCTTGAGTTTGCCTTAGAGGATATTTAGATGAAACTTTGGACTTTAGAGTTGATGCTGGAATTAAGACTTTGGGGGCTGTTGCAACGGGATGAATAGATTTTTGCATGCAAAAAGGGCACAAATTTGGGGGGACAAGGGAGCTGAATGTTACAGACTGAATGTTTGTATTCCCCCCCAAATTCATACGTGGGAGCACTAGTCCCCAGTGCAGATGGTATTAGGATGTGGAACCTTTGGGAGGTAATCAGGTTTAAAGGAGGTCATGGGTGTGGGGCCCTCCCGATGGGATCAGTGCCCTTCTAAGAGGAAGAAAGGCCAGAGCTCATGCTCTTCACCACGTGAGGACACAGCCAGAAGGTGGCCATCTGCAAGCCAGGGAAAAGATTCTCACCAGGAACCCAATCTGCTGGCACCTTGGATTTTCCAGCCTCTAGAACTATGAGAAATAAATGTTGTTTAAACCACCCAGTCTCTGGTATTTTGTTACAGCAGCCCAAGCTAACTAAGAGAAGTATTCATAGCAGCACTCTTCCTTATAGCCACCACCTCTGGCTATTATGAATGGATATGGATACGGATAAATGGATACGGATATGGATAAATGGATTAAACAAACTGAGGTATATATGCACACAATGGAATATTATTCAGGCATAAAAAAGGAATAAAGCACGGATACATGCTACAACATGGATGAACTTCAAAAATATTACGGTCAATAAAAGCAGCAAGACACAGAAGGCCCTATAGGGTACAATTCCATTTATATGAAATATCTAGAAAGCAGATCAGCGGTCACCAGGGCCTACGGGCAGGAGAGGATGGGGGGGTAACTGCATTAAAGGGTACGCAGTTGTATTTTGGAGGGGTAAAACGTTCTGGAACCGGCAGGTGGTTGCACAGCCGTGTGAATGCACGAGATGCCACTAAACTCTGTCATGTGAATCTCACCTCAGCTTTTTTAAAGAGAGAGATTTAAGAGGCATAACAACTGAATGCAACACGCGGTCCCTGATCAGCCTGTGGTTTGTAGCGGCCGGCTAGAAAAGACATTTGGTCAATAAGGGAAGTCCCTGAACACAGGCTGGGCATCAGATGATATAAAGAAGCGCGGCTGGGTGTGATCACCACAGCACAGGCAAGCAGGAAAATGCCCTTCTGCCTCAGACATGCACACTGCCCTGTTTGGGGATGAAATGTCATGATGTCCATTAAAATCGCTCAGGAAAGGGGCGCCTGGGTGGCTCAGTCGGTTAAGCATCTGCCTTCAGCTCAGGTCATGATCTCAGGGTCCTGGGATCGAGTCCCACGTCGGGCTCCCTGCTCAGCGGGGAGCTTGCTTCTCCCTCTGCCCCTCCCCCTGCTTGTTCTTGCTCTCTCTCAAATAAATAAACTTTTAAAAAATAGCTCAGAAAAAAAAGACGATGACTCGAGGTGGCAAAGTGTTAATTGCGAGTTGTTCATGATGTTCCATGTGAGACATACATGATGGGGTCGAGGTATTCGCTGTATTTCTCTCTTCAGTTTTCTGTATGTTTGAATTTCTTCATGATAAAAAGTAAAACAAAACAAAACAAAACAAAAAAAACCTCCCAGTCAAAATCCCAGCCAGTGATTTTGTAGATACCAACACTCTGAATCTCAAGTTTTCTATGGAGAGGCGAAAGTCCCAGAAGAGCCAACACAGTATTGGAGGACTGCTAGGACCTGACCTTAGAGATCTACTAGAATTTACAAAAGAGGAACTGCAGACGACAACACATCTATGAAATCAATATACCAAATCCAAATACCACAACACGTGTTTACGTTTATCACGATGGCTAAATTTAAAGAAGAAAGAACAATCCAGTGTTGGCAGGGACATGACAAACCAGGTCCCTCTGAAACACCACTAAGTGACCAGATAAATTAGGATCACCCCTTTGTTTGGTGGTAAGTTGGAAACGACGGTCCTCTTCTTTTAATAAGAAAACTACCTCCTTCCCCACCTCAAATTCCAGGGGCCTTCTGGTGGCCTTCTGCAGTCTGTCTCAGGCAGAAAATAGCAAATCAGAGAGCACCACCTCTGCAAGACAGATTTAGCAAGAACAGCTTTCTTTCAACACACCTATTTCAAACCACGTATTTCTCTGCACAGGTCAAAGGAGGTATTTACTTCAGAAAAAAAAAGATCAGTCCTTGAATCTCCAAGAACCTTCCTGCTAGGGCATGAACCTTAGGGTATGAAGCTCTGCCATCTAATGCACCATTGTGCTCTTTCAGATGCATGATTAAAGAAAAGCATTGCATTGTTCCCTTTCTCCCCAATTTGAAATTTCAGTTCTTAAAGAATATGTTTGCCTGGTTCAATGGAACTTGGGTCAAAAACGAATAAATTAAGCCATTTCAGAAGTGAACTATATCAAAAGTAGTCATATACAGCTCTACCTAAGTGGGAGCTACTCTCTGTGATAGGAATTAGTTCCCTTGGGACACCTGGGGGGCTCAGTGAGTTAAGCACCTGCCTTCAGCTCAGGTCATGATCTCGGGGTTCTGGGATTGAGCCCCACGTCGGGCTCCCTGCTCAGCGGAGAGCCTGCTTCTCCCTCTCCCTCTCCCCCAGCTCATGCTCTTGCTTTCTCTCTCAGATAAATAAATAAAATCTTTTTTAAAAATTTAAAAAAAGGAATTAGTTCCCTTAAGCCACATAGAACAAACAAACCCCACAAACAGGCACCAGGAAAGACAGCATGTCCTAGTAAACATGCATTTCTAACATGGATTCCATCTGACCCATCATGAGAGGTCCCACAAGTGCTGTGTGCTTTGAAAAAAGTTGCATAATCTCTGTGTGCCTCTGTTTCCCCACCTGTCAAACAGGGACAGTAGCATCTTCTTAATAGAGCTGTTAGATTTGTAGGAGATAAAGCCTGTCAAGGATGCCTGGCACATGGTTGTTGTTCTATTATTAGATCAAACAGTGAAAAAAATGGAGTTGTCGTTAATTATTCTAACAGCGTATGGGACGCCTGGGTGGCTCAGTCAGGTGAGCGTCTGACTCTTCATTTCAGCTCAGGACATAATCTCAGGATCCTCGGATCAAGCCCCACATTGGGCTCTGCACTGGAGCCTGCTTGAGATTCTCTCTCTCCTTCTCCCTCTGCCCCTCCTGACCCCCTACCCCTCTCTAAAAAATATATAAATCAATCAATCAACAAACACTGTAGATATATGAATTTATATTGACAGACTCCAAAGAAACAGAAAGATAAAAATAATAGCATAAGGGTGGTAGCATTAAAGGGGATTTTTTTAACTTAAATTTTTTCATTCGCATTGTAATAGTTTTAAAATAAAAATTGGAGAAATTTTTTTTTTAAAGATTTTATTTATTTATTTGACAGAGAGAGACAGTGAGAAAGGGAACACAAGCAGGGGGAGTGGGAGAGGGAGAAACAGACTCCCCACTGAGCAGGGAGCCTGATGCGGGGCTCGATCCCAGAACCCTGGGATCACGACCTGAGCCGAAGGCAGACGCTTAACAACTGAGCCACCCAGGCGCCCCCAAAACTGGAGAAATTATTTAGATGTCCAGAGAAACAGCTAAAAATTAATTTTCATTCAAAGGATTTTCATCTGACATCACAATGAACACGGTCAACTTAACCACACCGATAAAGATCCTGAAGGAAGTCGAAGAATAACCGTATAATAATAAAAGCTAGTATTTAGTTAGCAATGACTACATGGCAAAGATTCTACCAAGCACCTTAAACCTATCCATTCAATTAATTCTCACCGTAAGTCTAGGAAGGAGGTCCTGTCATTACCTCTGTTTCACAGATGGAAAAACTAAGGCACGATAAATGGCATCCCCACCATCCCAGAGCAGGTGGCAAAGGCAACATTCGACACTACAGGCAGAGGGAGGATGTGAGGGGTGCCCTGCCCGTGGCCCTGGGACTCACCTCTAGATGCTCAAGACTATTTGCTGCAAGCCCTCGCCCCTTTCAGGCTGGGCTGTGTTTGTCTGTTTTCCCAGCTGCATGAACATCAGTCTGTGTGGCAGGCAAACACCCAGCAGCCAATGCTCCTATGAGCAGCCCTCGGCCGAGGTACCCAGGCAGCGGGGAGAACACGCGGAGCCTCCTCCCTCTGGCTGGACAACTCTCCAGCGGCTGCCATGCTGCCCTTGGGGTTCCCTCCCCAGCACGACTGAGCCCCAGGTGCCCTCAGACATAACTAACTTGGCAGCTCCCCCTTTACTGGCTTCTTTCCCCTCCCTCTCTTCCCCACTCCCCCCTGGTTTTCCTGGGATCACCTCGAAACCACCAACAACCCAAAAAAACTACCTCTCCAAGAAGCTTTTGTCTCAAGGTCTGCCTATGGGGAACCCCAAACCAAGAAAACAATATACACAGTCCAGCTATGTGACCCCACGCCCCCAAACTACCCATCGGGCTATACTACCTACAATTTTAAATGAAACAACAGGGAATGTTCCTTCAGTGATGATCGCAAACGTGCTCTCCTTTGAAGGATCCTGAAAATATGCACCTAGCCCTTACATCAACTGTTACGTGCAGAACTTAATATGCACCATATGGAAACATGTGGCATCCTGGAGGGGTGGAGAGGAGCCGACAGACCAAAGTTGTCCCCCGACGAGGCCTTCTGCTCCCCAAGGACCCAGAAGAGGGTTCTCACAGGGAGATCAAGGGTAAGGGTGAAGCTTGGCCAAATTTTGCCTGAAGGAGCAAGGTCTGACTTTCTGTCCCAGGCAAGTGGCGAGCATCTGGGCATGGTTATCGTGTGCTGAGCTCTGTGCTCATCACTTCACGTGCCTTAGGGCCTCTAATCCTCTATGTGAGCCCACCCTGTCCGAGCGGTTACTCCCCCCACCGTACAGGGCAGGAGACTGAAGCTCACAGAAGCAAAGTGACTCGTCTAAGGTCAAACAGCTCTAAGCTGGAACTCCCATCAGGTCTCCCTGACTCTGAACCCAAACTTTCTACCAAGAGGTTATACAAGTCCTGCTGAACGATCATTATAATAAAACCACCATCTACTGAACCACGTGTTAGGTTAAAGCACTTCAGATACATAATTTCTCAGCCTCACCACAACCTACAAGTTAGAATTATGCCAGATACAGTATAAGCTTCCCATGCACGTCAGCTCTATGAAATATTACCTCCATTTTACAGGCAAGAAGACTGAGGCACCAGGAAACATTTCCCCAGCAGGTGCAGAGAGCCCGGCAGGCTCTGCTCTCCCTCGCCGGCTGGGCCTCCAGCGCTCCACTATGCTCTCTGTATTATGCGCAGAGGGCTGTAGCCTCCCCTCTGCAGTCAGAGTCAGTGCTTAGGGGGAGCTATGGCTGATCTACCTTTCCTGCCTGCTCATAGGGAAACCAACAGCATTAACAGCGGTCCTCCAACAGGTGCTGCCCCTTCCATAAGGAAGTTCTCCCAAGTCTTGTCTTCTCAGAGTGACTTGACCCCCATCCCACTAGTTTTCAGTTAAATGCCTTGGCCCTCCCTCCCCATTCATCCTCTGGACTCACACAGTCTCCTCACCTCCTACCCCCTACTCTCACATCCCCCAAAGCCCTTAAGAGATCTAAGTGAGCAAATCAATAGCTTTATCAAAGGAAAAACATATCATGGATTATATTATATACCTTCTTTTACCTAAGTCTATGGGGCTTTTGTTCTCAGAGAAGTCAATTATTTGTTTCTTAACAATCTGTGCTGGCCTTCTGATATTACACTCCTCATTCTGATGACAAGCTCCAAAAAACTTTTCAATTATGGCAATTTCAGCTGACTTCCATTCCCAAAGAACCCCCTCTACATCTCCCAAGGAGACTAAATACACCATATTTCTTTAAAATATGCATGTCTGGCAACTCAAAAGGGTACCATCTGGTTCACATAATTTCTGCATGAAGTTTCTGAAAAGCCTAAAGAACATACATGATCCACTCCTGCTGCAACAGAAGCCAAAGCATTCCATTGCTATCGTACAAAGCAACTCAGCTTAAGTGAGGCAAAGTCTGGCCGTGTTCCTTGCAAGGGGGTACAATGATCAACTCCCTTAGAACACGACTCACAAATTAAAATACACATATTTAATCAAAGTCATGCTAGAGAAAGAAGATAAACATGGAAATGACATCACCCTCAAGAATCAT
Organism: Halichoerus grypus; assembly: GCF_964656455.1. Lineage (NCBI taxonomy): Eukaryota > Metazoa > Chordata > Mammalia > Carnivora > Phocidae > Halichoerus > Halichoerus grypus. Next base: position 3,638,288 of record NC_135719.1, read on the forward strand.
TTTTGAGCCCTGGGAAAAGTAGAGAACTGACAAGAAAAGCAAATTGGGACTCTTACAAAACGACGCAAAGGAGAACGCAAAAGAAAGTCGGAATAATTAAAACAAGAAGGCAACAACGGCAGTGGAATGATCATTGTACCCCCTTGCAAGGAACACAGAAAAATGCCAAACAACCTGGACCGGAAAACACTTCTTGAGTTCCCTAGCTCCCCATCCAAGTATATTACGGTCATTCTTCTCCACTGCTCTCAACTTTGGGGAGGCGTCAGCACAGGTGACTTTGGGGTACGTGTGTCTTCTACATTACACACTAAGAATGTATTTCCAGAGCGAAGTCCTTCCCAGGTCACCAGGATGAATCAGAATTGTTAAGCGATTGGAGAGCCTCCAAAAAATGCACAGCCCAATTGCAGATGCGGACAAAATGTTTTTGGGTCTCCAGAAACGTGCATACCAGCATACACAAATTCCCCAGACTTAGAGCTCAGATCCAAGGTTGGCAAACTCTCTGTAAAGGGCCAGACAGTAATAATTGAGGCTTTGTGCTCCAGGCTGTCACTGGTTACAAATGATTCGACTCTGCCATTCCCGGGCAAAAGTGGCCACAGGCGACCTGTATACAAGCGAGCATGGCTGTGTGCCAATAAAACTTTATTAATGGACACTGAAATCTGAACTGTAGGTAACTAACACGCGTCACCAAATATTATTTTGCTTTTTATTTTCTTCCACCATTACAAAAATGTAAAAATCATTCTTAGCTCACAGGCCATACAAAAAAATAGGTGATGGGCTATGTGGAGCCCATAGGCTATAGTTTGCCCACCCCTGGGTTAAAGCTTCTAGATAATATGGAGTCTAATATAGGACATCAGTTTCAAATGAATGATGGAGACACCACCTTGAATTTATGCAAATATGAGAAATCATGAGGAAGAGAGTGGAGGACAGCAGTGGATTTATGTCACACAATGGTGACACGGACGGTACTGTACGGTCTCAGAATCATGCAGGCCTCTCCCTGAATGCTCAGAGGACCACGTTCCAGCTGCATAACCTTGAACAAGTTTTATTTAACCTTGCCCAGCCTTAGTTCCTTCCTCTGTAAAAGGGGGATAACAAAGTACCTTCTTGACAGAGTTATCATGAGGATGAAATAAGATCGTGCTTCTAAAAATACTTTGCACAGCACCCAGCATTTCTGCAAAATAAAGCTATTTAGTATTAGTCTTATCTGATAATACTCGTGGATAACTGGTTGACTGCAAAACATTTTTCCTGGATATGAAGGTTAAGATTTTTAGAAATCCGGACTCCTCACTTATAAAAGCCAAAACTCCAAACAGAGGAGACGCTTAACACAAAACTAATACAATGAAAGGACATGTTAATTTTGGTACAACACCTCAGTTATCCAGCTATCGGGAATCTAGAAACCTCAAATTTCTGTAAAAGTTGTGAGCTCGAACTCATGAAGAAAGAATGCACCATAAGCAATCATTTATTCACTCAACAAGCATCTCTGAAGACTTCTGTGTGACAATAGTTTACAATATCGAGTAGGAAGGCCCAAGAAGTAACCAAAAGAATTTCCACACAATAAACATGACATTATCAATGTGTGTCCATCAGGGCTCAGTGAGTTGTGAGGGTGAGCAAGGGCTTTGGAAGAAAGAGGAAGAATACACAGAAGCCGGGTGAGCTGAAGTTCTGCAGGCTCGAGAGATGGCGGTGGAATCTTCTAGACAGAAGTAAAAGAACAGGCAAAGGAGTGAATGGACCCGAGGCTGCTGGAGAGTGGAGACAGAGGGCTGCTAGAAGGGGCTGGGACTGCAGGAAAGGTCATCCCACACCAAGTTAAGGAATTGAAAGAGTCTACCCTAGGGCTCTGGGGACCCCTGGAGGAGCCCTGGAAGGGGAAGGCTAGGGCCCTACTCTCTGTGAAGCAGGGGGATGTGGTGGGAATGGAAAGAAGGGGGTGAATGGGAGGAATATCTAGGAGGTAGAATCTACACAGGGCTAGTGGCTGGATGTCGTTGAGGCTGGGAACAATAACAAAAGTGAAGACATAAAAATAGTCATGAAGCAGAAAATATGGTAGATTCCAGGAGAGACGGATGGCGTGGTCTGCTGGTCTACAATCAGAGTGTGTGTGTGTGTGTGTGTGTGTGTGTGTGTGTGTGTGTGTGTGTGTGTGTGTGTGTGTTCGGGGTGGAAGAGGGGTTGATGGATGCCAGCTCCAAAGCCAGAAACAGCTAAGAAACAAGAAGAAAAGGCAGCAAGGAAAACACACTCATATGACACACTGCCAGGCCTGTGCAGATACATGGGGAAGAACAGCCCACAGCCAAAGCAGCAGGTCACGCCCTGTTGTATCACTCACTGAAGATGTCCCACATGCTCCTTACGTAGTTTCTGGAAAATGTGCTACAGAAACTATCAAATGCATATAAATACACAGATTCAAATAGGATTTTTCACTTTACCCGTTTTTGTTTTTTTTTAAATTATGGCAGCACACAAAAATACTGCAAACCTTTTCTCCCTACCCCACAGAAGAATTTGTGTGTCAGCCTGTGCATTAATTCATTCATTCTTGAGAAATCACGTTCATTTCTCACACACAGCAACACACACAGAGGCCTTCCTAATTGCTGAGTTCAAGCCCTCGCTGAAAGATGAGAAAGCTCCGTGAACTTGAGAATACACCTTCACCTCTCTGGTACACAGAGGAGACCCCAGGGCAGATACCAGGATGCAGGGAGGAAGGACGTCCAGGTGATTTTCATGGGCTGTTCATCTTTTCTCATTTTTTACAATTTTTTTTATTTATTTGAGAGAGAAAGCCAGAGTGAGAATGAGCTGGGAGGAGGGACAGAGAGGGACAGGCAGTCTCCCCACTGAGCAGGGAGCCCAATGCCAGGCTCCATCCCAGGATCCCGGGATCATGACCTGAGCCGAAGGCAGACGCTTAACCAACTGAGCCACCCAGGTGCCCCTCTCATTTGTTAACATGGTGGAAGCAGCAACCCACTTTATCAGGTTGCTGTGAGGATTATGTACATGGGTCAATTACCTACTTAGAGTCCGAGCAAACAAAACACACTCGATACATGGACACTGATGAACAACCTCTGATACTGATCTCATTATTCCCTTTAGGGATGAGGATATCAAACCCAAGGAGAGTTAAGTTACTCTTTCTCAAAGTCACACTTCCTGGCAAACACGGGAAACCTACTTCTCCCAACCCCAAATCCCATGCTCTTTGGGTATTCCATGCTACCTGCACTTTGGCCCACCCCCTCGTTCAGTACTCATGCTGGGGAGGTTGGCAGCTCCGCCATTTCGGCACAACCCCTATTCAAAGACAGACCCCCAGCCTCTGCACATCCAAGTTGTTTCTACCAACATCAATACAGACTCAGCTCCTGGAAGTTTAGCTCCCAAACACTGCAGAATGGAGGAGAATGAAGGCACATTTAATAGACTTGATTTAACAACTCCCACTCAGAGAGGGAATGAAAGACAAGAAAAGAGAAATTCCTTTATTCTCCCCAGTTGCACCCACTCCCACTACTGCTCCTTCAAAATAAAGCTGGGCCGCCATCTACTGCCCCCAGGACAGGACCCCACTGCAGAAAGCAAGAGAAATAAGTCAGTTCCTGGCTTTTGAGCTTCCAAGGGCTCAAACCCTAGCTACCTATGGCCAAACCATGGGATTTTATATGCCATTTACACTCTGAAATTTCTTCATTAGATGCTAACTGTACAACATCACTCTTGGTCCAGGTGTCAGCCCCTCACGTCTTAAGAAGACATGACCGTGTGCTTTAGATAACAACCATCTTTTCTCGGAAAAAGCACCTAGTCTAAGACATCAATTTGAATAGTAGGAATCCAGTATGAATAAAATTCAAGGCTGTTGGTTAACTTCTTTAACACAAATTTTATGAGTTATAAAAAATTTATTAACGTCTGTTTTAAGACAGGATTTTTACTTATGACTTGATGAGAGCACCGAAGAAGAGGTTTTATCTGCCTTAGAATATTCTAGAAACAAAAAAAAAAAAAAAAGAATATTCTAGAAACTACCTATTCTTGCATCCTCTTCTCAAAATATTCCTAAATAGGTCGCTACAAGCAAAGCTCTAGCCCGACCTCATTTCTTGCCAGTGTTTGCACAGTCGTGTGAGGCTGCCCACTCATTGCAAAGCCTGCCTTCTGCCACTCTGCACACTCGGCACTGTTGAATTTGTATCATGACTAGACAGCTCTCTGCCCTGACACCTGATGGTTCCGCAGCTCACACATCATGCCAGCCAAGCTCCTCTGGAGAGCCTAACACAGCAGTGGGCAAATGCTGAGTTCAGCTCCATCCAGTGTGCCTTCCAACAAAGTTTCCAGGAACATCCCCAGACAAGAAGCCAAGAGCTGTCTTACCAGAAACCATGTTTAGCTCCTAAGCACGTACTGGCAACACCATGGGCAGCCAGGAATCATCCTTCTACTATTCAAACCTGAGAAAAAAGCTGACCTGCAGATGGACCATTCAAGAAATATATGCTAGTCTAAGACCTTTAAGGAAAAGTTGCCGATTATTAGTGGAGCATATTAATTTATCACACGTGGTATTCTTTTGACCTACACAGCTTTTTAAAAGTTTTAATAATTACCAATATTTTAAAAGTAGGGAACTGTATATAAAATGTAGATTTTGAACATTCCTCCCTATAAGTCAAGAGGATCTAAACAAACCATAGGTTGGAGTTAAACAGGAGACCATCCAGGTTCCAACTCACCATCCTCACTAGGTGCTGAATGTTTATTCAACATTAGCAGAGAGTTACTGAGCACCTACTGTATGCCAGGCAGTGTTTAAAAGGTTTAGGAGGCCGTAAGGGATAAACAGGACAAGAAATTAACAGACAGTTATATCCGCTAAGCGGTGATTTTAATTGGGTAACACAGACCACTTCTGTTTTAGGGAAGATGGAATAGATACAGTTTTTCCTACTCCTCCCACTAACTGCAACTAAAAACTCTGGACATTATATATAATATAAACATAAGAAACCCTGAAAGGTGGAAAGAAAAAGGTGTACTAGCTAGAAATCTCAGGATCCAAGAAATGACACAGGGGTGAGTTTCCTGCACTTTCTTTTTTCCCCATATACCCAAGACTTGGAGCTAAAGAAACCAGCAACCCAGAAAGGTGCAAGGGGAAAAAAGTCCCAGTAAAGACCCATCACCCTCTCTAGCCAAAGGACCAGGCAAGGGACAGCCTAGCAAGACAGAAAATGTTCAGAGAATAACCATTCTACTCCAGCTCTACTCCAAACACTACAGAAAAAATGTGGCCCCATCCCCCTCCACACCAGCAAAGGACGAGTAGGAAGCCTAGACTTCCACCTTTCCCAGGCTATAATGAGGTGACCCAACCCTCACCCCCTCTTTACCCTGGGGTCATGCCAGACAAGACCAAGTAGGGAGCCGGGACTTTCATCTCCACCAGCGAGTAACTACTCCCACCTTGCTCTCACCTTTGGTGTCAGCGGAGACTACGAAGAAAGCCTCGACTTCCACTTCCGCAAGGGCCAGTGAGGTGCCCCACCCCTCGCTGCTGGGAGGCCTAGCAGAGAGTCAGGACTTTCACCACCGCCAAGTGGTAATGAGGCCACCCAGTCTCATGGTGTTGGCTGAGGCCACTTGGGGAGCAGTAACAAGGCTCTTCGACCTGTCCCAGCCAAAAAGGTATCAGTGAAGGCCCAGTGGGGAGCCAGAACTCCCATTCTGAGTACCAAGACTCTGAGTGGGGAAAGAGGGCATCCACCCCACTTAGAAGTAACAAGGCAGTGCCACCATCTTTCCCTGCCACAGCAGTGAAAGAGAAAGCCAGTAAAAAGAGGCAATTTAAATGAGATCTAGTCTTGGGGCGCCTGGCTGGCTCAGTTGGTTGAGTGTCCAACTCTTGATTTGGGCTCAGGTCATGATCTCAGGGTTATGAGTTCAAGCCCTGTGTCAGGCTCCACACTGGGTGTGGAGGTTAGGATTCTCTCTTTCCCTCTCCCTCTGCCCCTCCCCCTGTGCCTGCAATCTCTCTCTCTCTCTCTCTCTCTCTCTCTCTCAAGATAAATAAATAAATAAGATCTAGTCTTATAAAATAATACTTAAAATGCCCAGGTTTCAATTTAAAAAATCACCATGATGCCAAGCATCAGGAAGATTCCAAACTGAATGAGAAAAGACAATAGATGTCAACATCAAGATGACAGAACAATCAAAATTATTGGACAGACTTTAAATGAGCTGACAAGCAATTATGACAATGCTCGAAACTAATGAAAAAATAGAAAGTCTCAGCAAAGAAATAGAAAGTTTCAGCAAAGAAACAGACAATATAAAGAACAAAATAGAAATTATATATGAAAACTCAAATTTAGAATATTATATGAAAAATATAATAACTGAAATAAAAAGATTCAACCTTCAACTCAACCACAGAATACAGGAGAAAACAATCAGTGACCTGGAAGGTAGAACAACAGAAATTACCCAATCTGAACAACAAAGAGGAAATAAACTGGGGGGTGAGGGAAGAACAGAGCTCAGGAACATGTGGGACTATAACAAAAGAACTAACATTCATGTCATTAGGATCCTAAAAGGAGAAGAAAGAGGGCAGGGGCAAAAACAAACAAAAAGAAAACAAATCAAAAAACAAAAAACACACCACACTGGAAGAAATAAAGGCTGATGGGGCAGTCTGGGTGGTGCCAGTCAGTTAAGCATTTGCCCCTTGGTTTTGGCTCAGGTCATGATCTCAGGGTGGTGGAATCAAGCCCCATGTCAGGCTCCATACTCAGTGGGGAGTCTGCTTGAGATTTTCTGTCTCCCTCTCCCTCTGCCCCTCCCTGCCATGTTCCCTATCTATAATAAATACATAAATATTTAAAAAACTAAAAAAGAAAGAAGGCTGAAAGTTCCAAATTTGGCAAAAGACATAAACCTACAGATTCAAGAAGCTAACTGAATTCCAAGCAGGATAAAGCAAAAGAAACCCACACCAAAACAACATGGCCAAACTTCTAAAAACCAAAGAGAGAGAGAAAGAATCTGAAAAGCACTGAGAAAGAAATGATACTTAACGTGTAGAGGAAAACACCATCCAAATTAAACATTTTTCATCAGAAATCACAGAGGTCAGAAGAAAGCGGCACGATATTCAGTGCTGAAAGAAAGGAGCGGTCAACCATGAATCCTATAACCAGAGGAGGTATCCTTCAGGACTGAAGAGAAAATCAAGACATTCTCAGATGAATAAAAACTAAGAGAATTTGTTGCCAGCAGCCCTATCCTAAAAATGGCTAGAGGGATTTCTCAAAACAGAAAGGAAATGATGAAAGAAGTAATCCTGGAACATCAGGAAGGAGGGAAGAACAGAGTAAGCAAAACTATATGGTAATTAGTACAGACTCCTTGAGTTTTCTAAATTGTATTTATGACAAAAGCAGAATCACTGATTAAGTGATGAGGAGTTAAGTCATAATCATAGGACACTGATGTGTTTCCAAACATATACAGAGGAAATATTCAACACAGAGGAAATATTAAACACAATTATATTATAAATGGAGGAGGACAATGGGACACAAAGGGAGGTAAGTCTACATTTCACTAAAACTGCTAAAACGATGACACCAGTAGATCGTGATAAATTATGTAGATAGAATGTGATACCTAGAGCAGCCACTGAAAATGCTATACAAAGAGATACACTCAAAAACACCATAAAGTTGACCCTTGAACAACACGGGTCTAAAGTGCAGGGGTCCAACTGTATGCAGATTTTTTTTAAGGGTTGACAGCAAAAGCCACAAAATGTTTATTTACAACTGTCCACCCCACTCTCCATGGGACCTAATCAAAGGAGGCAGGTGCAGAGGCCGGACCTGCTGCCCTAAATGTGGGGTGGAGGCAGTCAGCAGCTCCCCCATAGATCCAAACCAGACATGGCTGCATGTCACCTAGTATACTGAGGGGGTGACTGGGTCTAGGGAACTCCCTGGCCCTCTCACCACCCGAGTCCTTCACACACCCAGGCTCCGGGGATGCACCAAGGCAGCCACAGACCTCAGCCCCTCCCCACCAGGTGCAGGAACCTCCCCCCCCCCAGCCCCAGCCATACCATCTTCCCCACGCCTGCCCATCAGGTATGCCTGCAGCTGCCAATGGTCCCAGGCCAGTGGTACACCTCCAGGCAGATGGGGCAGGTACACTGCACCTCCAGGCCTATGTTGCTGCCCACGGGCTGCTAGTGCTGAGCTGAGGCCACCAGGCTGCACAAGATCAGCATCTTGGGGCCACACTGCTACCACCCTGTATCCCTCTCCCCCTCCTAGACACATTTTTTTCCAACAAATACACATACAACACTATAAACATATTTTCTCTTCCTTATGATTTCCTTAATAACATTTTCTTTTCTCTAGCTTATATTATTGTAAAACTACAGTGTATAATATATTTAACATACAAAATACGTGTTAATCAACTATGTGATTGGTAAGGCTTTTGGTCAACAGCAACCTATTAGTAATTAGGTTTTAGGGGAGTCAAAACTTGTATGTGGATTTTCAACTGTGGGGACATCCCTAACCGCAGCATTGTTCAAGGGTCTACTGTATATAAATCAAAATGAAATTTTAAAAATCAAGTAACACACAGGAAAGCATGGGAGAAAGATAAGAAATAAAACAGAAAAAAAAAAAAAAACCAAAAAACAAAATAATTAAATGGTATCCTTTAGCCCTAACATATAAATAATTACATTAAATGTAAGTGGTCTAAATACACCAATTCAAAGACTGGAAGATTGGATTAAAAAGCATGACTTAACTATATGGTGTCTATAAGAAACTTCCTTCAAATATTGCAGTATAGGCAGGTTAAAAGTAAAAGAATAAAAAATTTATATCATGCAAACATTAATCAAAAGAAAGCAGAATTGGCTATATTAATATCAGATAGAGGAGACTTCAGGGCAATGAATATTACCAGAGACAGAGAGGGACATTCTATAACGACCATGGATTTAAAAGGGTAAATCCACTAAGTAGACACAGAAACCCTAAATTTGTAAGCATCAAATAGTGGAGCTGCAAATCATACAAAGCAAAAACTGATAGCAGTGAAACAGGAAATAGACAAATCTACAGTTCTATATATGAAGTCTTCTCCCAACAATTAATAGTACTTGACACCAAAAAATCAATAAGGATATAGAAGAATCTGACATTATTAACCTAATCAATACTTACAGAACACTCCACCCAACAACAGCAGATACATGTTATTTTCAAGTACCCACAGAACATATACCAAGATAGGACATATCCTGAGCCAGAAAATAAACCTCAACCATTTTTTTTTTTTTAAAGATTTTATTTATTTATTTGACAGAGAGAGACACAGCGAGAGAGGGAACACAAGCAGAGGGAGTAGGAGAGGGAGAAGCAGGCTTCCCTGAGGAGCAGGGAGCCTGATGCGGGGCTCGATCCCAGGACCCTGGGATCATGACCTGAGCCGAAGGCAGACGCTTAACGACTGAGCCACCCAGGCGCCCCAACCATTTTTTTTTAATTGAAATCACGCAGGGTGTGTTCTCTAATGACAATGGAATCAAACTAGAAATCAATAACAGGAGCATAACAGGAAAAATGCCAAGCACTTAGGGACTAAAATGCACAATTCTAAATAATCAATGGATCGAAGGGAAAATCTCAAGGGAAATCAAAAAGTACACTGAACTGAATGAAAATTAAAATACAACATATCAAAATCAGTGAGACACAACTAACACAGTGCTGAGAGGGAAATATATAGCCCCAATGCATATATTAGAAAAGAGGAGAAATCTCAAAATCAATGATCTGATTTCCCTCAAGAACATAGAAAAATAAAATAAATTTAGAAATAAACCAAAGAAAGCAGAGGAAGGAAATAAAGAGCAAAAATCAATGCAATTGAAAATAGCAAAAAACAACGGAGAAAATGAAACAAAGACCTGGTTCTTTGAAAAGATCAATAAAACAGACAAACCTCTAATAAGACTGACAAAGTAAAAGGGAGAAGACACTAATTACCAATATCAGGAATGAAAGAAGGGACATTACTATGGACCCTAACTCTCCACACATAAAATTGATAACCTAAATGAAACAGACCAATTCCTTGAAAGACACAAACTAATAAAATTCCCAAATGAGAAACTTTTTTTAATGATTTTATTTTTAAGTATCTCTACACCCAACACGGGACTCGAACTCACAACCCCGAGATCAAGAGTCGCGTGCTCTCCTGACTCAGCCAGCCAGGTGCCCCCCAAATGAGAAACTTCTAATCCCAGATGGTTTCACTAAAAAATTCTACTAAATGTCTAAAAAACAATTAACACCAATTCTACACAATCTCCTCCAGAAAACAGAATAAGAGAGAACACTTCCCAATTCATTTTATTAAGGCAGTATTACCTGACACCAAAACTACACAGACAAGGTTGCTTGGCTGGCTCAGTTACTAGAGTGTGCAACTCTTGATCTCAGGGTCATGAGTTCAAGCCCAACATTGGGCATAGAGCCTACTTAATAAAAAGACAAACAAGCAAACAAACAAAACCCTACAGACAGTACCAAAAAATACCAATATCCCTCATGAATACAGACACAAAAACATCTGTGACAAAATATTAGCAAGTAAATCCTATTCCTATAAATTTATTCTATATATTTAAAAAGAAATATACACAATGACCAGGTGCATTTTATTCCAAGGACGCAGAGTTGGTTCAACTCTCAAAAATCAATTGATGTAGTCCATCATATTAATACACTAATTAACTGGGGGATATGGGATCATATCAACTGACGTAAATAAAGCATTTGACAAAATTCAACACCCACTCATGATTAAAAAAAAAAAAACTACTCAGAAAAGTAGAAATAGAGGGGAACTTCCCCAATGTGATAAATAACATCTACAAAAACCCTACAACTAACATTGCACTTAATAGTAAAAGACTGAATGGTTTCCCCTAGGATGGGGAACAAGGCAAGGATTACACTCTCACCACGTTTATCAAATAATGCTGAAGGTTCCAGCTAGTGTAATAAAGCAAGAAAAATAAATTAAAGGTATACAGATTGGAAAGAAGAAATACAACTGTCCTATTTTCAGATGACATGACTGTTTACATAGAAAATCCCAGGGAATCTTAATTTAAAAAAAAAAAAAAACCCTCCTAGAACAATTAAACATACAAAAATCAATAATATTTTTACACGCTAACAGTGAAGATATGGATACGAAAAATATAATACCTTTTACAATTGCTTTAAAAGAGCATGAAATACTCAGGTGCAAATTTACCAAAACATGTACAGGACTTGTGCTCTGAAAACTATAAAATGCCGATGAAAGAAATCCAAGAGCAAATTACATGGAGGGACACGCCGTGTCCACTGACTAGAAGACTCAGCACAGGGAAAATGTCAGTGCTCCCCAAACTGACATACAGGTGTAATGCAATTGCTTTCAAAATTTCAGAAAGGTTTTTTTGTAGATATAGGAAAGACGATTCTAAAATTGAGATGAAGACACTAGAATAGCTTAAAACAATTTTGAAAAAGAAGACTAGCGTGGAAAGAATCAATCTGATTTCAAGACTTACCATGTAGCTACAGTGATCAAGACTGGATTATGTTGACAAAGGAATGGACAAATACACATAGATGAACAGGAGAAAACAGAGAAGACACGAATATGCCCAAACGAATATGCCCAGCTGATTTTGACAAAGGTACAAAAGCAATTCAGTGGATTTTCAACAAGTGTTAAGTGGATATCAATGGGCAAAAAAAAATTATATCTGGCCCGAGTCTCATGCCTTATTTTAAAAATTAACTCAAGGGGTGCCTGGGTGGCTCAGTCGTTGAGCATCTGCCTTCGGCTCAGGTCATGATCCCAGGGTCCTGGGATCGAGCCCCACATCGGGCTCCCTGCTCAGCGGGAAGCCTGCTTCTCCCTCTCCCACCCCCCCTGCTTGTGTTTCCTCTCTCGCTGTGTCTCTCTCTGTGAAATAAATAAAATCTTAAAAAAATATAAAAATAAATAAAAATTAACTCAAAACGTATTACAGACTTAAATGTAAAATATAAAACTTTTTAGAAAAAATTCTTAGGATCCAGTGCTAGGCAGAGTTCTTAGATACCAAAAGCATGATCCATAAAGGAAGAAATTCGCAAACAGGACTTCATCAAAATTAAAAACTTTTGCTCTATGAAAGACCAGGTTAAGAGGATAAAAAGAAACTAAAGACTGGAAGAAAACACTTGCAGACCACACGTCCAACAAAGGACTAGCATCCAGAATATATAAAGAACTCACAACAATTTTAAAAATCCTATTAAAAAGGGCTAAAGACAAGAACAGACATTTCAGCTAAGAGGAGATACAGAAAGCCAATAAGCTAAGCACATGAAAAGTTGTTACAATTAGAGAAATACAAATAAAAACCACAATGAAATTAAAAATAAAATAAAATAGTAACAGTAAATGCTGAGAATGATGTGGAAAGATTGGAACCTTCACACATTACTAGTAGGAATGTACTATGGTACAGCCACTCTGGAAAACTAAGACAGTTTCTTAAAATACTAAACACATTAACTACCATAAGATCCAACAATCGCACTCCTGGGCATTTATCCTAGAAAAATGCAAACTTAAGTTCACACAAAAACCTGTACATAAATATGTACAATAGCTATAGTCATAAGAGCCCCAACCTGGAAACAATCCCCATGTCCTTCAACAGGTAAGTGGTGATGGATCTGTTTTGTCGCCTAATTGTATCAGTTTACACAGCTTGGTTGTGATTGTGAACTGTAGTTTTGCAAAATGTTACCACCGGAGGAAACAAGCCATGTAAAGGGTCCAGGGATCTGTATTATTTCTCCCAGTTGCTCCTGAATCTGTAACTATCTCAAAACAAAGTTTAATTTAAAAATACACGGGATTATAAAGGTACCAAGGACACTGAATACACTTGTCAAAATATTAAAATATTTGTGGTGTGGTTTTCAAAAACGCCTGGGTAATGTGATAGCGAGGGCAGTCTATTTGAACTGGGTGGTGAGGGAAGCCTTCTCTGATGAGGCACCCTGAATTCTGTGCTGTGATCTAAATGATGAGACACTTTGCAAAGATCAAGAGACAAGGCAGCTTGAGAGAACAGCTCCCACAAAAGCCCTGAGATAAGAAGACCTTAGCACATCAAAGGAACGGAGAGGTAGTGTGTCTGATCACCGGGGGGCGGGGGGGGGGGGGGCCAAGTGACATGCAGTTTCACAGGCCAGAGGAGGAGGAAGTCTGAGTTTTATTCTAAATGCCACTAGAAGCCACTGAAGAATTAAAGACCGGTAAGCAGAGGAATGATACATGTCTGAGACACATTTTAAAAAAGAGCATCGTGACCGCAATGAGTAAATGGATTGTACCCCTTGGAATAAAGGTCTGGGAACTGGGCGGGAGACTCCTGCAGCCGCATGGGCGGGAGGCCAGGGTCAGGGCCAGGAGGAGAGTGGCAGCAGAGATAAGAGAAAGATGAACACATTAGCAGTTTGTTTTGAAAACAGAACCAAGAGGAAGGGCTTTCTGATGAACTTCCTTTCCAATGAGGGAAAGAAAAAAAAATCAAAGATGAATCCTGGTTTTCGTTTTGTTTTACTTGAGCAGCTGAGCACACGGCAGTGTGGTTTACTGAGATAGAGACCACCAGCAGAACAAGTTGGGGCAGAGAAAATCCAGAGTTCAAGTTTGTATATCTTAAGTTTGAGAGCCTTTTAAATATCCACGGGGAGAGGTGACCTATGAGTTTGTCAGGAGTCTGTATTCAGAAGGAGCATCTGGACTAGAAATACCATTCACAAAGGAATCAATGGAATCAATGTGTGGATTGTCTATACATCCGTGACGCTGGAGAAGATACCTTGGCAGGGTGGAGGCTGAGACAAAGGGGAGGTGCCCAAGTCAGAGCCCTGGGGCACTCCAGGATGTCTGGGGGGTGAGGGTGGGAGGTCAGAAGGAGCAATAAAGGAGACCGGGAAGAGGAAAACCCAACCAGTGTAGGATCCGTGAGCGGAGTACGGTCCTCAGAGTCACAGGCTGCTGAGAGTCAGGTGGGGAAGTGACCCCAAGATGTGGCAACCTGGGGGGAGGGGTCACGCGAGACCTGGACCTCAGAGCCCACAGCGGACAGCCAGCAGGAACCGGCTGGGAACAGGAGATGAGAAAGTAGAGACGGGGCAACAGATACTGTTCTCAATATATTTTGCTGGGAAGGGGAGAGAGAAAATAGGATGGGGTGAAGCAGGATCTCAGACCAAGCAAGGGCTTTTCCCTATCTTTTTTCAAGATAGATGATAAGAGACAGTATGGCCATATAATGCAACATCCCTGAGAAGGAGAGGGGTGGGGGGTGGGGGGTGGAGCCCAGCGGGGAGGCGGCCAGGTGCTTGTGTGTCCTTGTTACTCTAGGACAAACAGAGGGGCGCCCCCACATCAGCCGGCAGACCCCTCCAGGCCTTCAACTGTGGCCCACAGGAAGACGGGGGATGAAGAGGTACGGCTCCGCCATCAGGCTCAGGAGGGGGCACCCAAGTCATCAGGCCTGGAACCCCAGCAGCTTCTGCCCCTGACGGATGCTCCGAGCAGGCAAAGAAAGCTCGAGGCGGCATCAGTCCAGTGCCAGGGGGGAAAGTCACCACCATCCATCCAGTGGATGAGGAAGAAAGCCGGAAGGAGCGACGCCGGGCTCAGGAAGGTCACTGCTGGGGTGCTGTGGTGACAACATGTGGACGTGACCCTGGGAATTGTAAGGCAAGAGCTCCCTGGGAAGGCATTTCACGGAACTCAACAGTTAGAATGGCAACAGTACCTCCCCGATCCCGTCCCTAGCCTTCCCCCAGACCCTTGCCCCCACTCAACACTTTCCCAGGTTTCTATTGAAATGCAAAATCCAACCATCCACATTTTGCTGGTGTAGAACCTCCAAAGTACATTCTCCTATTATTTAGCCAAACACAGTAGCAGCGTTTCAGTTCTGTTTACCGACCGTTTTGTTACCTGGGTAAAGCATGCCAATAACAGCTCCCCCAAATACACATGATTCCACACACACTTAACTTTGGGTAACATAATTTACATTCAATTGTTAATAAAGCTGAAAAATTAATCTGAAAAAAAATAGCCAAAAAACAATATCCCTGCTTTTAAATACCTTTTTAAAATCAAATTCCAAGCGAATGATACCCCAAATTACATTTACTTTAGAGAAAAAAAGTCACCAGTGGTAAGAAATGTTTGGATTATATTGTGTAAAAATCAAAATCAATTCGGCTTGGACATCTATTCTAGCGTCCTGACTTAAAATTTAAAAAAAAAAAAAGCAAAGATTTATAGATGAATTTATCAAGCCATCTATGTGGAAAGGAACAAGAACTAAGTTTTAGCGTCATGTATTTTCTGATGCATCTCAGAGAAAAAAACAAATCACCATGGATTTTGCAAAGTGCATTTTTATCTTTCTCTCTAACGAGACAGTGAAACAAGAGACATTCATTGCCTCCCTAGAGATTCTCATAATTTACAAAGACTATCCTTCTCTGAAGTGTTTATCCAAAATGGCCAGTATGGGCAGCTGGTTGTCACACGAAAAATGTCTAGGCCCCTTATGACCGCTCATCATTTTTTCTGGTTAATGCATTAGAAGAGAAAGGGGTAGGGGAGTTACCCCCCCCCCCAAAAAAAAACCTGTTTTAACATGAAACCTACAAGTGTCACCACCATCTAGGGTCATCACTATATGGTTAATTTGGAGACAGAAGAAGAAAAAGAAGAAAGATAAACTGCTCCCTAGACTTCCCTGGGATGGGGAACACGTCTTCTGGAAGTCCAAAGGGAAAGAATATGGCTATTCGTACAGTGTTCAGGTCAGAGGAAGTACAGGTGTGGCTTGAGCGTCCTGTTCCAATAATAACCACCATGTCAAGAAAACCACCATGAATTATGCCTTATTAAGCATAATACAAATCAATGAGTGGTAACCCTAATGAAATTACTCTAAGCCGCATTTTTATTAATCGGGCACCATGTTTGATAAGAAACGACAAGGCCATCTTTAAGCTCTTTGTATTTATATTTAATAATTCAAGCTATATCCCTACCAGTAGGAGGGTACATTTAAAAATCCTTTCAAGAGAAAAAAAGCAATTATGAACTAGGGACACTTAGGTTCTAAGTCCCAAATGCTGAAGAAGAGAATTAACTAAATTTTGTGATCAACTCCACTTGTGCTCTCTTTCCTTACTTTACTTCTCCCTCTTCCCTATTGGTCTCCACCAGCTGCCAAAATGAGGAATGATCCCTGGGGTTTACAGTTTTTCATTTTCTATAAAATAAGGGGATTTTTTTTCTCCCTCAGAGATAAGTGAGGTACCAAAAAAGAAGAACCAGTTATCAGGAGGTTATAAGTTATTTTACCTTGTCTATTGTTGAAAAAAATCATCTTCAGTCACCATGGTCCTAGTTCCCTCATTTGTAAAAGATCCTTCCTACCTTATCATCTTTCTCTGAAATACTTTAAGTGAATTAAGAATTTCAGAACTGGGAATTATATATTGAGATATAATCCACAGACCATACAATTCACCCATAAAGGTGAATTCCATGGTTTTTGGAATATTCACAGAGTTGTGCAAGCATCCCTACAGTCAATTTTAGAACAGAGACATAGCTTCCAAATCCTCTAATCCAAGGTACAGACAAAACTAAGGTTTAGATGGGTTAAGTCATGTTCCCAAGGTCACAGAGCTGGTCAGTGGCACAGCCAGGCCTGGGTCCCCGGGAATAGTCAAGCCCCTGACATCATCTGGGGCTCCCTTTCCCCTGCCCTGGAAAGGTTCTATGTGAATTAAAACCTGCTGTTAAAATGTTGTCTGAGAAGAACATCTGGCCTTTTTTTACTCTCATGCTCCCTCTTATATTAAACCCAGTCTAATTTCTCCACCAAATCTGCCCCATTGCAAGATTTCTTAGAGAGACTTCTAGAACAGATAAAAACTTATCTAGGGCACTTTGACCACAAAATGTGGTTTGTAAAGCGCAGAGAGAATCTATGATTCCTTTCTTTTTCAATAAATGCACAAAAGACCTCAGCTCATGCAACAAAGGTCTAAATGAGACCCACTCTTGTTTTGTTTTTAAGGGACTGATTACAGGTGGTTAATCTCAACGACCTCATCACTAGCATGACCCTTCTCCAACGCCAATAACCTCCTAAGACCTCAACCATTCACGCTGACTTGTGCTCAGAAGCCAACTTGAATCACCCTTGAGCTTATGTCTGTCATCTCTGAGACATGCTCCTAGGAAGTTCATAAGTGAAAATCTTCAAAAAAGGTCAGTTCCTGGCCAGTGCTAGGGAAGCCGGTGTGACAAGCACAGCCAGAGATTACTCCGAACCCCTGGCTGCCCAAGCGAGGAGTGCTCTAGTTCTGAGCTCACAGCAGCACTTGCCCGAGGCTCCTGCCTTTAAAGGTCCCCCACCCCGTTTCCATGACACTCTCTCTTCTCTCTCCTGCATTCTACCAGTTCTTTCCTTCCTGTGCTCCTCCACCCCCAAAAGTTTCCTTTATTCAATAAATATTTATTGAGTGGCCCCTGTTTATCAAGGACTGGGCTAAACATTGTCCCTAAATGTGGCTGCTCCCAAGAGTCTGTATTTAAGTGCTTACATTTTTTAATGTCCATTTAGGGCTTAAATCCCCAAAAGTCTGTAGCTCCAGTCTTGGCCTTACCCCCTGAGACCCAGATCAGAGCATGCACCTGCCCCGAGGCCAGTGACATCTGAATGGCCCCTGACCCTTGAAAGGGCCCAGGGCCAGCGATGAGTGCACCCAGCTGGCCCCTCCTCCAGGACTCCTTATCACCCTGCAGAGCACCACTGTCCATCCAGTGTCCCCAGCCAGAATCTGGGCATCACCCAGTTTCTTCATGGAAGGGGTGTGAGTGATGGGACGCCAGTGTCCTCAGCCTGAGACTGAGGCTAGAAAAAGAGAATCCTCTAATTTCAGCTGCTTTCCAATTTGTGGCAGAAGCAGTCTTAAGATCTCATAAATGTGGATTCTCAATGAAATCTGTCCAACTTGGTGCTAGCCAAATTGGGGGGTGAGGTGGGGGGGGTAGGGAGAGACAGAGCAACAAAACCAGGGCTGCAGGTTGGGATAGGTTCTACAATGTGAGCTCTGCCGTGGCCAGGAGAGACTACGATCTTGGAATACAAATCTGCTTGTCGTCAACACACACACTCACGTACACAGAGAAATTTCATGCCTCCCTGCCTGTTTCCCTGTTTCCCTGTTTCCCTCCGCTCAGAACGCCCTTCCCCCTCCCTCCCCCCACCCCCCACCACAATTCCTGCTCCTACTTAATTCCCAGACGACGCGTCTCCTCCGGGAAGCTTTCCCGGACGCCCCCACCGGGCTGTCTGCCGCGCTCTGCGCGTGAAGGTGCGTCTAACCCTGTTTACGTGTCTGCCGGCGTCTCGGCGCCAGACAGCTGCTCTCCAGGAGCAGGACCCGGCCGGCGCGCAGGCGAGGCACCGCCATGGGGAGCCCCGGCCCGAGGTCGCGGCGCGGTCCGGCGGGGTCCACCTCCAGGCGCGCGCGGGGCCCAGGATCCCCGGACCCGCCGCGAGGCTACAAGACGCGCCCCCGAAGGCTCCCAACCTGCAGGTAGGCGCCCGGCGGCCCCGGGGTCCCCGGCCCAGCGCGGGTAGGGGGGCGGCGCCCAGCGCAGCGCGCAGGCCTCCGCACCCCCCTCTCCCGCGCGTGAGCCCCTGCGGCCCGCCGCCTCTGCCGCCGGCCCACGGAAGCCCTCCGACTGACAGTGCTCAGGGCAGAGCGCTGGCCGGGGGCGGCGGGGGGCGGCGGGGGGCGGCGGCGGAGGAGCAGGCGGCCCTCACTGCACCTCCGCGGCCCAAGAGAGGCCCCTCGGGGCGCCAGAGGCCTTAAACCTCGGGGGGCCGCGGCCCCCTGGTGCCCCCCCAGCATCCCGACCTCCCCCGTGCCTCCCTACCTGGCTGGCTTTGTGGAACTGCTTCTTCAGCCCCGCCACCGACATCGCGACTGCGCCCGGCCGGGGCGGGGGGGTGGTCTCCGGGCTTCGCCGGGCCGCGCGGCCGCGACGCGCTGGGGAAGCGGGCGCTGGGGACGGTCCCCGCGCGGCTGGGCTCCGCCGGGCCCGCCTCCCACGGCCAGGGCCACGGCCACCGCCGCTGTCACACTCGCACACACGCGCGCACGCAGATGGCAACACGGCGTTCCAAAGCCCCTGCGCAGCCCATTGGCCGAGCCGCGGCGGTATGCAAATGAGGCCGCCGGGGCCGCCCACGCCTCATTGTTGCGTGGAGACCTGGGGGCGAGCGGCCGGGAAGCGGGGCCCGGGAGGGCTGGGCGTGGGGAGCTCCCGGGTCCCGCGGGCAGGCCCGCGCAGGGGTCCTGCGGGCCAGGGGCCGTAGCAGGGCCACGGCTGGGGAGGGAGGGCGCACCTCTCGTGCTTCTGGGACTTGGTGCGAAACCTGCTTTTGCTCGCGGGCAACATCGCCTCCCTCAGGCGCAATTTGGGTAGGTGTCCGTTTTGAGGCAGGGACGCTCCCAAGTCCGCCCAGGGGGACCGAAATGCGACCGGAGGGGGGACCTGCGGTAGGAGGGCAGCGAGGCTGTTTCTTCTTTACCCCGCGCGGGGCTCTGGGTGCAGTCTGCCCACATGACCGTGGCCTTCTAGAAGGGCCAGCAGTTATCGGGTAATTTGCTGATAAATATGGTGCCCGCGAAGCCCACCGTCAACTGCATGAAGAGCAAGGGTCTCCAAGGAGCTGTGAACTGCGCGCTCCTTGCCCGGGGACGCACCACGCGCGGGCCCCCGCCCCCTTGGTAATTCCTACCAGTTGCGTGGGTTATCGAGCGTCATTTCGCACAGCTGAGGCCCAGCACGGGGCCTGGAGCATCCGGTGCCCCCTTGCGCCACAGCTGCGCCCACCGGGTCAGGATCTGCGCAGAACCCCGCCTCCAAAGGTCCCCGGGGCTCCGCAGACCTGCACCCCACTCTTAGCCACGCTGAACACTGAAAGAAACAAACCCCTTCCTGCAAGCTCCTTCTAAGGGAGAGAAGCTCCTCTTTTCTGAGCCCTCAACAAGTCCCATCTGGGGTGACCAAGAGCCATGGTTTGCCCAGGACGCTTCTGCTTTACGTACGCTGGCTGTTTCCTGGCATCCACGCTTGGCGTCCTGCGTTTCTCCGGGAAAAAAATCCTTTGCCATTAGCTCTGGACTCCCTTGTCCCTGACTTCATCCCAGTGAGGATTCGTGGGTAACTGCACCTCCCTGTACGTGTTTCCTCACTATCCCTTAGAGGGTGTGGACAGGAGTGAGCAGAAGCGTTCTTTCTCTGGTAGGGCAGAAGGTGAACTGAGGGGAGGGAATAGAGGTGGCCATCCCATGGATTAATTAGTATGGGCCTGACTGGCCTTCAGGTGGCTGATACCAGCCACAGATAAGTGACTGGAAGGTGTGAGGATGGGGATAGCTGGATCAGGATAGCATGGAAAGGTGGCCTGTCCACACAACAGCTGAATCCCACTCAACAGCAGGCTGCGCCCCAGGGGAACCACACACTGAGGGCAGCTGGGTGCAGGGACTAAAGTTGGGGTCCCCTTTGTCCTGGGCTAGTCCAGTACATGCTCATCTGCCTTCTTTCTCCACGTCCCAGACGGCTTAAATAGCACAGGTCTGAAGGACCTTGCCCCTAAACCAATCCAGCTCTGTGCCCTTTGGGAAGAGAGTGAATTTTTTAAACATTTTTTTGACATTTCTTCTGTGGTTGATGGTATATTCAAGTTTCCCACCCCAGTTAATGTTGGTAATTTATCTAATTTAATCAGGTATACAGTTATACATCATTTCTCGTTATTTTTAAACTTCAGAATCTTTTGTGTACATTTTTTCCTTTGTAAAAGTATTTGTGACCTTCATTTTTCAGTGATTAGACACATGAAAAGGTTTGCCAGTTTCATTGGTATTTTAAAATGGTTCTTGAGCTTTGCGCAGTGCTACTTAAATTGGTTCTTGAGTTTACTTATCATTGCCATAGATTTTTTTTTAATTTTTTTTATTGTTAATCCCCATACATTACATCATTAGTTTTAGATGTAGTGTTCCATGATTCATTGTTTGTGCATAACACCCAGTGCTCCATGCAGAACGTGCCCTCCTCAATACCCATCACTAGGCTACCCCATCCTCCCACCCCCCTCCCCTCTAGAACCCTCAGTTTGTTTTTCAGAGTCCATCGTCTCTCATGGTTTGTCTACCCCTCCGATTTCCCCCCCTTCATTCTTCCCCTCCTGCTACATTCTTCTTCTTCTTCTTTTCTTTCTTAACATATATTGCATTATTTGTTTCAGAGGTACAGATCTGAGATTCAACAGTCTTGCACAATTCACAGCGCTTACCAGAGCAATACCCTCCCCAGTGTCCATCACCCAGTCACCCCATCCCTCCCACCCCACCCCCCACTCCAGCAACCCTCAGTTTGTTTCCTGAGATTAAGAATTCCTCATATCAGTGAGGTCATATGATACATGTCTTTTTCTGTTTGACTTATTTCGCTCAGCATAATACCCTCCAGTTCCATCCACGTCGTTGCAAATGACAAGATCTCATTCCTTTTGATGGCTGCATAATATTCCATTGTATATATATATATATATATACCACATCTTCTTTATCCATTCATCTGTTGATGGACATCTTGGCTCTTTCCTTGAGTTTACTTATCATTGCCATAGATTTTTTTTCTATCATTAATTTCTTTCTCATATAGTGTTTCCTTCTGTTCTGCTTAGGAGATTGAAGTTATTAACAAAAGGAACTGGCCCTGTTTAATGTAAGCTGGAACAGGATGTAATGGAGAAGGGTATCAGGTGGCCCAGAGATTCATGGCATAGGGTACCATGTGACGGAATCAGCAGGAACGAGGAATCTCAGTGGTCAGATCCTCGGCATGTCCAGGGGCAGCTCATTGGGATGTGCTGGCCACTGAATGCTGGCTGTGGTTACCAGAATTAAGGCTAAGCTCTTCCCTGCTTCTTTCAGGCATTCAGGTGAGATTCAGAGTTCCAGGGGAAACGTCTGATTGGCTAATTTAGATGCTATGCCCAGGCTCTAGATGTCTAAGATCCACACCATGGTGGAAGCAGCTTTAGATCCTAGGCAGCCAAAAAAAAAAAAAAAAAATTAAGAACAGCAGCAACACAAAGGCCCACTAACCTTTATTTGGGGGCTCCTTAATCTCTTCAGTGGAGTATGTGGTTTATATGTTTTTTTTTCTTTTGTGTTTTATAATCAGCACATATAAGGCTATAAATTTTCTTCCTGAGTACGACTTTGGCCTCACACCTTGTTCTCATTATGTGATATAGTTCTTCTGATTGTTTTCTAAATAAATTTGTGATTGCAGTTTTAATGCCCTGTTTGATCCAAATGTTCAGGACTATTTTTTTTTTAATCTTTTCTAGGTGTTTGGATCGCTTTTATTGTCTGTTAAATTCTAGACTTGTACTATTGTCAAATAACACATCCAAAAGATTTTTTTCATAGCCTGTTATATTAAATTTTATAAATGTACTATAGAGGTGACATAATGTGTATTCTATTTTTACAGTACAGTTTTTCTCTTTATCCGTAACGGGAACACGTGTTCCAGAAGGTCCTAGCTCGGAGTGAGATTTCAAACTCATGCGAACTAGAGCCACAGTGGCCTGTTCAAGGCTTGCCCTTTATGTCACCGTAGCCCCTCCGGTGACCCGAGGGCCCACAGCTCTCCAGTCTCTTTAGGGGAGGAGTATACAAATGTCTTGGGCTATTGGACCGAGTTGGCTACATGAGAAAAAAATCAATAGGAGGGCCTTGAGGCACATATAAGTGTTATTCTTTGGGCATTTGGTGGTCTTCATGGGTCAATGACAAGAGGGACGCTGTAGTTGTCTTGGCACTCTGGATAGATGGCCCACGTTCTGGCAGAGGTTGGGGCGTTCTCCTGTTCCTTTCCTTGTGGTCCTTGGCTCTCACGTCCCCTTGACCTTCCCTGGAGCCGAGTGCTATGCTAGCATGCATTAACATTTCTCTGTCTTGTGTTTAGGCCAGGTTTTGAGTCTAGTATTTGCAGTCTTTGCATCTGGTCCTGCGGTGAGTGACTCACATCTCCCTGCGTGGAAGCCGGAGAGCCCTGGGTAGGGGTGGAGGGGGAGGGAAGCATACTGATTAATATCTAAAACAGGATGACATATCCCATTTTGTATCCCATAAATCAAGTCTTGTGGACGTATTCCTCCAATGCCCTGTGTCCTGATGTTTTTTTCCATCACTTATGGAAGATGGAGAGCGGTAGTCTACAGTGTCTTGCTTACGTTTGGGAGCTGAGCTGTAAATGTTTTTCAGTGCTATGGTATTCTGCCCATGTTTATAATTGTTGTGTCTTCCTTGTGGGTTGGAATTTTAGCCATAGAAGGTAACCTATTTTGTCCTGTTTATGGGTTTTTGTTTCTATTTTACTTTGTCACATATCAATCTGTGTATCCCTACTTTTTGTTTATACGTGTTTCATATGTTTTAGCTGGTCTTTTTTTTTTGTGGTCTCTTATCTAGCTTTATAGAGCTATAATTGATATATGACATTGTGTAAGGTTAGGATGTGCAATGTGATGATTTGATACATGTATATATTGTGAAATGATCACAATGAGGTTAGTTACCACTTCCATCGCCTCAAATAATTATCTTTTTTTTTAATGGTGAGAACATTTAAGACCTACTCTCTTGGCAACTTCCAAGTATGCGTCCTTTCCTTTTGACCTCTCAGTTTGTTTCAGGCATGTGTTCTTATAAACAGTAAAATTTAATTTTGTTTTGGGGCCAAAATAAGTCTTTGCCTTTTGTTAGAAAGATTTAAAGCATTCGCATTTATTAGGAAAAGGATAAATTTGGTCTTGGTTTTGTCATGTTATGGCATGTTATCTGGGTTGGTTTTTTTTTTCCCTTCAAGTATTTCCTTCTATCACTGGTATCTAATTGTTGACTCAGATTTTCTTTACCCTTTTGGAAATTATACGCCTCTCCCAATTTTTACTCAACCAGTGGTTACCATTGTTCTATAAAATATATGAACTTATATTCTCTGTCAACATCAATAATTAAACATTCCGTGGAAGCCATAGCCTGATTAGCATAAGCCATGGCTGGGGCACACAGCCAAGGTCGTCTTCGTCCCTCCTTTGACTTAAACCAGCTCATACTCTGGCCCTAGCAGTCTGAGAAAATCTCCAGCAAAGACCAGAGTCCAGTATCCTTCGTAGGAAACAGAATATCAACCAGGGTGAGACTGGGCTGCAAGGTGTTGGTTTTAAGTCAGGGAGGCAAAGATAGGGAGAAGACAATTTGAAATTTTGAGATAAAAGAATAGTGAAATTATTTTAAATTCAAAATAAATGTTTTCGTAAGTATGTATTTCCCATTAGATAATAACACTTAAAGAAAATTTGGAAACTATTGGAAAGGAAAAAGGAGGAGAATTTACCTTGGCAATCACCGTTGAAACAACTGCTCTTAATATTTGGGCCTATATTTCTTTTATAGTCTATTTTCTATGCAAAATTTAAACATACTCTCACAACTGTACAAACTATTTTCTTTGTTCTCTTAATTACGTGAGCATTTTATATTTTGTCTGGTCTTCACATATCGTTTTCCTGACAACTTAATAACCCATTATGTAGACATAGCATTGAATTTGATTATTTTCTGTTATTACTCAATTTAAAAGTTTTTTTCCCTAAACTGTTCATGATTTAAATAATGCTGCATTAAACATCTTTTTCCATATTAGGATTTCTTTCTGTATTTAGCAATAGTTCCTTAGACTAGATTCCCGGAAGTAAGATTAGTGCATGAAAGATTGGAACAGTTCTAAGTGCAAATAAATATATATTGCTCCCTGATCTGTGGTCATTAGAGGGCAGTCTTATAAAAGGGGGTGGGTGAGGGGAAGGGGACAAAGAAACACGGATTTATATCTTCCAGTTGCCTTGAATTTTATGTCATTAAACATGTGACCTGGTACAAGCTCCAGATTACAGTTCTAGGCAGATCTTAAAGAGCTGAGTTTGAATCCTGGTGTCTTAAATAATCCTAAAATGTTAGGTTAACTGTGACCTCTCCATTTCCAGCTTTGTCTCTCTCTCTCTTTTTGTTTTCCTAAAGAAAGCTCTCACCCAGACCCCCTTCCGGAGAGGCATCGTGGATTGCTCATGCATGCACGGGCGTGGCTTTGGGCCACTTGGCTGCGTTTGTGCCGAAGGCCACGTATTCGGACAAACCAGACCTAGAGCGTTCTTCCCCTCAGTTTACCATCCCCACATACCTGGCTGCAGCAGTTGAGAGTTGAGAGCATGGCGACTGTTTTTGCTTTCCTTGTAACTTCATAGGCCTTTTGTTTTGTACATCTGGGAGAGATATGTGCCCACCGATGAGGTAACAGAGCAGACATGATGAATCCCAGATGCTGAACATGGCAGTTTGCCTTGAACTTGCAAGATCACAACTGGGGACAAATGCATAGATTTTCTTCACTTAATTGTTTTACATGAAGCTAATGGAAAAGCAATTGATCAGTTCAAAAAAAGGCCAGAGAAATCCTTTCATTCTAAAATGTAGTGGGGAAAAAAAAAAACTGAAGTGTGTTCATTTATGCAAAAATGAAATTGGGTGAAGGACACCATCTCAACAGTGAAAGCAAATATAATTAGTGAATCGATGCATATCAGAGTTATCTACATTACTCCATTATTCTGGACTCTGAACACAGGCGGTTAGAATTCTGGGTCATGCTGCTATTCTAATTAGCCTTTGTTAATTACATAGGTGCCATTTTCTTGTTCACACTTACCCCCAGAGGATTTCTCTTTCCCTTGTAATAAAGGGATGCTCGGTTTGTGCTGGGGAGGAGGCATGTGAGCGGTGGCCGCGGCTTCTGTAAGCTACTGCTGCCACCTCGTGGTGCTCCTGAGAAGTGGCAGAGGTCACCCTTCAGGAACCGCGAGCGTTTTAGACAGTGCTTCGTTCCCGGTCTTTTACTTATATGTCAAAGCTCTTAAGAAGCACCCCGTACCTCCAGCCATATCCCAGCAGCTCATCTGGATGGTGTAAAGATACCGTGAGATCCCGGAGCACATCTGGGGCTGCAGTTAATAAAGAGCCTTCTTCTGGTTCTTACTGTAGGAATCTCCAGAAGGGCTGTTCCATCGCCGTGGGCTTAGCCAGAGAAGTATGAGAAGAACTAATAGGTCATGGTGTCATGGTACCAAAGGAGGAATGTCAAGAGAGAGAAGGTGGCTGTTAGAGCCAATGGTCTCAGTAGCAGCCCCCTGCATCCCAATTCCATTACTATCTGTCCCTTTTTACTCTATGCTCCTTCATAGCTCTTTACTCTGCCTGATATGTTAAAAATGTCTATTTTAATTTTTTTTTAACTATCTCTCTCCCCACCAGAACGAATACAAACTCTAAGTCAGCACTGTCCAACAGAACTCTCTGTGATGGTGGACATGTTCTGGGTCTGTGCTGACAACCACTAGCCCACTGTAGCTATC
The DNA here is from genome assembly GCF_964656455.1 of Halichoerus grypus. Taxonomy (NCBI): domain Eukaryota; kingdom Metazoa; phylum Chordata; class Mammalia; order Carnivora; family Phocidae; genus Halichoerus; species Halichoerus grypus. The sequence continues at coordinate 3,665,109 of NC_135719.1, forward strand.
CAGCATTTAAAAGTTGGCCACCGCTGTTCCCGGTCTTTCATTTTATTTCATTTTGATTAATTAAAATTTAAACGGCCGCCCGTGGCTACTGGCTACCGTGTTGGACAGCTGAGCTCGAGAAGGGCAAGAGATGATTCTGCCGTGTTTAGTGCGGCGCTCCCAGGGCCAGAAGAGCACCTGTGACCGAACCCAAATTCATTCGTCTGCTCCATGTGCAGCAAAGACTGTCCCTGAGACATGGAGTCTGAAGCAAGGAAAGGGTTTCTTCTAGAGGCAGCCAAAGGAGGAGATGGGGGTGGGGCGGTGGGACAAGCCTCAAACGAAAGGCAAATGAGAAAGGTCTGGGTAAAAAGTAGCACCTGCAGTTAGGAGCCAGTAGCTGTGATGAGTTGCATTGACCCTTTGATTCCTGGTTTCACACCTAGAGTCTCAGAGCTGCTCGAGAAATGTAAATATTCATTTAATGAATAAATGTTCCAAAGAGGGCAGATGAGGATCTAGATTAGCAAGAAGATCGGGGTGATGGTCAGGGACGAGTTGCGGTGGAAGTGGATGGCGTTGAGGAGCCAAGGAAATGTGATGTGTCGCTGTCCGCGTTGCATATTCAAGGTCACGGGAGCAGTGGTCCAGCAGGCGCTGACTTCCAGGGACGGGTGTGAGTTCGCTAAGCAGCCAAAGCCGGGAATCCTGCCAGGACGGTCAGCAGCTGGGAGCACAGGAAGCAGGGTTTTCCCAGGGGCGGGGTAGACAGGGAATTCCATCTGGTTATGACCTTGACCCTGACTAGCTCTCTCAGGGGACCTTGAGGTTGCTAGCAATTACCTCACAGGTGTTGTAGGAAGCTTTGTTAAATACATGAGACCTTTTCCTCGGGATCGTTATTGCACGTGGCGTGATTCCTCTCCTGGGCACTGCTCAGGGTTGTAGAGAAGTCTGTGGCCCCTCTCTGGCCGGGAGATTCTGGCCCTAGACCTCATCAGCCCAAGCTTGCACGTGTTTCCCACCTGTCTCGACTCCAGGCACCAGCTGGGACTAATGCTCTAACTACCCATTGTCCCCATTCCTCCTTGGGAAAAAAATCAAATTCCTTTTATAAAATGTGCCGAATGAATACATTAAAGACACCAATTCTCAGGATTTAGCGATAGTTATGGAACTGTAGATCACTGAATTATTCTAAGGGAACCCATAGAGAAGACACAGACATTCAATTTTAAGAAAAGAATGTTTGTCGCCCCACCCCCACCCCGGCAGGCTCAGTCGGAAGGGTGTGTGATTCTTGATCTCAGGGCATGAGTTTGAGCCCCATGCTGGGTGTAGAGATTACTTAAATAAATAAAACTTTAAAAAAAAAAATGTTTGCTGGGCTATTAAAGAGTACTTTTGTCAACCTATTTTTCTATGAGCCCCCATTTTTCTGGGGCAAAGTCAATCCCCAGATTGACTTCCTATTTCTTTTTTTTTTTTCTTTTTTTTTTAATTTTTTTATTGTTATGTTAATCCCCATACATTACATCATTAGTTTTAGATATAGTGTTCCATGATTCATTGTTTGTGCATAACACCCAGTGCTCCATGCAGAACGTGCCCTCCTCAATACCCATCACCAGGCTAACCCATCCTCCCAACCCCCTCCCCTCTAGAACCCTCAGTTTGTTTTTCAGAGTCCATCGTCTCTCATGGTTCTTCTCCCCCTCCGATTTCCCCCCCTTCATTCTTCCCCTCCTGCTACATTCTTCTTCTTCTTCTTTTCTTTCTTAACATATATTGCATTATTTGTTTCAGAGGTACAGATCTGAGATTCAACAGTCTTGCACAATTCACAGCGCTTACCAGAACACATACCCTCCCCAGTGTCCATCACCCAGTCACCCCATCCCTCCCACCCCACCCCCCACTCCAGCAACCCTCAGTTTGTTTCCTGAGATTAAGAATTCCTCATATCAGTGAGGTCATATGATACATGTCTTTTTCTGTTTGACTTATTTCGCTCAGCATAATACCCTCCAGTTCCATCCACGTCGTTGCAAATGGCAAGATCTCATTCCTTTTGATGGCTACATAATATTCCATTGTATATATACCACATCTTCTTTATCCATTCATCTGTCGATGGACATCTTGGCTCTTTCCACAGTTTGGCTATTGTGGACATTGCTGCTATAAACATCGGGGTGCACGTAGCCTTTTGGGTCCCTACTTTTGTATCTTTGGGGTAAATACCCAGTAGTGCAATTGCTGGATCATATGGTAGCTCTATTTTCAACTTTTTGAGGAACCTCCATACTGTTTTCCAGAGTGGCTGCACCAGCTTGCATTCCCACCAACAGTGTAGGAGGGTTCCCCTTTCTCCGCATCCCCGCCAACATCTGTCATTTCCTGACTTGTTAATTTTAGCCATTCTGACTGGTGTGAGGTGGTATCTCATTGAGGTTTTGATTTGGATTTCCCTGATGCCGAGCGATATTGAACACTTTTTCATGTGTCTGTTGGCCATTTGGATGTCTTGTTTGGAAAAATGTCTGTTCATGTCTTCTGCCCATTTCTTGATTGGATTCTTTGTTCTTTGGGTGTTGAGTTTGATGAGTTCTTTATAGATTTTGGATACTAGCCCTTTATCTGATATGTCATTTGCAAATATCTTCTCCCATTCTGTCGGTTGTCTTTTGGTTTTGTTGACTGTTTCCTTTCCTTTGCAAAAGCTTTTTATCTTGATGAAGTCCCAATAGTTCATTTTTGCCCTTGCTTCCCTTGCCTTTGGCGATGTTTCTAGGAAGAAGTTGCTGCGGCTGAGGTCGAAGAGGTTGCTGCCTGTGTTCTCCTTTAGGATTTTGATGGACTCCTGTCTCACATTGAGGTCTTTCAACCATTTGGAGTCTATTTTTGTGTGTTGACTTCCTATTTCTTATGTTTTACTGCCCTTGCAGGAAGAAATTGTGCTTCCCTTTAAGCGTAGGATTTTGCCGCATTTACAAATGTAGCAGGCACTTAGCATCTGGTATTTCAAGAATCTACCGCTTGTCCTATATGTACCTCTAATCATAAAAGGAAGGTTTATACGGCGTTACAGCGTCTGTCCCTGGATTGATTTGTAGTTTTTAAGTCAGTCCATTGCTGTTGTGATTATGGTCTATAGCGGGGAGGTCATACGTGTGATTCCACAGCTCTCTAAAGCAGAGTTTCTCAGTCTGCGATGTGCGCACACATCCGCGGAATCTGGTTAGAATGCAGGCTGTGATTCCCTGGGTCTGCAGCAGGTCCCAAAGCCCACGATTCTGCATTTTTATCCAGCTCCCGGGAGATGCCGGCGCTGCTGGTCCAGGGTCCCCACTTTGAGTTGCAAGGTGGTAAATGACAGTCTTGTAGAGAGGCAGGATGCAGCTTTACTTACACACATTTGTCATATGGATAGTGAACACGCACGGCCCACAGCTCCCGTGTTGGATGAACTGGCTCGATTGGAAAGACCTGAGTTTCCAGAAGGTCTTTCCCTTGACCTTGGGGGCATGATTTTCTCTTTTGTGGCTCAGCGACTCTGTTGGTAAACTTCAGAAGCTAATATTATTTGTCATCACCTTGGCCCGGGGAGGTGTAGAATTCTGAGCCTGATTTTGCCAGATTTTACCCTAAGAGTAGAACATTCCCCCACCCCTGAAGCTTGGAACTGAAGTCCCTTTCCGTGGTACAGGCCCTAGGGGGCCCCTGAACATGCAAGGGGAGAGAGGTTCGGATGGGACATGCCAGACCCACCGTGCTGTCCTGCAACCCTGTGAGATATGCACTATCTCCAGGTCAGGAAGCAGGAGACCAAGCTCAGAGATGAAGTGTCCCACAGCAAGATGCAACACCTCCCAAGCTTTGGCCTCAGAAGTCCACCCATCAGCCTGGACAGAATCAGGACTACCGTGTATTTAAAGATCCCTGCTCTAAGATCACGAGGGCTCATTCATGTAACACACATTTATTGAGTGCCTGCTGTGTACTTGGCCTTATGCTGGGGGCTGGGCCAGCAGAGATGAATCAGTTTGTCTTGTAGGAGCTGACATGTGAAGTACGTGGGCAGGTTTCCACGAAGAGTCCCATACGGTCGTAGGAAAAGCCAGAGTTTGTGAGCTGGCTGATACCCATCGCTACCACTGACCCCTCGGGGTGCTTCCCCCGCTCCCCGAACAAGGTAATGCAGGAATATTCACTTGGTATGATATGCTGTGTATTTGGAGACTGGATTACTCTGTGCACTAATGTGACCCCTTATTGTATTGAGTTGTGGCTTTATTTGCAGGACCCATAGGAGGCTTCACTTTGTGAAAAAACATTAAGCTGTCTTCTTAAAATATGTGCTCTTTCTAGATGCAAAAAAAAAATGCATAAAGTTCTTAACTTTCAGAGATCTTGACTACATGCAGCCACAATTTTGAAAACAAGAATTAAATCATAAGGCTTAAGTCCTTGACAATGAACAAATGCCCCGAATTCTCTCCTTTGCAGAGCCATCACTTCTGCTGAAAAACAAAACAAATCACCAATTACCTAATCGTGGCCACCCCCATGCAACACATTTAAGGCTAAAAAAAAACCTTCAAAAACGGCCCGTCTTCTCTCTGTTTTCCATTCTGCTTTGCCCTCCCCCCACTGACACTTGCTGGATGATCTCACCTGATTTTTATATAGAAAATTGAGTCCATCTGGTGTTAGCTCCCTCCAGCCCCCTCATCTCCACCTGAATATGATCCTGGGAAGCCACGTTTTCCTCCGTCCTTCCCCCTGAGTGTGGGGGCAAGGAGCCATCTCCCCTCCGCCTTTCTGCAGCTAACTCCCCCCGAGGTCGGCCCCTTCCCACAGGCAGCATGTGCCGGATGTCCCAGACCTGGCCCCCACTCACTCCCAAAGCCTTTAATTTCAGGGAAATAACTTGAGCCCCTTTTGTACCCCTCCGGGACAGTGCTAAGACCCTCCCCTGAGATCTGTGAGGCCACCTTTCCTATAGTCTTGACCCTTCGATTTTTTTTTTTTTGTCTTGCATTTGCTAGTTTTCCAGACACATATGGGACCTAATTTTAAGGACCTTTGAAAATTTAGATGAGCAGGCTTTTGCATATAATCTAATGGACCAAAACACTTGAGTTTCTCTGAGTACCTAGAACCTCCTTGGCTCTCTAAACAGGGCACTTCGGTGTGCAGCCTGAGAGTTGGAGGTCCAAGGGCTTGCCTTTCTGTCCTCCACAAGAGCCAGATCAAGAGCCTAGCAGGAAAGCACCAGGTAGCACCCAGTCTAGTTCCCAACCTGCTGGAGGGCCCCTGAGAAGCCTAATGAGCCTTTCTCCAAAATGTAAAATTGTATGATCATTGTAGTTCAGATATGATGAAGTAGCCTCTGCTCTCCGGGTTGCCCCATCCCCAATAGCATCTGTGCGTTCCCATGGACACCTAACCTGGAGAGTGGAGTGTAAGCTTGCTTCTGCAGCTGGACACCTTGTCCAGGCCACAACCTGCACAACTGTCCATAGAACACTTGTCCACTCTTTTGGAGGTATTTTGGGTAACTTTTGACATCTTTCTGCTTCCTCTACTTTAAAAAAAATTCATTAAGTTTTTTATTTTAATTCCAGCGTAGTTAACTTAGTGTTATATTAGTTTCAGGTGTACAATCATATGGTATTTGTCTCTCCCTGACTTATTTCACTTAGCCTAATACCCTCTAGGTCCATCCATGTTGTTGCAAATGACAAGATTTCTTTCTTTTTATGACTGAATAATATTCCGTTGTATATATATATATATATATACCACATCTTCTTTATCCATTCATCTATCGATGGACACTTGGGCTGCTTCCATATCTTGGCTACTGTAAATAATGCTGCAGTAAACTTAGGGGTGCATGTATCCCTTTGAATTAGTGTTTTTGTATACTTTGGGTAAATACCCAGTACTGAAATTATTGGATCATACTGTAGTTCTATTTTTAACTTTTGAGGATTGCCACACTGTTTTCCACAATGGCTGCGCCAATTTACTTTCCCACCAACAATGCACGAGTGTTCCTCATTCTCCACAGCTTTGCCAACACCTGTTGTTTTTTGTGTTTTTGATTTTAGCCATTCTGACAGGTGTGAGGTGATCTCATTGTAGGTTTGATTTGCATTTCCCTGATGATAAGTGAGGTTGAACATCTTTTCATGTGTCTGTTGGCCATCTGGATGTCTTCTTTGGAGAAATGTTTGTTCATGTCTTCTGCCCATTTTTTAATTGAATTATTTGTTTTTTGGGGTGTTGAGTTGCATTAGTTTTTTATATATTTTGGATCCTAACCCTTTATCAGATATGTTATGTGCAAATATCTTCTCCCATTCCATAGGTTGCCTTTTAGTTTTGTTGATTGTTTCCTTTGCTATGCAAAAGCTCTTTATCTTAATGAAGTCCCAGTAGTTTTTTTTTTTTTTTTAAGATTTTATTTATTTATTTGACAGAGAGACAGCGAGAGAGGGACCACAAGCAGGGGGAGTGGGAGAGGGAGAAGCAGGCTTCCCGCCGAGCAGGGAGCCCTATGCGGGGCTCGATCCCAGGACCCTGAGATCATGACCCGAGCTGAAGGCAGTCGCTTAACCAACTGAGCCACCCAGGCGCCCCTCCAGTAGTTTATTTTTGCTTTTGTTTCCCTTACCTCAGGAGACAGATCTAGAAAAATGTTGCTAGGGCCAATGTCAGAGAGATTACTGCCTGTGCTCTCTTCTAGGATTTTTATGGTTTCAGGTCTCACACTTAGGTCTTTAATCCATTTTGAGTTTATTTTTGTGTATGGTGTAACAAAGTGGTCTAGTCTCATTCTTTTGTATGTAACTGTCCTGTTTTTCCAACACCATTTGTTGAAGAGACGGTCTTTTTCCCATTGCATATTCTTTCCTGCTTTGTCAAAGATGAATTGACCATATAATCATGGGTTTGTTTCTGGGCTTTCTATCATGTTCCATTGATCTATGTGTCTGTTTTTGTGCCAGTATCATAGTGTTTTGATTACTACAGCTTTGTAGTATATTTCAGAATCTGGGATTGTGATACCTCCAGCTTTGTTTTTCTTTTTTAAGATTGTTTTGGCTATTTGGGGTCTTTTGTGGTTTCATACAAATTTTAGGATTATTTGTTCTAGTTCTGTGAAAAATGTGGTTGGTATTTTGATAGAGATTGCAATTGAATCTGTAGATTGACAATATGTGTTCTTCCTATCCATGAACATGGAATATCTTTCCATTTGTTTCTTTTCTCAGTATTTTATAGTTTTCAGAGTACAGGTCTTTTATCTCCTAGGTTATGTTTATGCCTAGGTATTTTATTATTTTTGGTGTAATTGTAAACGGGATTGCTTTCTTAATTTCTCTTTCTGTTGCTTCATTATTAGTGTATAGAAATGCAATGGATTTCTGTACATTGGTTTTGTATCCTGCAACCTTACTGAATTCATTTATCATTTCTAGTAGTTAGTATTTTGGTGGAGTCTTTTTGGTTTTCTATGTAGAATATGATGTCATCTGCAAATAGTGAAATTTTTACTTCTTCCTTATCAATTTGGAAGCCTTTTGTTCCTTTTTCTTATTGCTGTGGCTACGACTTCCTAGTTGAATAAAAGTGATGAGAGTGGACATCTTTGTCTTGTTCTTGATCGTAGGGGGACAGCTCTCAGATTTTTACCATTGAGTATGATGTTAACTGGGTTTTTCATATATGGACTTTGTTATGTTGAGGTATGTTCCCCCAAAACCTACTTTGTTGAGGGTTTTTTATCATGAATGGATGTTGTACTTTGTCAAATGCTTTTTCTGCATCTATTGAAATGATCATGTGGTTTTTATCCTCTCTCTTATTGATGCAATTTATCACATTGATTGCTTTGTGAATATTGAACTATCCTTGCATCCTCGGAGTAAATCCCACTTGATCATGGTGAATGACCTTTTTTTTAATGTATTGTTGGATTTGGTTTGCTAATATTTTGAGGATTTTTTGCATCTATGCTCATCAGAGATATTTGCCTGTAATTCTTTTTTTCTTTTTTATAGTGTCTTTATCTGGTTTTGGTATCAGGGTAATGCTGGCCTCGTAGAATGAATTCGGAAGTTTTCCTTCCTCTTCTATTTTTTGGAATAGTTTGAGAAGAAAAAATATTAACTCTTCCTTAAATGTTTGGTAGAATTCACCTGTGGGGGCGCCTGGGTGGCTCAGTCATTAAGCATCTGCCTTCGGCTCAGGTCATGGCCCCAGGGTTCTGGGATCGAGCCCCACATCGGGCTCCCTGCTCCACGGGAAGCCTGCTTCTCCCTTTCCCACTCCCCTGCTTGTGTTCCCTCTCTCACTGTGTCTCTCTTTGTCAAATAAATAAATAAAATCTTTAAAAAAAAAAGAATTCACCTGTGAAGCCATCTTGTCCTGGACTTTTGTGTGTTGGTTAGTTTTTAATTACTGATTCAATTTCATTGCTGGTAATTGGTCTATTCATATTTTCTGTTTCTTCCTGATTCAGTTTTGGGAAGTTACATGTTTCTAAGAATTTATCCATTTCTTCTAGATTATCCAATTTGTTGGCATATAATTTTTCATAATATTTTCTTATTGTATTTCTGTGGTGTCAGTAATTTCTCCTCTTTTGTTTCTGATTTTGTTTATTTGAATCTCTCTCTCTTTATGAGTCTGGCTAAAGGTTTATCCATTTTGTTGATCTTTTCAAACAACCAGCTCCTGGTTTCACTGATCAGTTCTGTTGTTTTTTTAGTTTCTATTTCATTTATTTATGCTCTAATCTTATTTCCTTCCTTCTACCAGTTTGGGGTTTGCTCATTCTTCTTTTTCTAGATCCTTTAGGTGTAAGTTTAGATCATTTATCCAAAATCTTTCTTGCCTCTTGAAGTTGGCCTGTGTTGCTATAAACTTACCTCTTAGAACCACTTTTGCTGCATCTCAAAGATTTTGGAGTGTTGTGTTTTCATTTTAATTTGTCTCCATGTATTTTTTTATTTCTTCTTTGATTTCCTGGTTCACTATTTAGTAGCATGTTATTTAGCCTCCATTTATTTGTGCTGCTTCCAGATTTTTTCTTGTGGTTGATTTCTAGTTTCATAGCATTGTGATCAGAAAAGATGCATGATATGACTTTGATTTTTTGAATTTGTTGAGACTTGTTTTGTGGTCTAATATGTGATCTGTTCTGGAGAATGTTCCATGTGCACTTGAAAAGAATGTGTGTTCTGCTGTTTTACAATGGAATATTCTAAATATATCTTTTAAATCCATCTGGTCCAACGTATCATTCAAAGCCACTATTCCCTTGTTGATTTTCTGTTTGGGTGATCTGTCCAGTAATGTTAATGGGGTGTTAAAGTCCCCTACCACTATTATATTACTATCAGTCACTTTCTTTATGTTTGTTATTAACTACTTTAAGTATTCGGGTGCTCCGAAGTTGAGGGCATAAATATTTACAATTATGATATCTTCTTGTTGGATTGTCCCCTTAATAATTTTACAGTTTCTTTGTCTCTTGTTACATTCTTTGTTTTAAAGTCTATTTTGTCCCATAAAAGTATTGCTACCCTAGCTGTCTTTTCACTTTCATTTACATGATAAATGCTTTTCCATCCCTTCACTTTCAATCTACAGGTGTCTTTAGATCTGAAATGAGTCTCTTGTAGGCAGCATATAGATGGGTCTTGTATTTTTATCCACTCCATCACCCTATGTCTTTTGATTGGAGTGTTTACTTCATTTACATTGAAAGTAATTATTGATGAGTTTATATTTATTGTCATTTTGTTACTCGTTTTATGGTTGTTTTTGTAGTTCTTCTCTGTTCCTTTCTTCCCTTGCTTTCTTCTCTCACAGTTAGTTGGCTTTCATTAGCAATATACTTGGATTCCTTTCTCTTCATGTTCTGCATATCTATTACTGGTTCTTGATTTGTGGTTACCATTAGGTTTGTATATAACCTCTTCTGCATGTAGCAGTCTATATTAAGTTGGTGGTCCCTTACGTGTGAATCCATTCTTTATTCTTCTCCCCTCCCTCCCATGTTTTATGTATGTGGTGTTGTATTATACATCCTTTTATTTTGTGAGTCCCTTGATGACTTTTATAGATACACTTGTTTTTACTGCTTTTGTGCTTCCTACTTTTCTTGCTCCCATTTATGGTCTTGCCTTTCCACTCAAAGAGCCCCCTTTGACATTTCTTGTAGGGCTGGTTTAGTGGTCATGAACTTTTAACTTTTGTTTGTCTGAGAAACTCTTTCTCTCTCCTTCTAATCTGGATGATAGCCTAGCTGGATAGAGTATTCTTGGTTGCAGATTTTTTTTCCTTTTGGCATTGTGAATGCCACTCCCATCTGGCCTGCAAAGTTTTTTGCTGAAAAATCACCTGAAAGCCTTATGGGGTTTCCCTTATTTGTAACTGTTTTCTTTTCTCTTGCTGCTTTTAAAATTCTCTTTATCATTACATTTTGCCATTTTAATGACTACATTCCTGGTGTGGATCTCCTTGGATTCATTTTATAAGGGGATCTCTATGCTTCCTGGATCTGGATTTCTATTTTCTTCCCCAGATTTGGGGATTTTTCAGCTACTATTTCTTCAAATAAATTTTCTGCCCTCTTTTCTCTGTCTTCTTCTGGGATCCTTATAATGCAAATGTTATTACTCTTGATAGAGTCATTGAGTTATCTAAGTCTGTTCTCATTTTGCATAATTTTTTTTCTCTCACCTGCCCAGTTTGATTAACTTCCATTACTCTGTCCTCCAGGTCACTGATCCATTCTGCTGCTTCATCTAGTCTACTATTTATTCCATCCAGTGTATTTTTTTAATTTATTTATTTGTCAGAGAGAGAGAGCACACAAGCTGGGGGAGCGGCAGGCAGAGGGAGAAGCAGGCTCCCTGCCGAGCAAGGAACCCAATGCGGGGCTCGATCCCCGGACCCTGGGATCATGACTTGAGCTGAAGGCAGATGCTTAGCCAACTGAGCCACCCAGGCATCCCCATTCAGTGTATTTTTTATTTCATTTATTGTGTTCTTTATCCCTGACTGTTTCTTTTTTATCTCTTTTTTAGGGGTCTCACCGATGTCCTCCACTCTTTTCTCAAGTCCAATGAGTATTTTTATGATCATTACTTTGAATTCTCTATCAGGCATATTACTTATCTCCATTTAACTTAGGTGTCTTGCTGTGGATTTTGTCCTGTTCTTTCATTTGGGACATATTCCCATGTCTCTTCATTTTGTCTAACTCTACTTTTAATCATATCAGTAACTATTTTTTAACCATTCCTTCTAAGGATTCTTCAATTTTATTTTCATCTTACTAGTGCATATTTAACAAATTGACAGAAATCTTGGATATCCAAAGTATCAGATTTGTCTTTTTGAAGTGTCTCAATTCCACTTTACTGTTTAAAAATGAGTTTTACAGAACTCAGGACACCATAGGGAATTATTAAGTAAATTATAGCATATGGTGGATTTATGCCAAATTAGTAAGGCCTGCCCAGATGGTTAGAATGAAAAGAGGGATGGGCCACAAGTGTATTAAGCTCCACTACACTTTGTTTTAAAGCTAAACAAATAGGGGCACCTGGGTGGCTCAGTCATTTAAATATCTGCCTTCAGCTCAGGTCATGATCCCGGGGTCCCAAGATCAAGCCCTGCATCAGGCTCCCTGCTCAGCGAGGAGTCTGCTTCTCCCCCTCCCTCTGTTCCTCCCACTGCTTGTGCTGTCTCTCTCTCATTCTCTCTTTCAAATAAATAAATAAATAAAATCTTTTTTAAGAATTTAAAGCTAAAGAAACAAATAAATAAATGGATTAGGGGGTCACAAAATACTGATTAATACATTCAAAATTAATTGTTCACATTTAAGAAATATTTTTGTGGTTTTCTCTCCTCCGTTCTCTTCCTAAAGCCTGTGCCTTCCAAAGGTAGGATAATTGAAAAGAGTGTTCACAATATAACCCAAGTCTAGGAGGAAGGCAGACAGTCTTCAGGATAATAAAACACAGCAGATATGACAATAGCACAAGGTATCTGACATATTTGAGGTAATCCACCTGGAGACCAGATGACCATAATGGCCTTTTTCCATCCCACCAGCAGGATCTGAGGCTCCCTCCACCCTGTCTCCAGCAAGGCGTCTGGGCAAACCAGAGAAATCTACTCCAAAAGCCCCATCCACTGACTGACAAAGTACACCCAAGGCCATAGCCAGAGCAGCCATTTTAGGGAGAGAGAAGGATAAAAGGACTAAGGGTGGGGGTACTGGGTGGCCAGGAAGAGTTCTCAAGGGAACTGTTCCTGCTCACGCACAGAGCAGGATTTTTTCAGACTGAGAACAAGCATGGAAGAAGATCCCAAGAATACAACTAGACATGATTTGTCCATAGGGCACCCTAAAACTCTAGGAAAAAAACCTGCTACTCATGAATGGTACATGCGGATGAACCGAGTAGATTAGTCCCCACCACTCCTTTGTACTCCAAACAGATTGAGTCTATCACTTGCACATATGGTTAAGAATTAATTGAAGGATGTTTTCAGCTGAACAAGGCAGACAACATTTATCTCCACCTCCTCCCAGAATCTCACAAAAGGACCCTAAAGGAATAAGAGAATGGGAAGAGATGAAAGAGCAGAGATGTCAACCAAATTTGGAGAAAGTGGACACAGTTGAAGCAATGGCATTGACTTGGCCAAGCTGTGCAAGCAGAAATCTGACTGCTTGCAGAGGAAACAAAACTGCTAAAAACCTGGTTCCCAGTACAGAGGCACGGGAAGGTTCAGGAACCAAGGCACAAGCCCCTTCACAGAGAGAGACTAGGGAGGTTCGTGGTGCAGGCAGAAAGCAGAATGGATGCAAATCTTGAATAAAAGGAACACCTGGGCCCCCAGATTCCAAGCCCAGCCAGCACAGCCACGGGAGTGAGCCTGCCTGTCTTTGCAGAAGGCAGAAGTCTTAGTCTCCAGGGAGGCTGGACCAGAGACAGTCTGTCTGAGCGTGAACCTCAGCAGACTGCAGGGTGAGGCCCCCTCCCTTCTCCCTCTCGTTCTGCAAATGCTGGCCCCAGGAGGGCGGGCTCAGAGGGAAAACCCTGCAGCTGATCGGTTAGGAGGCATGTTTGACTGCATGGAGCATTCGTTCTTTTAGAATGTTTGGGGATGAATCAGGGATAAGTAATGGCTATAAAACTAAGTAAACAAAAAGTAAGGCAATGAATACAAAATAGTATAATAAGGGAACTAAAATCATAATACGGTACATGCTTTAGCTGTGAACAACATTTGCATAACCATAATGATGGCAGTACAAAATATTAATTTGACAAAAAACTGATATAACTAAATTGGGAAGATGGGGATGGGATATATGGTCGTCTAGAAAACATAATAAAATTCAGAAATGGGAAGTCAAGAGGTGACTTCTAAAATGTTTAAAATCATAATTAGTAATATAAATGTGGTGTACAGAAATATCAAAGTTTAAAGAGAAACTGAAGACTTTAAAGCCTTTCTTGTGAGCAGTGGACATGGGAAACCGAAATCGAGGTTTCGAAAGACTGGGGCAGACAACTGCTAACTTTCTTATGTGTCACGGAGTCATTTAAAAGTCATTTGACTTTTAAAATTATGTACGCATATGCTTTAGTAAGAATTAAATTACATTTTTAGAAGGAATTTGCTGGACATTCTTTAGAATTAGGTGTGTGTGCCCTTGGTGGAAGGGGGTTCAGACCACCTCTTTGCTCCCCCTAATCACCAGCAGATGCATGGATTCTTTCCCCATATACGAGAGGAATTTGAAGAGATACGACATGGGACTACCCTTGCAGCTGACCAGTAAGACTGATTTGCTCTGTCCACTGCTCCGTCCTTCCAACTTAAAGGCCATGGCTATCCAGGATCATGGAACTGTGGTTTAGTGCCTTGATATGCCCATTTGAATTCCATACAACTGCATCCAGAGGGGCCGCCCTGCCTTTGGCAGCTAAACAGAATGTTTGTTATGGAGTAAAAGTAGCCCAAACCCAAGAGGTAATGATATCTGTGCTGCAGCTTCTAGAAGGGCACCCGGTTTGGGAATGAATATGTCAACTGAGGACTGAGATCACACCTGATTTTGCACCATAGAAGATGCCTCCCAGACAGGCCTCCTAGAGGCTAAGCCTGGGGAGGTGGCCCATAGAAACTGGATATCCCTTCCTCCTGTGGAGAATCGCGAACGTTCTTAATGGCATCCAGAATGGTGAATCCTTTCCAGAAGGTTTTCAGTTCACTCTGTCCGGATCCAGCAGAGGAATCACTCTATCTATGGCAGCTATAACCTTATGAAATGCATCTCTTCAATGATAAGACTTGAAAGTCAAAATTATTCCTTGATCTGTGGGCTACAGAGTGGATGTTGTGTTATGGGCATGAAACATCTCCATCGGAGCTCTTGGGTGGCCAGATGCATTACCAATAAACAGTAATATCTTGAATCTTTTTTTCTGACCAGTAAGTCTCAACAATGGGCTTAAAACATTCAGCAAATGTCATAAGCAGATATGCTGTCATCCAGGCTTTGTTGTTCCGTTGATAGAGCACAGGCAGAGTGGATTTAGCATAATTCTTCGGGTCCCTAGGATTTTCAGAATGGTACACGAGCACAGGCTTCAGCTTAAAGTCAGCATCTGCATTAGCCCCTAACGATAGAGTCATCCCGTCCTTTGAAGCTTTGTAGCCAGGCCCTGACCTCCCCTCTCTGGCTGTGAAAGTCCTAGATGGCATCATCTGATAGAAGACTGGTCCACACTGAAAATCCATTGTGTAGTGGAAGCACCTTCATGAATGGTCTCCGCTAGATCTTCTGGAGACCTCGCTGCGGCTTCTCCATCAGCCCTTGCTGCTTCACCTCGCAGTTTGGTGTTACGGAGACGGCGTCTTTCCTTAAACCTCATGAACCAACTCTGCTAGCTTCAGACTGGTCTTCTGCAGCCTCGTGCCCTCTCTCTGCCTTCACAGAATTGAAGAGAGTGAGGCCTTGCTCCGGATTAGGCTTTGGCTTAAGGGAATGTTGTGGCTGTTGGAGCTTCTGTCCAGACCGCTAAGTCTTTGTCCATATCAGCAGTAAGGCTGTTTCACTTTGTTATCATTCGTGCGCTCACTGGCGTAGCACTTCTCATGTCCTTCCAGAACTCTTCCTTTGCATTCACAGCTTGTCTGTTTGGGGCAGGCGGCCTGGCTTTCGGCTTATCTAGACTTTCAACACACCTTCTCACTGAGCCTACTCATTTCTAGCTTTTGAAAGTGAGAGATGTGTGACTCTTCCTTTCACTTGGACACTTAGAGGACATTGTCGGGTTGTTGACTGGCCTACTTTCAACACTGTTGTGTCTCAAGGATCAGGGAGGCCTGAGGAGAGGGAGCGAGAGGGGGGAACATCTTGTAGACGGAGCAGTCCGAACACACACAAAACAATTACATAACATCGAAAATCACTAGTCACAGATCGCCATCACATATATAATAAAAATGGAAAAGTTTAAAATATTGTGAGAATTACCAAAATGTGACCCAGAGACACAAAGTGAGCAAATGCTGTTGGAAAGATGGCGCCAACAGACGTGCTCGTTGCAGGGTTGCCACAAACCTTCGATTTGTAAAAACTGCAGTATCTGTGAAGCGTGATAAAGCAAAGCCCAATGAAACAAGGTGGGCCTGACTTCTACACTGAAGTTGCCAAGAGAGTAAATTTCAGATATTCTCACCACAAAAAAAAAGCACAGTTGATCCTTGAGCAACACAGGTTTGAACTGCAGGGGTTCACTTACAGTGGATTATTTTCAATAAATACAGTACCGTAAGTGTATTTTCTCTTCCTGATGATTTTCTTAATAACATATTCTTTAGCCTACTTTGCTGTAAGAATACAGTATATAATACATATGGCATACAAAATATGTGTTAATCAACTGTTAGGTTATCAGTAAGGCTTCCGGACAATAGGAGGCTGTTACTCTGGTAAGTTTTGGGGAGTGAGAAGTTACATTCAGATTTTCAACGGCATGGAGGCTCAGTGCCCCTAACCCCCATGTTGTTTAAGGTCAAGTCCAATGGTAATTGTGTGATGTGACTGCCATGTTAGCTAGGCTGTGGTAGCAATCATTTTGCAATATATATATCAATGCATATGCAATACTTGTGTAATATATGTGTGGGATGTATGTATCAACTCATCACTTTGTCCACCTCAAACTTAACACAGTGTTCTCTGTCAGCTATATCCCAACAAAACCTGAAAAGAATAAAACCATAATAAAAAGAAAAGGAAGTAGGAAATAGATCAGAGGAAGAAAAAGCTGCAGAGAAGGTTCGGGACCAGGTTGATAGGGTCCGTCACCCTGCAATGTAGTAAAATCTCAGCCCATTGTTCATGCCAACGCATTTGCTTCTAGTGTAATCTGATCTGGGTGAGTCTGGCAATGCTTAGATAGGAGATGTGATCCATAGAAAACGGTGAAGCAAAACTTGGGATTAGACTCTTCTTTAAAGAGATGAAAGTCTAGATACTCACTGAAACACCATTGGAAGAGGCTCTGATAAAAATCTGCAGTGCTGAGCCAGCCCCCATTGAGGTTGGTCGTGTGGCCCATGCCCTAGGATGGGGTGGCACAGTGCTGTGAGTGGGTGACCGTGGGGAGGGGTACTGGCCCACGAGCTCTGAGGACCCCAGACTGTGATGTCCCTGACGAAGAGCGAGTGGAAGCGGGGAGGTGCTGATTTAGTGCTCCTTGCTCAAATGTGCAAGCGCTCCCAGGAGACTCAGGGACCCCCCCACACACACACACACACCTTTTTAGATGGAACAGCAAGTCTGGCATTAGAAACGATAGTGAATTTTCTCAGAGATGGCACTGTGCTTTCCCTGCACTGTTTCAATTTCCTGTTGCCTCAGGAATCCCTCGAGCCTTGCTTTTCCCATTTCAAGTGTTTTCTGTCATCTCCCCAAAAGAGATTTGAGCAAGTAAGACGTATAACCAATTGCCTTTCTATCAAGGATGCTCAAAGGGCACATGGGAACATGCTAAAAATGCCAAAATTCATTGAACCCAATTAGCATGCTCCTAAGGAGCACATGGGATCACCTCTCAGGTTTGGGGAGATGATCCATTCCCTCCTGCAAGTGTTTCTGCCTCCCTGCTCTGCCCCCAGTAGCTGTGGCCCATTGGTTTCCCAGGGTAACGAGAGGAGACTGTTGTCCTATACAACCTAGGACCATGAGTGTTTAAGTCACCCCATTTTCCCCCTTAATGTTCCTCCACACCTATGCTGTCCAGCCCGATAGGGTCTAGGTAAGTCAGATGGGGTGAGTTAGCTGGGCAGGGAAGAGCCACTCTGTGAGCAACAACCACTGGCTTCCCAAGAGAATACCAGTCCTCTCCTAAGAAAGAGAGAGGCCGACTTCAAATGTGTACTGTCTTTCAGATTGCGGTAGCTGGTCCATTTCATTCCAATTCTGAGTGTTCCCCTTTTAAGGCCCCCCAAGATACCCTGCACCAGGTCGATGATGGTGCCTTAGCTTTGTCTTGATGGTTCTGACACCCATGAAAGCTGATGAGATAAGAGAGAATACTCATTTTTTTTCCCTTCATGTATGCCCCCCAGTGACAGAGCTAAGATCTGAGGAACAGAGATTGGAAAGAGCCTCCCAGACAGAAGTGAGAGCATGTGCAAAGGCCCTGCGGCAGAGGAGAGGGCACAGACCTGAAAGAAAAGCAGGGTGCTGGGACAGCTCTGAAGTCAGAGGAAATGTGGTGTGACCTGAGGCTGGAGTGGTAGGTGAGGCCAGCCAGTTACAGGGCCTTGTGGGTGCTGTTAGAGATCTGGGTCTGAATCCTAAAAATAGTGAGGAATCGAAATTTTTTTTAAAGCAGTGAGCAGAGTGGCCTGGTCATGTTGGCTGCATTTGTGGAGGAGTTGTGGCATGGATAAGAGATCAGAGGGACACTGGTCCCGAGGCGGCATTTCAGACGTGAGGCACTGGGGGATGAGCTGGAGTCCTGGCAGGTAGAAGGGAACGGACCGCAGAGACATCCTCACGCAACAGGGACATGACGGGTAAGAGATCGAGCAAGGGAAGCAGGTCTCAGCGATGACCTTCTAGCCTTCTGAGGCTGTCAGGAGTGCGGCTTCTCTCCTTCTGCCCCTGGGGGTGGGGGGAGAATAGCCTCAGATGCTAAGCTCACACTTGGGTTTTCCTTTACCTCCAAGATCTGGCCACAGTCATTCTCCACCACTCACTCTGGGTCTCTGAGGCCTCACTCCGTCCAGTGTCTCTAGCTGTTCTCGGAGGGAGGCTTGGCCTCTCATTCGCCAAGGTGAGGATGCAGAGTCTGAGTCTATCCCAGAGATTCTGATCCCCGCTCCTGCTCCCTCGAGGGGTCACTGGGTGGGAGCTGGGAGGCAAGAAATAACAACTTTGGCACTGTGCCAGAATCTAGAAAAATTACTTATTCCATTGTCTTTGTCATTATCCATGAATCGCGCAACACAACCCTACCATCCATTCCTCTTGCCCTTTCTGGCCTCATCCACTTCGAATGCGTCTTCACATACACTGATCTTGGTTTTTCTTGGTTTTTCTCATTTAATACAGATTTATTAAGTAGTTACTATATGTCAGTGCTGTCTGAAGACACAACAGAGAACACTGAACAGTCTGTCTCTCGTGGGGACAGACAGACAATAAATTTATGTAACATTTTCATTTGCCGGCCTTGAAAATGCCCTGCAAGAAATAGCTTCATTCCCTCCATGATTCATTCATTCACACGGATCCCTGTGCATTGGAATCAAGTTCTTTTTGGTGAAGAAAGAAGGTAATTGGGATAGTTCTCATCCTTGGCCTTTTAGAGACCCAGAGAGCATTAAAAGGTGAATAACATCATCTTCCAACCTCCATGAACAAAGTCTTGACAATGTGAATTATCTGTAGGAAATATTTTTACTGGCAGTCAAAAACAGTTGATAATAAAACCACCTGCCCACTGTTCCAAGACCCGCTCAGTCCCCCCTCTTCAAAATGTTATCCTGTTTGGAAATACGATATTTAAGAACCATCATTTATATATTAGTAATATTTTGAGAAAGTTTTGTAGTTTTCTCATGAACAGATTCAGATCTGAGGTGGTGGAGTTCCTTAGCGGGTATTTAGTGGCCGTCTGGATAACTGTCTACGTTTGGGAAATATCACTGACATAATCAGGGCTTGCAGATGACACCAATCTTGTGATATTATGTTCTATACAGAGAGTAGAAAAGAATTCAGGGGCGCCTGGGTGGCTCAGTCCACTGAGCGTCTGACTCTCGATTTTGGCTCAGGTCATGGTCTTGGGGGCATGAGATCAAGTCTTGCGTTGGGCTCCAGGCTCAGTGGGGAGTCTGTTGAAGAGTCTCTCTCTCTCCCTCTGCCCTTCCCCCAACTCATGTGCGCTCGTTCTCTCTCTCTCTAAAAAAGAGTAATTCATTCTTCTTTGAGCATGCTCAATAGAAATGTGTTTTTTTAGTATTGATAGTTTAGAAATATCCCTTCAGCTTTAGAGCCTCGTGTTAATGCCCCGTCTGCAACTGCACACGAGTCTCTTCAGTATCTCAGAGGGAGGGCCGGGGTGTTGCT
Source organism: Halichoerus grypus (assembly GCF_964656455.1). NCBI lineage: Eukaryota > Metazoa > Chordata > Mammalia > Carnivora > Phocidae > Halichoerus > Halichoerus grypus. The sequence goes on from NC_135719.1 coordinate 3,684,793, forward strand.
TGGTGTTAGGTGGGGGACATGGAGGCGGCCTCCTAGCGGGGACAGGCTGTCACTGGCACTGGGGCTCAGGTAGAGGGTGAAGCTGGGCTCGGGCAGCAGCACCGGGGTGGGCGTGGGCTGGGGTGGCTGTTTTCTCTCCTTTGTCCTGGGGGTGGGGAGCCTGCTGATGCCAGGACGGGGCCCCAGCAGGTGAGGGGCCTGGAGGCCAGAGCCGCGTTAACTTGATCATCCGTCCACCTCGGCCACTACGGAACAGCAGAACTGACCTCCCTGTCTCCGAGGGCCTCCTGACGGTGCCCAGAATTCGGCTTTACCCTCGTCGGGTGCAGACATCGTTTGAAGGGCATGACTCTTAAGCAGGAGGTTTAGAAATGAGGCGGCCTCCGGGGGGAAACGCCCAGACCCCTCCCAAGGGACATTTTGGAGGCAGTCACCGTCACTGAAACTCTGTTTTTAAGGACACAATTTCATGGACACTGTCATCGCGCGTAGAGATATTTTCATCTCCTTTCATCAACTACATCACTTCTTTGGAACATGAAATAACTTTTGAAACAGGGATGGCTGAGGCCAGAATCAATATTTTTCCCCGAGCTGAGCCTACTTCAGAGAACAGCGCATCTCGGCCAGTTTTGCTTGAATCTTACAGTCCCAGAGAGCTGGCAGGAGCACAGCTAATGATTTCCCGCCCCCACCCCCCTCCTCCCCCAACATGGTAGGATCTGTATTCTGGGCCACACTTCCTTGGATGGAAAGCTAAAGAAATTTGACATGTTGTTCACTATATTCTTCTTTGAGGCTTTTTTCCCCCAGATTTCCTATATATTCCTGGATAGAAACATACAGGCACTAGAAAGTTTAGGGCTATTTTTTTCAAAGGTTATTAGTGTGGGCTTGGGGATAGGAAGGTGGGGGGGGAGCATCAATACCATGAGAAGGGAAATTGAGGCCCCAAGAGGCTTACTTGCTTTAGCCACATCTCTACCCTCCGTCTGGTGTTCCCAGACCCCAGCTATACCCATCTCTCTACATTCTCTGCCACCTTTTTCTATTTCTCTCTCTCCCACAAGAGAGAATTTAACTATCGCTCAAATTTAGAAGCAGTAAATTTTCCCTAATTATATGGTTTTTAAAATGAGCAAAGCAGAAATCCAAAGACAAACTGGGAAAACACTTGCAATTTATAGTACAAACAGTGGCCTTCTATGACTAATATAGCAAAACCCTAAAAATTCTACATACTAACAATACCCAAGTAGAAACATACTAATTTAAAAAAGATACCATTTGTAGCAACCACTGATCCTTTGGAGTGCCAGAGAAAGGCTGGGGCGTAGGTACAGATGGGAAGAATCTGTGTGCTAGGCTTTGTCACTAGGCCCTTGTTATGAGCCAAATAGTGTCCCCAAAATTCTTATATTGAAGTCCTAAATCCCGGTACCTCTGAACCTGACTGTTTTGGGAGGTAGATTCTTTAAGGAGGTAATTAAGTTATAATGAAGTCATTGGGGTGGGCCCTACTCCAGTGTGACTGGTGTCCTTTTAAGAAGAGAAAGTTTAGGGGCGCCTGGGTGGCTCAGTCAGTTAAGCGTCTGCCTTCAGCTCAGGTCATGATCTCAGGGTCCTGGGATCGAGCCTCACATTGGGCTCTCTGCTCAGTGGGAGCTTGCTTCTCCCTCTCCCTGCCACTCCCCCTGTTTGTGCTCTCTCACTCTCTCTCTCTGTCAAATAAATAAAATCTTTTTAAACATTTTTTAAAAAAGAAAAAGAAGAGGAAGTTTGGACAAGGCACATGCCAAAGTTAGACCACGTGGAGACACAGGAAGAAGACAAGGCCATCTACAGAGCAAGGAGAAGCCTGCGGAAGAAACCAAGCCTGCTTGTACCTTGATCTTGGACTTCCAGCTAGAAAAGACTTTCCAGGAGAAAATACATTCCTGCTATTTATGCCCCAGCCTGTTGTACGTTGGTACGGCAGCCTGAGCAAACTAATACAGCCCTGAGGTCGCTCTGTGCGCAGAGAATCACAGAAGATTCTGTCTCATCTTCTGTCTTCAGGATAGGAAGGAGCTGTGAGCGCGGGCAGGCTCGGGGCCCCACGGAAGGGCTCTGATGGGTCCAGTGTGAGTGGGGGCTCCATCAGTAGACCAATCACTGGAGGCCAGGAGGGTGGTGTAGAATGACTGGTTCAAGAGGCGTCAAGAGCTCGCTCTCAACCCAGGTGCTTCCTGCCACTGACGTGCCAACTGAAAGCCAGCCAGGGATCCCCCGGACAGCGCCCCACTTCCTGGCCTTCCAGAATGTCGCTCTGAGCAGAGCCACGGCATGACAGATGAGGCCGACACTGACCAGTGGACTCCGAGAATTCAGAAGGACCCTGGACCCTCTTGGAAAACATCCACGTTCTTGGCAGTGGTTACACATTGAATTAATTGTCACACTAGTAATTTCTTGGTTGTCCTTTATTTTCTTTGTAGGTGAATTGAGCAGAGTCCTAGAAATTTAAGACAATAGCGCTCAGAGGGAAGTGAGAGACAAGCAGTAAGTTTCACAGATTTAAAGCTCTCGCTGGGGCTGCCTCTGTCTCTGGGCTCCCAGAAGAGAACTCTTCGCGTGAGATGTAGAGTCAGCGTAAACACGCGCACGTCTCATTTAGATGCTACCCAATCTAGGGGTCCTCAATTTGTGGAACAAAAATCACAAGTGCTTTGTCATTATCCTTCTCTTGGTGCCATAATTTAACTGTGTTCCCTAAAAGAAAAAAAAAAGTCAGAGAAACATCCCAAAACTTTGGCTTCTGCATTCTACCACCAATTTAAAATTGGGTGCAAGAGCCCTATCTTCCCAGATCGTTGGTTCTTACAGGTTTCTCAGTTTCAAGGTTTTACTTGTAACTACTGGCATCCGAGCCTCACATGGTCTGGTCATCCACTAGGATGGAGGGGAGGGGAGGGGGCTGAGATTGGGTCAACACAGCAGGTGGCCAGGCTCCAGGAGAGCAGCTAGGGCAGGTGAAGGTGCAGACGGCGGGGGTGGGGAAGGAGTTAGGTCAGAGGATCCAGGGCTGAGACTTTGCAGGACCGTAGCCTGAACCGGGGTGGAGGTGAGGCATGCGGGTAACAGGCCTGGGGCAGCAGCAACAAGCCTGTTTGGAGGTCCTGGACTGAGGCTGCTATGCTGGCCTTCTGCATTTGGCAGTGTTTCTAGAAATGTCTCCATGGATTCCCCCATCGTCCCCTGAATCTCCTTGGCTTGTTAAAAATACAGATTCCTCAGCTGCTCTTCATCCAGAGCCACCTCCCCGCCCCAGACCCACTGAATCAAAATCTGTAGGTCGGTGCTCAAAAAAGAGCATTTTCAGAGCCCTGCACCATGATTTTTACAAACCTAGATTTTTACAGTTTTACTAAAGTAGAGGCTTGTGCCTTCAGAGAGTTGGTAACTAGGTGCAAGTAGCTAGAAGGGCATTTTTGAGACCAGAACAGCAATCAGGAGCCATATTTTTCCATCTTGATAGATCTGGAAAGCTTTGCTGACAAACGCTTACCTCTTGCCCTAATCTTGGCCCTTCCACGCTGCCACTCCTGGTCTCCTGGTATCTCTACACTAAAGTTCAGCCTGACTCCTCCATCCCGGAGTACACATGTGAGGCAGGAGGTCCTCAGGCTCCCCTCCACTGGGCATAAGGACTGAGAGGAAGATCACGGCCCCCAGCCGACCGGCCCAGGACAAGGCATCTCCACCAACCTTGGCTCAACCTCAACATGAGATCCAGCTCAGAGGGTTAGCTGCTTTGACGCCTATTTTTAGTGTCACTGCTAGTGCTTTGGGGGACTGAGGTTTTGGCCCAGTTGCTGGTGGTTGGGATTCTTTTTCCCTGAACCACTTCTGGAGACTCGGCCTGGTTACCCATTTTCTTTGGACTCCAACCAACCAGCCTCTTCACAAAGGTCTGTCTGGTGCCAAACCTAGCTTACTGCAGGTGCTAGGAGAATAGAAGGATGGAGGGGTGGATGGATGGTCCCTTCCCTTCCATCTGGCCCCTCCTCCCACCAAGTAGAGAAGTCATGTTGATCTAAGGTGAAGTCCTAAGACCACAGATCTGTCTTGCTTCTGCTGTCACCCCAGGGCAGCCTCGGGTAAACCACTTCCGTTAGAGGATATGCACAGCTCTGCAGCTAGAGACCACCAGCCCATGTCTCCGGATAACAGATAATGCCCACCAGCCCCCAAATCAGAGGTATTCCTTTGGGTGGTCTACAGGGCCCATATTCAATAATCAGTCAATTCCCTCTGCTGCCTCACTCTGATACCCCAAACGTAGCCTCACTGAGAGGCTCATTAAACTGCCAGATTGAAACTTTAGATCCAGCCACATGAAAAAAAAAAATAGTCACTCTAATTGCAAACATTATGCATTTGAAGGAGACCCAAAACACACTAACTCAGTACAGCCTGGTCTCCGCTTCCCCATCCGTAAAGCTAGGCCCAGTCCCCAGATCCCTCAGGACGGACCGGCAGCTCCCGATGCCAGGAAAATGCTTCCCCAACATCAGGTGAGCTGGACAAATGAGAGGTAATTTGACAAGCGAGCCGGCACGGGGCAGCCCATCAGGTCAATGCGGAGTGCTCTAATGCACTTAAAAGCCCAGCGGCAAGCCCAGGCTGGGTGATAATGGTCTGAACCCCACCGGGGATTTCCCGAGTCTAACTTCCAGGCCTCCTGGCCACGGTGCTCCATCTCCACTGGGCTCATTAAGGCCTGGCGGAGACAGCATCCGATGGAGGAGCTCACCCTGGCCTTGGTCTAGATTTATGGAGAAGAGAAGTTGCCAAGAAGGCGAAGTAGACATCAGCGGGGCTTCCCCCAGGATGATGAGGTCCCAGGGGCATGAGGACCATGAGATGCAAAGTGAACGTGGGTTGGTGCTGAGCTGTGCCGAGAGACAGGAGGTCGTTTGCTCACCGTGGAGCCCGGCTGCACTTCACCGTTCCAATCCTTAATTTCTTCTATCTTCTAAGATAGAGCTGATACTGCCTATCCCAAAAGGTGGCTGTGAAAATGAAATGTAAAATGGCAGTATTGGGCCTGGCACGGAATGAATGGCCAAGAAACAGTAGCTGTTTTTATATTATGTTATATGTAATTATTGGTATCTTCTGCTACAGGGAAATAATCCCCACAAGGGCCTGGCCCTGAAAAGTGAAAGTCTATTGATCTTTCAGACCCAAAGACAGCCTAGCCCTGAATGGGATACGTGCTCCTTCAAGGAAGATCTACTGAGATGGGGATGTATCTGCTTACGGTGGTTACTGTTTCTATCAGCTCCCTCAAATAACCAGTCACTTCAGCCAGAATGTATGCAATTTATCTCCCCACCCCCCCAGAATTCCATAACGTTAGCATTTTCCCCGCATCTACCCATCCCTTTCCCACCAGTGCCACGTGCTACATTGGACCATCATACAGCGGAGCCGTGGCCTGGGAAGCCTGCAAGTACAGAGGAGTCCACGCCTGTCTCCTGATCGCTCCTGCTGCTCCAGAACCAGCATATGTACATAATATCCCCGTGTCCAAGCCGGGAAGACAGGTGCTGGCAGCTGGAGTTACAGTTTTTAGCTCAGGGGAAGAAGAGTAAAGAAATTTCCATGGAGTAGAGCCATCCAACATGTACAAATATGCATATATACGTATGTGCACACGTACACTGTGAGAAAGAAATTCAAGGGGTCACAGTCTAAATCAAGTCCACTCCAAGCTCATACATCGCGAGACACATTATTGTTAAGACTCTAATCCTTTCCAAAATGAATCTGTAAATTAATTCCAATCCAAATGCCAAAGGACAATTTTTGTTGAAAAACTGATTTTTGTTGAAAAATGATGAGTTCATTATAAATTGTATGTGGAAATGCAAAGGGCCAAGAATAGAGCAATCTTGAAAAAAGACGAACAAAGACACACACTACCTGATTTCAAAATTTATTATAAAGCTACAGTAATCAAGAGAATGTGGTATTAGTAGAAGAATAAATAGGTTAACGGCAGAGACTAGAACCCAGTAATAGGCCCACATATATAAAGACAATTGATTTTCAGCCCAAGCATCCAGGCGATTCAATGGGGAGAAAGAAAGTTTTTCAATAAATGGAACTGAAACAACGGGACAAAGTTGCAGGAAAAAAATGAACCTTGACCTCTGCTCCACACCACACATGAAAATTAATTTGAGATGGATTTATATATTTAAACATAAAAGGTAAGATGATGAAGCTTCTAGGATATTAAAAATAGGATGGGCAATGATTCTTTATAAAGGACACAAAAAGTACTAAATGTAGACAAAAGTTTGATGAACTGAATTGTGTCAAAATCAAGATATACTGCATATCAAATGACACTGTTGAGAAAATAAAAAAGAGAACCACAGGCTGGAAGAATATAGTCACAATACCTATACGTGACCCCCCAGAAAACTTGTATTTAGACTATATGAAGAACTCCTACAAATCTATAATAAAAAGATAAAATAGTTGAATTAAAAACGGGCAAAATACTTCAACAGTTATTTTGCAAAAGAAGATACACAGATGACCAATAAGCCCAAGAAAAGATGTTCATCATCCCTTGTCATCAGGGAAGTGGGAGTTAAAACCATAGTGAGACACCATCTCACTCTGATGTAAGTAAATATGTGCAGACAGCTCTTCCTTACACAGAGAGAAAATAATAAATGTAAGAGTAATAACTTTAAGATTACCAGTGAATGCTAGAATTGATGAATAACCGGATATTTACATAATCTCAAAGGATCTCCCATAAATTGCTTATTAATTACAAAAGGAAAAACTAGACCTTTGCAGAGAAGAAGCTTGGTGGACACCTTCTTAACCAAGTGATCAAATCCACATCAGCAATATTGGGACAGATTGACATCATGTCCCTCCTAACATGACACAGAGACAGGACCACAACATCACTCCTGTCTCCACGTCTGCCAAAAATGAAAAACCTGAATCTAATCATGAGGAAACACCAAACAGACTCAAATGGGGGGACATTCTATAAAATGACTGACCTGCACTCTTCAAAAACATCAGAGTCCTAAAAGGCAAAAATAAATAAATAAATAAAAAGACAGAGGAACCCTTCCAGATTTAAGAGGCTACAAATTCAGGACAACTAAATGCAACAAATGATTCTGGACCGGATTCCGCAGCAGGAAAGAATAGCTATAAAGGACAGAATTGTGACAATTGAAAACATCAAACGCGGACCCTGGATTGACAGTATTGTATCAGTGTTCACGTCCCAATGTATGATCATTACACTGTGACTCTAAGAGAATGTCCGTGTCCTTAGGAAATATGCACTCAGGTATTTAGGGATAAGGGGACCGTCCTTATCGGTTTGAGCTGCTTCAATAGAAAACTATACAGTGAGTGGCTTATAAACAACGGACATTTATTTCCCACAGTTCTGGGGGCTGGAAGGTCCAAGAAAGGTACCAGCAGTCCTGTCCAGTGAGGACTTCCTGGTACGTAGATGGCTGTCTTTTCTCTTCGTCCTCGTATGGCAGAAGGAGCAAGGAACTCTCTGGGAGTTCTTTTATAAGGGCACTAATGCCATTCATGAGGGTGCTACCCTCATGACCTAATCACCTCCCATCCCCAAATGCCATCACACTGGGGATTAGGTCAACGTATGAATTTGGGGGGGACACAAACATTTAGTTTATCGCAGAGGCCAACGTCTGTTACTTATTCTCAAATGGTTCAAATAATAGTATGCACATCAATGTGGTACACACAGAGAGAGAATGATAAAGAAGCCAATGGGGCAATATGCAAACAATTGATAAATCTGGATAAAGGATACACAGAAGTTCTTTGTACTGTTTTTGCTACTTTTCTAGAAGTTTGAAATTGTATCAAAATTAAGCTTTAAGAATTAGTTATTCTGACTCTGTATTCTTCTGAAATATATCAAGAATGAAAGTATTTTTATTGCTTTCCCATACCTCAAAACTCATGGGGAAAAAAAAAGAGAGAGAAAAATGGGAACTTTGATGGGTCAAAGCTGTCCAAATCTGTGAATCTGGATGGAGGCTAGAAATCATGAGCGCCAACACATGCTTCTCCAGTGGGTTTTTTGGGAAGCAGAATCTGAGACAGAGTGGAAAGTGCAGAACCTTTCCTGGGGCTATCAACACCTCTGGAAGGTGTGGGGGGGGCGGGTAGCAAGCAGGATTGGGCAGACAAAGGAACCAAACCGCAGTGCTCTCTGGACAAGGGCCTCAGTCCTTTCCATGGGGATCTCTAGAGCTGGATGGCCCTCTGCAGATGTCCCATGTTTGGATGAGGAGGCTGGCCCTTTATATCCCTGCATCAGCAGTCACTGGGTGAGCTCCAGGGAAGGAGAGGGAATAAAAGAAGTTAGCAAAAAGAGAGAAGTTGATCCAAGACCTCAAGAGAGACCAATTCAGAATCCGTCGTGAGAGCCGACTTAGAAACTTGTGGTATACTTCTTCTGAGCTCAGCAGGAAAATGAAGATAAACTACTTTTGAGTAAGGAAAGCAACGACATCAGCTTATTCATGGACATCAGAAAGCTTGAAATATGTTTGAATTGAGACAAAATCCTCGGCAGCTCCCAATCCTGGTTTATCCTGTGATGTGTGAGCACAGATGAGTTTCTTTCCTGTGCTGCAGAAAACACGGTAAAAAGGCTATATAGCATAGCAAAAGCACACCCCCTGATGTCCGTCGGTGGAAGAGTGGGCTTGTTACAGGCCCAGGCGGGGCTCCTGGACCAGACACCCCATCAGGGAGCCATCCCTGCCCCGCGGCCCCACGTGCCCGTTGTCCTGCAATCTGGACAGTGCAGGGGCCGGCTCTCCGAACTTCCCATCTGCCTTTGACCCTGGATCCAAGGGATTGGCGGCGGCCCACGTGGACTGACAGCAACGTTCTTTATGTTTTCTTAATACATTTTCTCTACTCCTTGACTGTGTCCTCAAGATTCTCAAAAGTAAGTGATTTTATCAGAGCCAGCTAGCAACACAAAGTGTGACCAGGATCAACTCCATAATCCAACTGCAGGGCACGCCCGGGGCCCCAAGTCTCGTCTTCTTGCTTGTTCCAAGTTTTACAGCATGAATACAGCTTTCCCCCCTCATCCTTAGGAGGGTCCAGCTTCATGCTGTCGGGCACACATCCCATTTCAAGGAATCGTGGAGTATTGCCCCTTTTTTTATTTTTCATGTGTTTTTTTCTTCTGCGCCAAGGTTTCTCAACTTTGACATTGTTGACATTTGGGGCTGGCTAATTCTTCACTGTGGCAGAGAATGGAAAGGGTTCTGCCCGTTGTAGGATGTTTAGCAGCATCCCTGGCTTCTACCAGAAGCCCGCCACCCCCCAGGTGTGACAACCATAAATGCCTCTACATAGAGCCAGACCTCCCCGTGGGGGCAAAAGTGCCTCTGGTTGAGAAACACTGTCCTGAACTGAAATCTTACAAAAGATTTCAAATATTTTATAACGGCTGCACTTTATAGCCAATCTGTTTTCTCCCAAATCAAGGCTTTTGTTTAAAAAAAAGGCTGGGTGAGGTGTAATCCCACTGTTCAGCTGTCTCCTCCAGCATCTCTCTCCCTGTATTTGCAAATTGCAAGTTTGCAATTGATCCCTCATTGATCCCTCATTTCATAGGTTCCATTATCCATTCATATTTTGACTCTAAGAGATGTTTGCTCAAGTCACGTCCACTGTGTCTAATGGTCTCGGTGATTTAAAAGCTTCCTGCCAGGAGGCATTTCCCACTATTGACTGTGGTCTTCTGGAAAAAGCGTGCTGCCTTTGCATGATATGGTTGGGTCTCCCACCCCATTCCAAAGCTCCAGGTGTCATTTTGTCTACAAACAAAGCAGTGGAACGTAAAGAGTTTGTATTCATTTGTGATTTCAGTCCCAGGGACATGCCGACCCGACAGTTCTTCCTGATGCCGCTACAGGAAGTGGACTTCCGGGTAGAGAATAACGGGGAGATTATTGTCCTATCTCCGTCCCCTCCCTTCCATTCTGAATGGGTTTTCTTTTTTTAAAATCATCGGGACACTTCTTAATTGCAGAGAGGTTTTGTGGTTCAAGTATTGTTTGGAAACCTACATTGCATTTTGCTCCTGGAAAACCATTTTTTTTTCCTTCTCTTGGAATAATTTTGCAAGATGGAAATGCTTCCGTGTGGTGGACGTTTGTCCCCTCGATGTTGCTTAGGAAAGAAAAACGAATATAGGCTCAGCAGCTAATCTGCCTGTGATCCTAAGTGACTTTTAGCAAAGACCTTTCCTCTGAGTCAACTGCTTCTCTTTCCATTTCTTCTACCAAAACTCCATGACATGCTCTGTATGAAGCAGAACCTCTGAGCGTTCTGTGGTTCTCTCTCTAGAACACTGTTCAACTCCTGCGCCATTCACTCTGTCATTCATGCAAACAGATTACTGAGAACAGGTAATGAAATAAGGCACAGGGTACAAGGTGGTATGTGTGTCCTGCAAGATGCATCAGTTCAGTGTTTCGAGGGTTCACTTGCTTGAGGTTGCTTGTATTTTGGGGGGGTCCTGAAATATTTCTTATTATGATCATCTGCCTCAAAATATTAAGGCACAGTTTCGTGTCTTCAGCTGGTATGCAATGCTATTCACACTGAACACAACTTAATGAATAATGTCTTGTGGCCAAAAGACAGTCACTCTGCAGGCCCAGGCGACAGGCCAGTGTGGGCACGCTGCCTCCCCGTCCTCACCTGCGGCAGCTTCCTGGGGCCATTAATGGCAAAAAACACAGAGCAGGTTTCATGAGAGATGCCTCTGGCATCTTCTCAATTTGTTTTCTCCAGTGGAGTCTTTTTCTTCCCACCCTCATTAGAGAAATCCAGCGTGAGTTAGTTCTAGCTGTCATATGAGGGGACTCAGAAGTCCGGGGTCTTCTCTAGGAGTGTGGCGGCCCTCCTCCGGCCCCAATGAGGGGTTTGGGGGCTCTCACGCTTCAGGGAAGGCCACAAGGTCTCTGAGGAGCACACTGCAGCTGAGTGTGGTTTTTTAGTTTTGTGGGTTCAGGGTCGCCTCTCAGGAGGAGAATGCCGATAGTCCCCTATCACCCATTCTCTCCTTCCTTTTAGTGACAGAATTTCCTGAGTGTTGACTGAACACTTGACCACAGGGTTGGAGACAGCCTTCTCCAGCTTCCCCTGTGGTGGGGGGCGGACAGGTTCCCCTTTTCAGACAACACGTCTGAGAGGCACCGGGCTCCATGTCCAGGGTCACTGTGGACGCCTCTCTCCATCACCAAGTTCTGTCGATTTTACCTCATTTTCCCTCAGAGACAACATCTATGTTCTTCAGCTCCACCATTAGGTCGCTACGCCAAGGCCCTGTGGTTCTTCCCCCAAACCCTATCAAGAGCCTCCTCACTGCACCCCCTTTGCCCACCATCTACCCCAAATCCGGTCTCCACATGGTTGGAAGAGTGTGACTTTCAAAACCCAACTATCTCCACCACATCAGCGCCTCTGACACGCGCTAGGACTTTTCGGGGCTCCTTGGAGGAAGATGAAACCCATTCAGGTGGCCCATGAGCCCGGCAGGCCCCCCGACGCCCCCTGCCAGCCCAGGCCCACACGCACGGCCCTGCTCTTTCCGGCTCAGGGAACGGCTACTCACTCTTAGCTTTGCTCCTGGGAAAGCATTCCCTGAGCATCTGGACAGGGAAAACATCCGCCATGAAAGGCTCGGACCGTCCCAGCTGCCCTCCACAGCCAGCAGGTCCTGCAGAACGCTCGTCCCTGTTGCAAGTTAGTTTAGGTGACTTCTTATTCAGATCTCTTCCGGAGAACAACAGCATCCACTAGAGCAGGAACTGTGTCTGTTCTTCCTCCTCTTTGTATCCACAGCACCTGGCTCAGGATTAGAAGGTCGTATCCAGGGTAGACCCACTTTTCCCGCGCCCATCCACTGCTTCAGTTCAGACCAGCATCGTCTCTAGGCCCCGGGGCCAAAGGAACTAGGTGTGGCTTGTTTGCACTTGCACCAACCAGAAGAGGGGCAGTGCGCGGGGAGGAGGAGGGTCTGGGGTATGCACGTGGATGGAGCAGGATGGAGAAAGGGAGGACTCAAGACCTGTCATTTCCCACAAGATCCCTCAAGCCCAATGTCCTTATCTTTTTCTTTTTTAGAAAGAGAGAATGAGCAGGGAGAAGGGCAGAGGGAGAGAGAGAATCTTAAGCAGCCTCCATGCTCAGTACGGAGCCCGACCTGGGGCTCTATCCCATGACCCTGAGACCATGACGAGCCAAAATCAAGAGTCAGATGCTCAACCGACTGAGCCACCCAGGCACCCCCCAATGTCCTTATCTTGAGGCTTACAGGGGTCGTGCTCTAGTTCCTGATTGTTTTACAAGCTGCATTTCTCACTTCTTCTTTTTCCTGCCTTCCATAGTCCCTCCCCAATGCCACGCTGTAGCCATAATGGACAAAGTGTCATCCCCTGGACTCCCCACGTCCCTCCGTCAGCCGCACCCCATCCTTTATCCGACTGACACTGACACTTCATTGCCACTAGAAGCTGCCTCTTTAGAGAAGGTGAGGCTAGCTGGGTGCTTTCTCCTGTGTGCTCTCTAGAACCCCATACTGACCCTACTGTCACCAGCACCTTGCATTGCTATGTCCTTGCTGAGTTCCATGTCCCCCACTAGATTACAAGCTCCTCAGGGTGGGGGGTGGCCGGTGGAGGTGTTTTAGTTACGGTCACACTCCCCAAACCTAGCACCAGACAGTAAACCCTTGACATGGAGGCAAACCTCAATACACATTGAATATATGCATAAGTAATAAGATGATTAAAGAAGCTCAGAGCAGGGCACCTGGGTGGCTCAGTCAGTTACGCGTCTGCCTTCAGGTCATGATCTCGGGGTCCTGGGATGGAGCCCCACGTCAGACTCCCTGCTCAGCGGGGAGTCTGCTTCTCCCTCTGCCCCTCCCCCAAGTCATTCTCTCTTTCAAATAAATAAATCTATTTAAAAAAAAAAAGAAAAAAGAAGCTCAGAGCAACTAGCCAACTTTCTCAAGGTCACTATGCTAGGATTCAGATCTATTAAGCAAAGAATAGAGTCTTTCTGTTTTCTCACTCTGCTTCCCAAAAGTGAAAATGATGAAAACAAGGAGCCTGTTTGTGGGTGAGGGAGAGAAATTCTAGAAAAGCGGTTCCATTGGTCTCTCCCTTCCAGAAATGACACCGATGGCCAGCATGGCCCTTCCTCAGCCACATGCAGCAAGCAGCCTTGAGTTGGAGCGGAGGAAATGGGGACTGTGTCAGACAGAGAATCTCAGACATCTCAGTTTCGAGGGCCCGTCCTAGATAATTCGTCCAGCCTCTGGCTCAGCACCTGCATCTCATCCCAGCACTTCTTGAGCATGCCCGTCGGTGCAGACTTTGTGGGATACTTATTCCCCTTTTGAAAGAAAACAGTCCTGGGGAATTGTTGGGAAATACTAACTTGTTTTTATCCTATTGTGGACATACATCTGTCAATAAGATTTTTAATAATGAATACGTATGGGCACAGAGTGTATTTGCCTGCATTTGCAAGGCTGCTTTAAAATCCATAGATACCTATGCCTATTGGTGTTGGAATGTGAAAGTGTTCTTCCTTTAGATATTTTAAAAGGTGAGACCATCTGGCCTAAGAGTTTTCACGGTTTAATGCTATACTTCTAAGTGGATTTATGAAAAGTTACCTCAGGACTTTTGTTTCATTGCTGCTGTGAAAGGTGTGGGGTTTTATTTTAAAATTAGATCCTAGGGTTAATTTAAAGATTATGCCAAATGTATGTTCTGAATCCACTCACTCCATCCGACCTGCAGGAACACATCTGCTCTGCGTTCGCCCCACCCGACTTCTGATGGTGGCGTATGTCTGATTCCTTTGATTAAAGAGAAGGGCTTGTTGGGATGTCACGTACAGTATATCAAAGGAGATCAGACACCCGTCTGCAAGTCAGATGACAAAAGGAGCGATCAGGACGGGTCGGGGGAATGAGTCATGATTTGGAAGGGTGTTTGTTAGTGGTGGTTTTGGTCCCAGGGTCTGCAACGTTCAGCGAAGTAAGGTAATTTCCCAAGTATCCTTCTCTCCCTCGCACAGAATTCCAGCCAACCTGTGCAACCAGCATGGCAAGGGAGATTTCACAACACTGGCAATAATTTTCCAAACTGAGATTTGCCCAGCTGTGCGTGGATGGGTCTAGAGGAAGAAAGTACTTTACCTTTAATCAAAGCATGATGAAAAGTGTTTGTTTCTGAAGAGCAAGGCTGCCCGAGAACATCATTTCCTTTTTGTTGGAATCAAAATATACATTGTTTTCTGTATTTTTTTTTTAACTTCTAGAGTAATCGGCTTCCACATTGGGCCATCCCTTGCAGTTTCTGTACCTGAGATGTGGGCTGTCCATCTGGGTTTTCAGAGATAGGAACAGAAATGAGTGTGTGGAGCTACTTCCCAGATCATGAAACTCTCACTGCCTGAAGCATGGGGTATAGCCCAGCATCACCAGCTTCCTTTGAAACCCAGAATGCAGAATCTCAGGCCCCACCCCAGACCTGCTGAACCAGAACCCACATTGTAACATCATGGTTCAGGCAAGTCAGACATCACATTCTTTTCTTTTCACAGCCTGATCATTTTTAAGAGAAAATTATGTCACGTGGCAAAAACCTAGTAGTCCCTCTCCGCAAAGACACAAGACAGATTCCCTATTTTCTTCCTTTGTTCTTTTTTATAATGTGGATTTTTTTTCCAGCTCTCTTGATGTGTGATTGGCAAATAGAAATTATCTATATTTGCATGTATCCAATCACCACACTGCACACCTTGAATTTACACATTACGTCAATTGTAGCTCAGTAAAGCTGGGCAAAATTCTATCTATTCAGAGTTCCTCAAAATATATTTCATTCTCTTCTTGCTCCACTCAACAATTATTGAACATCTACTATGTGGGGAAAAAAAAAACTAAGTCCAACCAAGTGACAAAAGCAAAATCTATTTGTTCTGAACTTGATATAGAACTTGATATAGAAAGGGAGTCAGTCACTGTCCCCTGCATCCGGGCAGAGACTCAAAAGCAGGCAGAGCAGGAGCCAGCTTTCTAGGGGAAAAAGGGAAGGCTTCAGATGTGCCCTGACTGGAGGCTGTTGGGGGGGGGGAGTGGGGGGAGAGGAGGCTGCAGGTGGGCTAACCAGAAGGAGGGCATCCAGTGTGATTGGTTAGGGGTCACATTTGGCTTTCTCTGGTTGATCCTAAGTGGAAAACAAAGACAAAAATTAGGAAAGCTCTTCATTATTAGTGAAGTCCTGAGTGATTGCTTTGCTGCCGGGATTGCTCCTGGAGATAGTAAGCTGGTCCCCTGCGCGGCCGGCTTATAAAGGCAGGCCAGCTTCCTAGACTGATGACTGTAGGTAACATGATTGGTTTTCTGGGCAGGCTGCTGCAGGATGTAAGGCGAAGGTCTGTTTTTATATTTAGTCTCGTCCTTGTCCACATGCATGTTCAATCTCTCAGGTGTATCCCAGGTGCTTGGTGAAAAAGTGATGTCTGCTCTGGGGGAGTTTGCTGTCTAGTAGTTACCGTTGTTATTAATTTAGAAAACTTCTTTTGATGCAATAAGGCATGAAAAAGAAACGAGGAGTCAAGATTGGAATAAAAGTTTACCCATATCATTATTTTCATGCAGCCTAATTGCAGTCTTTGGTGTTAGCATATGGGGTAAGGCGGACTTTTAGGCCAGTGGGTTGATAGTGGGGGCAAGAAGTAGCTTTTTTTTTTTTTGGCTGAAATTATAGTCATTAGAATATAACAGAGACCTCCTGAGGCAGCACCCACCAGGCTGGGTGAGACCGGACCCTCAGGAGTAATCACAGTCTCTGAACATACCACAGTCCTGGGCACCCTAACCTGGCTCTGGGGGAGGGACTCTGTCCCATACACAGGCACAAGCAAGACATGAGGAACCTGCAAAGATCACCCCAAAGCGAACATCTTAAAGATCCTCTCCATCCTCTTTTGGGGACTCTATATGCCTCTCTTTGCCATGGGTGCTGGTATAAGACACAGCCCCAAGAGTTGCCTTCTTGAGGCAGAGCCCCAATGCAAGCATGGAAGGAAGAAGGATAGTTAACTCATTTTCCTCCTGTTCTCTAAAAAATCCGTATCTCACCCCCCCTCTGCTTAGAAGAAAGAAGGGCCATCTCTTAAAGCGTAAGCTGGCTTTGTGCTATGTGGACTCAGATGGTGGAGTTGGGAGGAGAGTCCCGAGGGACCTGTCACAGCTGACCCACCACAGCATGAGCTCCCTCAGTAGTGATGTGCTCTCCATCCATGGGATGAAACGCTGGGTGACAACTTGCCGGGGATGCCAGGGATGCTAGGGAGAGTGTGGGAGACCACGTGGTCATGTCTGAAACACCCGTCCCTTACCCACACCCTGCTGTGTAGCAGCATGCTGTTATGAATCCTCGAAGACTGAGTTCTTTTTGGTCCAAGTCAACCAGAACAATCACAAATCCTTTGTCACTATGATTCCCTGAGCCAGTCAGCCCATAGCATTCTCCAATGAGCTTGTGACCCAATTTAGTGCTCTGGGCTATAAGGTGATGCACTTCTGAAAAATGAAAGAGCTTATTCACCTTTCCAAGAGCACTTTAGGAAAGGAAACTCTCTGACCTTCTAAACGGCATGGTGTGCACATGTGAAGCCAGGAGCTGCTGCAACCATTTTGCCATCACGAGGGAGACCAGGTTTAGGATGAAGCTTTCAGAGAGGATGAAGTCAGAGCATAAAGATAGCAAGAAACACCATCCTTAATTTCCTCACTAAACTGCTGGATCATACCACCCGACTATTGAAGCCCACCTGACTGCTTCTGGTCTTCAGGTTATAAAAGCCAATGAATCCCTTTATTCTTTGAGCTACTTTCAGTTGGGGTTTCTGTTTCTCAACCTTGAACAGAGCTTATACAGAGGGACTGCCTTTCCTGGAAGAGAAACAGGTCAAGTTGACTTTTGAGGGTGTTTCATACTTCTAAACATTTCACAGACAAGATAAACAACCTCATCAGGGACTACTGCTGAGCAAACAAATTACGTATTTAACTCTAAACTCAAGAAGCTAAAAGACAAATCTAGACTCTATGGGTTTAGGAGTGCTTCCTCCTCAAATACTGCTTAAGGGACTCTATGGGGTCTGGGGAGCTGACAAAAAGAGGGAGCGTCTTGGCTAAGGCCTGTGATATTCGATACTTAACAATATGCTTAATTTGCCCGGTATTTGACACTGTCCTGACAATGTCCTGTTTGCTTATAAATTTGGTTTTGTTTGGCAACAACAGCCCTGCTGCCTCTCAGACATATCAGCATCCCGGCCATAAATGATGATTAAGGCCTCAGAAGGCCTAGGGTCTACTGTTCCCTAAATCTCGTAAGATGATCTCCCACTTCTGTAGGCAGCCTCCCCCTCGTGTGTGCTTTGCACACCAGGGTCCATGTCAGAGCCCTGCAGCTGACTGAAAAAATGTAAACTCTGGGGTCCAAGATAACTTTTTAAAACTAAATAAAAATGAGCAAAGACATGAGCATCCACAGGGATATTTCCTCTTGGTCGTGGTTCTGTTACCTTCTCTGGCTGAGAGGATGAGCTGAATCCTGAACCTGAGTGTGGACCTAAGTGGGCTTGTTAGGATTCCAGAAACACTGGATCGTATTTCCGCCAGAGCGTGGGCAGGAGAGAGGGGTCGCTGTTTCTCTTACAAAGAGGAGGTCACGGCCTGTGGGAGTCCTGGGGTTATCAGAAGGCCTCCGCAGTCACGGTAGGGAGGTGTCGAGATGGCTTCGTAAACTGCACTTCTCAAGTCCGTACTTGCAAGCAGGAGCGAGAGAGGGGTGCTGTTCCTCTCCGATGGGGGAGCTGCCCCAAGCTGAGGACAGGGGTGGGTGGGCCTCCATGAGGGTTTGGGTTAGAGCCCTCGGTTCTGTGTGGGAGGGGCACAGGGTGGAGGAGATGCTCAGGACCCCGGGATGGTGGCGCACAGGCCTGGCAGGCTTCTGTAGATGCCTTCACCTGCCCGCCCCCCACCCAGTGACCTCCAATCACGCATCCCCGCCTGACAGTCCCCAGAGCTAGCTCTTCTTTCACAAAGCCTCGGATGCTGGGTGCTAGGATATTTCTGATGAGTTAGTGACAGGCTGCCCCCGGCACCCTAGGCAGAGGCCAGGCCCTCTCCTCCTCAAAGTGCATTTTCAGCTAAACCTTAGCCTCTCCCCTTATCTCCCTCCCCTGTTCCCCAGGGGCAGCTGTCTGCAATGTAATGGCTTAGCATGATGCTTCGCCTACTTTTAGGGTCTCCAAAATGCCAGCCACTGTTGCTGCTGTGGGTCTGCCCTTGCCACACCTTTGCCAACACAGAGCCTTGAAAGATCACCGAGAACCCGTTTCCACATGGATGGGTTTTCCCAAATACGCAGCCTTGTCCCCTGTCAGTCACCTTCAGCCCCTCCACCCCACCCCACCTTTCCCACAGGCAGTAACTCACCAAAATGCAGCCTGGCAAAGGGGCCCAAGGACAGTGGTGTCACCCAGCCCCTTTCGAGGTTTCAGTACTCTCCCTGCCCCCTGGCCACCGATCCTGTCTCTCCCTGGTGACTCTGATGAAGGAGAACGGCGGCTCGTACCCCCCACCACACCCCCTGAGCCTGGGGTCGCGCGCCGATTCCCTTCCCATAGAATTCTGTTCGGGGGTCACATCTCATTCTCTTCCCCGGCAGCTGCTGTACCCAGAAGAGTGGTGGCCTCCAGTACCAGCCCCTCTCTCTGCTACGGGACCAGACGGCCTGTAACAAGTGTGACCCAGGACCGGCGGCAAGGACAAGGGTCTTTCCTCACTCCCCTTCAGTCCCCTGAGTGACCACGTGGTGCCTTTGGTTAACCAGGCGGGGAGGACACCCGGCAGGGCACCGAGACTGTGTCCCGAGGCAAAATGAGCTTGGACTCTGCCCCACGTGACAGCACCCAAGTGTTTGTGTTCACAGAGGGCTGCCAAGGCACGGATGAGCCCCCGTCGTGAGTCATGGGTAGACCTTCTGTAGGCGGTAATGTGTGTTGTTGCTTGGAAACGTGCGTGCCCTGGGAAATACTTCAGACATCATGTTGGCACTTAGAAGCGTGGTCTCCAGGTCTCCCCTTCAGGTCCCCCCTTACGTCCCAAACAGGGCCGTGGAGGAAGGGAGTGGGCATTGATCCTTGGGTTCTAAGAGGTCTCCACCTGTGTTTGGTTAGAGAAGCTGATTTAGGACCACAAAACCTTAAACGGAGAAAATACTCTCAATATGTGTCCTACAGGTGGGTTGGGGTGGGGAGGGCAGTTGATAAATAATACTCCTTTTTTTCCCTCTCCCAAATATGGAACCAATTGATAAATATATGAGACATGTGAAACAGATGGATAGAGGTTTAACCCATCAGCTTTATTATTAACGAGCTGATTGGAAAATGTGTCTTTAGACTCCTGGCCAAAAGGGCTTGCTAGCACTAGCTAGAAATGTGCCCCCCCATGTTGCCCCTGGACAGATGTTGGGGGCAGATGAGGCAGGGAAGGTTCAGGTCAGTAATCGACGTATACTCACCCAGGATGTCAGCCTGGCACCTGCCCTAGACGAGAGGAAAGGGAAGCAACAGGCTTTTGATAGATTAGTTCCTCCGCATGTGAACCAGTGTGTGTCAGCTTCTTTTTGATCTGATAACTCAGCGCCGCCCCCCTCCCCTGCATGAAGAGAGGAAGGACTGGGATGAGAGGCAAGGGGTGTCCCTTTCGATGTAAGTGCCTATGCTGGAAAAGAGGAAAAGGGAATGGACAGCCTTGTCCAATGGACGGGTGAAAGCCAAGTTTGCTTTGTAACCTCACATCCCTCCTCCCCCCACAGAGAATCATATGTCTCTTCCACAAAGAGTTGTTAACATTTTGGAAGGCAGGAGAGTCTAGGGACTAACGAGGTCACTGGGCATAGTCTACGGGGCACCACAAGTCATGGGGCCCAAGGGCTGTAGGCACCGATGGCGCTACCTGACGGGCAGCTGGCCTCTTCTTTCCACACCTTGCAGGTCCAAGTCATCACTGGTGACCACGGCTCGAGGCAGGGGTCCTGGAGAGGTCCTGCATGTGTGCCTGCCTGGTGGGGGTCTTGGAGGGGTCCTGCGTGTGTGCCTGCCTGGAGACCTCTCCCAGCATGTCACTAAGCGTGCCGAAAACCCTGGAATGTGTGCTGCCTGTGCCCAGATCTTGCCTGTCCCTGTGCTTTGCTCACGTTACCCCTTCACCTGCGGTCTCAGGTCTTTGGCTCACTGGCCACTTTCTCAGGAAGGCTCTGCCCTCACACACTTACCCCCACTGCTCAAGCCTTTACTGTCCATGCTTGTAGATCTACGGTCCTTTCCTTTGGGACATCTACTGGGGATGTGGTCTTGTGCTTGTTGGTATGATTCTTTGGTCAATGTCTGTTGGCCCCGATAGACCATCAGCTTCAGGAGGACAGAGACTGTGTCTGCTTCTGCGTCCTTCTTTATCCCCAGCACCATGGCCAGCACACAGAAGGGGCTCGAATATGGGAGCCTTGAATAAATGAAAAAGTGGATGATTTTCCTACCACACCAGAGAACAAAGATTGAAACCAAGGTAATCCACACTCCCCATCTGTTGAAGCCCAGCAAGACTGAAAAGAATCACATGCAGGAGTGGTCAGGAACTTGAACTTGAACTCTCAAGGCAGCACCAGGAGTCGAATCCTACTTTCAGCCATTGTTCATAGTGTGACCTTCGGCAAATTACATAACCTGGCTTCCGGTTTCTTTTCCTGTTATCTGGGGACAATAAGAGGACCCACCTGACAAAGTTGTTGTGAGGACAAATCACACGTGTAGTGGTTAAGACGCTGCCTGGCACCGAGTAAGGACTCAGCAAACGTTGGCAATTATTGTTCCTTGAAGAGGGAAGGTTGGTGGATAGAAGCTGAGAAAGATCCGATTGAAGTTATATTGATTCTTTAGCTGGAAGGAGGGAAGGTTATCTGCTGGCGAGGCTGGAGGAGGATGGGCATGGGGTTTGAAAGGGCTTCTATAAGATTGGGAAGGGGAGGTGGCCTGACTGCAAGGCAAAGCTGAGGCCCTTGACTGAATGCAGAGCAGCACCAACCAGCAAAAGGGAGCAATTCCCCACTCGGCTCCCGGCAGCCAGAGGAGGAGCAGGGAGATGGGAAGATGGATCCATACAGGACTGAGGTTTTGTAGAGCAGAAATCTCAGAGTTAAAAGCAGGGCAGAGGCAGGATATTAGCAAGGAATATGACCTGGTACCTGTTTCGTGTGTGATAAAGGTGACAGTTCAAATAAGAAAGTAAAAGCGTACTGGATAAACAATGGTGGGGGCCCTTGGGTGACTCTTTGGGGAAAAGGTAAAGTTAGATTTTTGCCTAATGTAACATGTCAAAATTATAAATAAATTGGAGTGGGAAGGAGAAGGCAGTGCAGTAAGAAGGAAGAAAACCAAATAAACTTCAAGTGACAATTTATGTGACCTTGGTGAGTGGAAGGCATTCCCAAGCCCAACAACCAAGTCAGAAACCATCAAAAGAAACAAACAGAGATAAACAACTACTGGATCACGAGGGCAGAATTCGAGAGATAAGCGATACCATAAGATGAAACAACATTAGAATAATTGGGATCCCAGAAGAAGAAGAAAGAGAGAGAGGGGCAGAAGGTATAATGGAGCAAATTATAGCAGAGAACTTCCCTAATTTGGGGAAGGAAACAGGCATCAAAATCCAGGAAGCACAGAGAACCCCTCTCAAAATCAATAAAAATAGGTCAACACCCCGACATCTAATAGTAAAACTTACGAGTCTCAGAGACAAAGAGAAAATCCTGAAAGCGCTCGGGAGAAGAGATATGTAACCTACATTGGTAGAAACATTAGATTGGCAACAGACCTATCCACAGAGACCTGGCAGGCCAGAAAGGACTGGCATGATATATTCAGAGCACTAAATGAGAAAAATATGCAGCCAAGAATACTATATCCAGCTAGGCTGTCATTGAAAATTGAAGGAAAGATAAAAAGCTTCCAGGACAAACAAAAACTAAAGGAATTTGCAAACACGAAACCAGCCCTACAAGAAATCTTGAAAGGGGTCCTCTAAGCAAAGAGAGAGCCTAAAAGCAACATAGACCAGAAAGGAACACAAACAATATACAGTAACAGTCACCTTACAGGCAATACAATGGCACTAAATTCCTATCTTTCAATAGTTACCCTGAATGTAAATGGGCTAAATGCCCCAATCAAAAGACACAGGCTATCAGATTGGATTAAAAAACAAGACCCATCGATATGCTGTCTGCAAGAGACTCATTTTAGACCCAAAGACACCCCCAGATTGAAAGTGAGGGGGTGGAAAACCATTTACCATGCTAATGGACACCAAAAGAAAGCTGGTGTGGCAATCCTTATATCAGACAAATTAGATTTTAAACCAAAGACTGTAATAAGAGATGAGGAAGGACACTATAGCCTACTTAAAGGGTCTATCCAACAAGAAGATCTAACAATTGTAAAAATCTATGCCCCTAACATGGAGCAGCCAATTATATAAGGCAATTAATAACAAAAGCAAAGAAACACATCGACAACAATACAATAATAGTGGGGGACTTTAACACCCCCCTCACTGAAATGGACAGATCATCTAAGCAAAAGATCAACAAGGAAATAAAGACTTTAAATGACACACTGGACCAAATGGACTTCACAGACATATTCAGAACATTCCATCCCAAAGCAACAGAATACACATTCTTCTCTAGTGCCCATGGAACATTCTCCAGAATCGATCACATCCTAGGTCATAAATCAGGTCTCAACTGGTACCAAAAGATTGGGATCATTCCCTGCCTATTTTCAGACCACAATGCTTTGAAACTAGAACTCAATCACAAGAGGAAAATCGGAAAGAACTCAAATACATGGAGGCTAAAGAGCATCCTACTAAGGAATGAATGGGTCAACCAGGAAATTAAAGAAGAATTAAAAAAAATTCATGGAAACCAATGAAAATGAAAACACAACTATTCAAAATCTTTGGGATGCAGCAAAGGCAGTCCTAAGAGGAAAGTATATAGCAATACAAGCCTTTCTCAAGAAGCAAGAAAGGTCTCAAGTACACAACCTTACCCTACACCTAAAGGAGCTGGAGAAAGAACAGCAAATAAAGCCTAAACCCAGCAGGAGAAGAGAAATCATAAAGATCAGAGCAGAAATCAATGAAATAGAAACTAAAAGAACAGTAGAACAGATCAACGAAACTAGGAGCTGGTTCTTTGAAAGAATTAACAAGGTTGATAAACCCCTGGCCAGACTTATCAAAAAGAAAAGAGAAATGACCCAAATCAACAAAATCATGAATGAAAGAGGAGAGATCACAACCAACACCAAAGAAATACAAACAATTATAAGAACATATTATGAGCAACTCTATGCCAGCAAATTAGATAACCTGGAAGAAATGGATGCATTCCTAGAGATGTATCAACTACCAAAACTGAACCAGGAAGAAATAGAAAACCTGAACAGACCTATAACCACTAAGGAAATTGAAGCAGTCATCAAAAATCTCCCAAAACACAAAAGCCCAGGGCCAGATGGCTTCCCAGGGGAATTCTACCAAACATTTAAAGAAGAATTAATACCTATTCTTCTGAAACTGTTCCAAAAAATAGAAATGGAAGGAAAACTTCCAAACTCATTTTATGAGGCCACCATTACCTTGATCCCAAAACCAGACAAAGACCCCATCAAAAAGGAGAACTACAGACCAATATCCCTGATGAACATGGATGCAAAAATTCTCACCAAAATACTAGCCAATAGGATCCAACAGTACATTAAAAGGATTATTCACCACGGCCAAGTGGGATTTATCCCTGGGCTGCAAGGTTGGTTCAACATCCGCAAATCAATCAACGTGATACACTACATTAACAAAAGAAAGAACAAGAATCATATGATCCTCTCAATAGATGCAGAAAAAGCATTTGACAAAGTACAGCATGCTTTCTTGATCAAAACTCTTCAGAGTATAGGCATAGAGGGTACATACCTCAATATCATAAAAGCCATCTATGAAAAACCTACAGAGAATATCATTCTCAATGGGGAAAAACTGAGAGCTTTCGCCCTAAGGTCAGGAACGCGGCAGGGATGTCCACTATCACCACTGCTATTCAACATAGTATTAGAAGTCCTAGCCACAGCAATCAGACAACAAAAAGAAATCAAAGGCATCCAAATTGGCAAAGAAGAAGTCAAACTCTCACTCTTTGCAGATGATATGATACTTTATGTGGAAAACCCCAAAGACTCCACCCCAAAACTGCTAGAACTCATACAGGAATTCAGTAAAGTGGCAGGATATAAAATCAATGCACAGAAGTCAGTGGCATTCCTATACACCAACAACAAGACAGAAGAAAGAGAAATTAAGGAGTCGATCCCATTTACAATTGCACCCAAAACCATAAGATACCTAGGAATAAATCTAACCAAAGAGGCAACGGATCTGTACTCAGGAAACTAGAAAATACTCATGAAAGAAATTGAGGAAGACACAAAGAAATGGAAAAACGTTCCATGCTCATGGATTGGAAGAACAAATATTGTGAAGATATCAATGCTACCTAGAGCAATCTACACATTCAATGCAATCCCCATCAAAATACCATCCACTTTTTTCAAAGAAATGGAACAAATAATCCTAAAATTTGTATGGAACCAGAAAAGACCCCGAATAGCCAGAGAAATGTTGAAAAAGAAAAGCAAAGCTGGTGGCATCACAATTCTGGACTTCCAACTCTATTACAAAGCTGTCATCATCAAGACAGTATGGTACTGGCACAAAAACAGACACATAGATCAGTGGAACAGAACAGAGAGCCCAAAAATGGACCCTCAACTCTATGGTCAACTAATCTTCGACAAAGCAGGAAAGAATGTCCAATGGAAAAAAGACAGTCTCTTCAACAAATGGTGTTGGGAAAATTGGATAGCCACATGCAGAAGAATGAAACTGGACCATTTCCTTACACCACACACAAAAATAGACTCCAAATGGTTGAAAGACCTCAATGTGAGACAGGAGTCCGTCAAAATCCTAGAGGAGAACACAGGCAGCAACCTCTTCGACCTCAGCCGCAGCAACTTCTTCCTAGAAACATCGCCAAAGGCAAGGGAAGCAAGGGCAAAAATGAACTCTTGGGACTTCATCAAGATAAAAAGCTTTTGCAAAGCAAAGGAAACAGTCAACAAAACCAAAAGACAACCGACAGAATGGGAGAAGATATTTGCAAATGACATATCAGATAAAGGGCTAGTATCCAAAATCTATAAAGAACTTATCAAACTCAACACCCAAAGAACAAAGAATCCAATCAAGAAATGGGCAGAAGACATGAACAGACATTTTTCCAAAGAAGACATCCAAATGGCCAACAGACACATGACAAAGAGCTCAATATCGCTCGGCATCAGGGAAATCCAAATCAAAACCTCAATGAGATACCACCTCACACCAGTCAGAATGGGTAAAATTAACAAGTCAGGAAATGACAGATGTTGGCGGGGATGCGGAGAAAGGGGAACCCTCCTACACTGTTGGTGGGAATGCGAGCTGGTGCAGCCACTCTGGAAAACAGTATGGAGGTTCCTCAAAAAGTTGAAAATAGAGCTACCATATGATCCAGCAATTGCACTACTGGGTATTTACCCCAAAGATACAAAAGTAGGGATCCGAAAGGGTACGTGCACCCCGATGTTTATAGCAGCAATGTCCACAATAGCCAAACTGTGGAAAGAGCCAAGATGTCCATCGACAGATGAATGGATAAAGAAGAGGTTGTATATATAATCAATGGAATATTATGCAACCATCAAAAGGAATGAGATCTTGCCATTTGCAACGACGTGGATGGAACTGGAGGGTATTATGCTGAGCGAAATAAGTCAAACAGAGAAAGACATGTATCATATGACCTCACTGATATGAGGAATTCTTAATCTCAGGAAACAAACTGAGGGTTGCTGGAGTGGGGGGTGGGGTGGGAGGGATGGGGTGACTGGGTGATAGACACTGGGGAGGGTATGTGCTCTGGTAAGCGCTGTGAATTGTGCAAGACTGTTGAATCTCAGATCTGTACCTCTGAAACAAATAATGCAATATATGTTAAGAAAAAAAAAAAGAAGAAGAAGATAGCAGGAGGGGAAGAATGAAGGGGGGGAAATGGAGGGGTAGACGAACCATGAGAGATGATGGACTCTGAAAAACAAACTGAGGGTTCTAGAGGGGAGGGGGGTGGGAGGATGGGTTAGCCTGGTGATGGGTATTGAGGAGGGCACATTCTGCATGGAGCACTGGGTGTTATGCACAAACAATGAATCATGGAACACTACATCTAAAACTAATGATGTAATGTATGGGGATTAACATAACAATAAAAAAAAGGAAACAAACAGGGTTCTAGAGGGGAGGGGGGAGGGGGGATTGGTTAGCCTGATGATGGGTTTAAGGAGGGCACGTACTGCATGGAGCACTGGGTGTTATATGAAAACAATGGATCGTGGATCACAACATCAAAAACTAATGATGTGTATTGTATGGTGACTAACATAACATAATAAAATTTAAAAATAAATAAAATTAAATTAAAAAAATAAGAGGACTAATGTAAAGACTCTATAAGCCAAAATGTTTTATGAAAATTAATTCTCCGAGTTCACACTGGGTAAAGGATTTGCAATATCATTTGCAATATGAGCAAAAAAAGGAGTGTGTCTTCAATATATGAAGTATACTTTCCAATCCACAGGAGAAGAAGGTGCTGAGGAAAACAGGACATATGCGTAGGCATTTACAGAAGAAGAAATGCAAATGTCTAATAAGCCTATGAAAAATCAAAGTATTAATCAGAACAATCACATGTTAAATTTTGGAAAAAAGATCAGAGTGCTCAACCAATAAGGTTGGGGGGCAAAAAAGAATGTTGGGAAAATTGGCCAAACTTTGAAAAAAAAAAAGTTAATTAGATCCTCAATTTGACTCGGACATCAGAATAAATGCAAGAAGAATTAAAGATTGAAATGTAAATGAGAAAATTATAAATGAGAGGGTATAGAAAATTCTGTTTTTTATATTCTTGATAAAGACAAAACTTTTCTTGCTGTAACACCAAGGTTGACAGTTTGGACTACATAAACATTTAAAATGTATATAAGGCCAAACAGACAAGCTCGAAGTTAAAAGACAAACAGGAAGGAAGTCTTCATAACATGACAAGCAAGGGCCTAATAATATTATATAAAGAGTTCCTAGAAGTCAGTGAGGAAAAGCTGAGCACATCAAGTAGAAAATGCTCCATGTCTGGGACTTCATAAGCATTCAGGAATAAAATAAATTATGCAAATAGGCAGTGTACACAAGAAGAACTGAAAATAGTGAAAAGATGCCTTGGTGACCCTTGCTAAAAATCAAAGTAATGGGAATCTAAACAGTTAAGGATGATCACTTGCAAGCTGACAAAGATTTTAAAAGATGGATAATATCCAGTTTGGGTGAAGTTGTTGGGCGACAGGCATTCTCCTACTTTGTAGGTGAGTGTAAATTGAAACAACCTTTCTGGAAGACAACTTGCCAACATGTATCAAAGCCTTAAAAATGTGCATACCGCCGGCAGCAAGTATCTTCCGCGGAATTCGTCCTAAGAAACTCATCTTGTGTGTGTGCATAGATTTGTTTCTCGGGCTGGTCATCACCACTTTATTTTATGGCTAACAGTTTTAAGCCACCTTCGTGTTCAACAGAAGAACTGGTTACATAATTTCTGGCAGGCTTACAAAAAGGCATGCCAAACTACCATTAAAAAATAACGTAAAAGAACATTTATTGACATGTGAAGCGATCCACGGTATACTTGGAACTGCATAAAGTAAATTACAAAGCAGTGTGTGTAATACAGAATGCAGAGTAGTTACCCGTAGGGATCAGCTTACAAGTAATGTTTGTTAGTCTCTCCATGGTTTCTCTGTATTGTCCACATTTTCTAAATAAACAAATACTGAGTTGTAATCAGAAGACTCGCAGTAAGTGGTATTTTATTGGGGGGATAAATGAGAAATATGAAGAATAAATTATCATATGCTTAAATATTCCGGTTCTCTCAGATCTCTGCAGCTTGTGGATACAAATAGGGACACATCTTCAAAACTCATTCTGGTTTCAGTATCTCTGGACCCGTCTTGAGCCATTCAGTCTTCCTGGCTGCCTTGAAGCCCAGCTAGGTTATTTCTGGGAGGAGGGAAAGGTATCACAGATGCTCACCATCCTGAGCCCCATCCTCCTCTTGCCACTGTGAAGCCACTTGAGGGCGCCCGTGACTGTGGCTCTGGGACCAAAGGGACCTGTCGGGACAGGACGCCTGCCCCAGGACACTGCATCCTGGATCTCCAAACAGCAGGCCTGAGCGAGGCCCAGGGTGCCAGGTGTCCTCACACGCCGAGCCCCTTCCAGAGCGAAGAGAGGTCCCCCTTTCCCGTTCTGGTGGCATTTTGACAGTTGGGTCCCCTTATCCCCCAGAATCTCTACCCCACACACACATACACAAACATCCTCTCCACTTCTGCCTTCAGCTCTTCTTTTAAGGAACCTCACAGAGTCCTGGCCCTGGCCCTCCACCACAGCCTGCCGTTTCTGAGCCCGTCTTATCCTCCCTCCCACGGGACACTGGCTCAGACCCCTCCTTCCTCCCGTGTCCAGACATGACAGACCACAGCCCCAGGGAAAGGCGCCTGATGAGCCCCTCACAGCTTTAACAGCGGACAGAGGTTTCGTGCATTCCTCTTGTGCACGGAGCATGTTGGAAAGGACATGAGCGCACACCCAGGAACTTCCACCTGGGCTCCCATCCCAGCAGGGAGGGGTTTGTGTCCCCATCGTCTGACTAGGAGACAGATTTTGTGGCTAATGCCCACATTCTTAGCCTGAGTCACCTGATAATTCACCTTGTCGCTTGGGTCTTCATTTCCCCAGAGATCCGGGTTCCCGCACCACCCACTCTGCCAAGCACTGGGAGGCTGAGAGCTCGATGGGACACAGTCGTCCGCCGCTCAGGAAGGCGGTGCAGAGAACACCAGCATGGAACCGGCCCGCCCACTTGGCCTTGCTTTCTGCCACAGATGGTGGAACCCGCCCGCTCTCCAGCCCTGACGAGGCCCCGAGGCCAGGACCCGGCACTGCCTGGCAATGAATGCCTGAGGTATTTGGTGAGTCCGGGAGCCCACGGATGGGGCAGTGGGCGGGACCGTCTCCACTCAGTGTTTAAGGGACAGGAAATTCCTACCGGCAGGATGACCTCATGCTGACGGGGCTAGGGAGCGTCTGCCCGGGGCTTAGTCTGGGAGGGGCACAGTGGCCTGTCCCAGGACGCACCGAGGCCATGGCCCATGGGTTCCTCCCAGGAGGATGCAGCCAGCCCCTTTAGCATCCTGGAGGCTTAACCTCTTTGCAGACCCCAGAGCCTGACTCGGGCATGCAGGCCACTGCCCATCCAAACCCTTCCTGCACCCCCTCCTGTGAGGTTTTCTGGCCCCTCCCATGGTGCCTAGGGCAACCCAGACCCCCACCCCCACATGGCTGCAAAACCAGCTCCTTCCCCTGGACCTAGGTTCAGAGGATCTGCATGCTCCCGTCCCCAGGGACAGGGTTACAAAAGGGATGGAGGCAGGGCAGGCTCCCTATGCAGGGCATGGAGGTGGGAGGCGGGAAGGGTGGCCTGGCAGCAGGAAGATTAGGCCCGAGACTGCCTGATCTAGAATTGGGGCTGGGGAAAGCACAGATGCCTGTTCGGTGACATCTGGGTGACGCTGGGCACATGTCAGTAGCCGTAGCTCACTCCCAGCCCTGCCCTGGACCTGTAACTCTGGAATCAGCAATCAGGACATGCCCAGCATGGGAACGTCTCTTCCTCAACAAGCAGGCTGAGCAGTGGGCAGACCGTGGCAGGGACTCCTGGGCCAGGGCCAAGGGTGGGGTTGCATGCCCCAGGCCGAGGTGGCTCAGCCGGAGACATGCCATCGGCAGTGGAGCCCAGGGCTCTGGGCCCTGGAATTGTCCTTGGCGAGGCTAGGGACTCCTAGGAGAGGCCGTAGTGTCTGAACTCAATCGGCCCTGCCTCCAGCTCTCTATTCCACAGGTCATGGATAGGTGGGTGACCTCAATGCTTAAGGGCAGAGGCCTGCTGCAGTGCACATCTCCCTCCCCGCACCCCCAGGTGGGGCAGACACAGCGCTGGGTGCCCTGGATGGTGTGACCCAGAGTGACGAGCTTAGGAGGTCACATACCCTGTGTGGACCTGCATTCCTCATCCGTGATCTCTCCTGAGGTGTGGCATGCATACACCTGATGGTCAGGGCTGACGATGGACGGATGCATTGGTGGAATGGGGGCTGCCTCTATCCAGGTCTGGGGGGTCTGCAAGCAGCCTCCTGTCTCATCTGGTCCTAAAGGGCAAACTCCCACCCCCGGCGTGGGACAGGGGGAAAATGGGTGAGCTCCAAACCTAAGGTGCTCTGGCCCTCTAGAGGGACAGAGTGAAGGCACTCTGGCTTGCCCTTAGAAGGAGCTCAGTTGAGGACTTACAGTCACAGAAAAGTGGGAGTTGGAGCCTTGTCTCATACCCGACAAGGAGCCCTGTGCAGGTGACGGTTCAGCAGAGGGGGAGGTGACTTTTAAGCCTTCAGATTTTGTCTCTTCAGTACTTGCTTTTATTTACGGTTCTTCAGCTCTTTAGCCTGAGTGATGAACATAGGAGATAGAACTCTTAGGAGATACAAGTCAGTTTGACACCAAACACTGTAAGTGTCCCAGCATTGAGGAAAAACAGGGAGATGGGGGGTAGAAACCTAGGCACGTTGCCTGGGAAAACATGTGCCTGCACCCCCTGGAGTGTCGGCTTCCTGGGGGAGGGCGGGGATTCTTACCTGCTTTTTTGTCTCCAGCAACTAAAATAGTGCCTGGCACGTAGCGGACACCCCATACATACTTGGGGAATGAATGATGCAGGGAGGTGAACCCTAAGCCTGCCAGTGTGTACCTCATAGCCGAGCAACCCCTTTTGCCGGGAACTGGTCCTGATTCAGCCCTGCCCTCTGCCGGTGTCACCCTCACTCATGACTCCAACTCCGCCGCTGGCTACCACACAATGGGAGTGGCAGGTGTTGGGGAGGACACCGTGAATCAGACAGGATCTCTGCCCTCTGGGCACTCCCAGTCCAGGGCAGGAAATTGACAAGAAGAGAGATGGATGTCATCAGTGGGGTGATTGTCTGGGGAGAGGATGTGTGTGCATGAGCAGGGAAGGCACAAGTGACAGGGGTGGAGTGAGCCCCAGGAGATTTCGCCCGGTGCTGAGGAGCAGGACTTTTCAAGTCCCAGGCAGATCCAGGCTTGAATCCCGGCCCCACCCTGGAAGAACGTCGGGCAAGTGAACTTAACCTGTGCTTCCGTTTCTTGTCTACCAAGTGGACATGATGCCCTCCTCATAGCTTTGTGAGGATAGAATTGGGATAATTCATGTGAAATGCTCAGCCCAGGGCCAGATACATAATAAGTGCTGGTGATGGTATTATTACTGTTAAGGTTTTAAAAAGGAGGTGACCTTTGAGCCGGGGTTTAAAGGAGGACAAGAAAAGAAAGAGTAGCTCTAGGTGATACTGACTGAAGTTATGGTAACTAAGCATGTCCATGCAGGAGAGTAAAGCTGGGAAAACATGTTCTTGACCTCTGCTTGCCCAGGAAGGAAATAGAAAAGATCTAATGAGAAGAGTAAGGTGGGGCTGGATGGGCAATGGGAGACATTTGGAATAGCCACCTTGGGGGTGGGTGTAAGAACCGATGGGATCTATCAAGAATCCAGTTATGAGGCTGAGTATCTGGTATTTTAATGGGCCAAGCAACAACATTCCAGCCAGGAGTGAGAACCAAGGAGGCAAATGATCAGGCTGGACTAGAACTGGTGCTGATCAGGTGGTAGAGAAGGGGACAGACCTAAGAGACAGAGCAAACATCTGAGTGTTGTTAAAGAGAATGACCCATGATTCCAGGACCTGGCACAGAGCCTGCCATGTGGGTGTTATCCCATAAACGGTCACTAAATTCATGAGTGAAGGAAGGAATACGTGAAATGAACCTATGTTCTAGCTTAGTGAAGAAAACACTTGAAAGCAGATCCAAGGGTCTTGTCATTGCGTCTTCAGCCAATGTACTCAGCCTATTTACTACTGATAAAAGGACACTGGTGGGTCCTTGACCTCAGGGCAAGCACCATGGTTGGCAATCCTGTTCTCTTCTGTTTGGGTCAATGTGACGTAAAGGAACTCTGGACCATAGCCCTTCTCAGTCTGTAGCTTCCTGTTTCTGCCCCTCTTCTTCCACCTTGAGCCACTCGTGTCAGAATACGATATCCGGAGCTACAGCAGCCCTGTTGTAACCCCAGGGAGACAAGCAATGGACACAACGCCAACGTGCTGAGGATGGTAGAGTATAAAAACAGAGCCTCGGTCTTTGATGGCATGGCTGAGCTGCTGCGCCGGTCCTGGGACTACTTAGCTCCAGACTTCTCGCTAAGTGACCAGTAAATGCCATTTTGGATTAAGCCATTTGTGGCTTACTGTTCCTTGCAGCTGAATGCATCCTAAGTGGGCAGGGCCACCATTTGAACAATTCACACTGTGGCCTAGTGGAAGCGCCCCAGGAGTTGTGCAGTGTGGCCTCTTGTCAACTGGGGAGGGGGCTGGTAGCCCGGAGAAAGGGTCTGGAGATCTTGAGGATTTGGAAAAGTGGGTTGATAGGACCTGAAAAGACAAAAAGCCAACACTTGAAGCTGCCGTGTTCCCAGGACACTCTTCCCAGGGGACTTTCCCCGCCTCCACTCCTGTGCTTTTTCCTCCACTGACCACCTGCAGGTTCTGCAGCTCAGCCAGCAGGAACACAAGCCGATGTCATCTACCCCCCTCACTCCAGCCCCCTTTGCCTAGAACTTGCAGTCCTCACTGGTGATTCTCTTGGAGTCTCCATCACTTGGCTTTAAGGGGGGTACCTCTATTCCCCCCACCCCTTGCACATGAAGAAGGGAAAGTATGGCCCAAGCATAACCAACCCTTTAAGGCCAGAAACCTTCTCATGGCTCTTTCTATTGTGAGTGAGAAAGTAGGCAGCTCTCTGGGAATGGGATTGGTCCTTCTACCTCCCAGCAGGCCTTGCTGACAGTGGCTGTTCTCACTGGAAGACCCTGGATCCTCTCTAGATTGAGTGGCTTACTGACTTCACTATAATTCCAAGGCAACAGGAAAATCCCTGTCTCATCCTGTTACTGCCTGATTAGTCATCCTCTCCACCTGCATCCAGATCCGTGTGGCTGCATGGTCAGCCCCCTCTTTCTGCCAGATTGGAAAGCGTGCAAGTTGGAGGTTCAACTATACAGTATTTTCTGAGTCTTTAAGTCCTTAGGGCCAAATTTCTCTCATATATATATATATATATATGTATGTATGTGTGTATATATATACACACACATATATATATATACATATCTGGGGTCCCTTGAGTACTTTAGAAAATTGATGCCCTGTTGGTCACTTTCGCCCAATTTTGGAACTATTGCTGACTCGTGTGTGTGTGTGCACGCACGCATAAAGGAAAAGTACTTTGTGATTGTCTTAACTTTGTGAGAACTAAGGTCGCCAGGGAGCCTAGAGCAGCCTAGATGAGTAATGCAGTTCCGGTAGGAACAATTGAAATCCCAACCCCAGAGTGATTCTCCTAAGAGCACCCAGACCCAACTCACTCCATTCCTGCAGCATCTAGAAAGCTACTTTGCCACCACAGGGCTGGCCCACCGTTACATCATCAGGACCCAGCACAGTGAAGGGCACCCAGTAGGTCCTCGACAATTATTTAAGGAATGTATGAATATTGATATCAAGTTAATTTAGCAGGGTCAGAACTGGTGGTTAAATTTAGTTAAGATTCTTTGTTTTTTCTAGAGAGTTTGTGAACGATAGCTAATAGTGTTGTAGATAGTGCATGCTTTGACAAAGATAGATAAAAATTCATTATTCAGGTCCTTATAGAACTGCAAGCAAGTCAGGTAAGGCAGGAATTGAAAAGCATCTTAAGGACAGTTACGTTGGAGGTCAGTGGTGACCTGAGGTGGGCGATTTGGGGACACAGGTGAGAGGAAGTCAAATCACTGAGGTTTAAGGGGTATACATGAGAACGGAAATGGAGAGAATCCAGGACAGGCAGTTCTTCGAAGAAGCTCCATCGTGAAGAGAGCAGTATCTCTCAGGGCATTTTGCTACTACCCACTGTCCCTTCCCTTCTCCTCCCCGGTACCTGAAAGAACAGAAATAAAATCAGCTTATCCAGGCGCACCCTGAAGAAACAGCAAATGTTGGCGAGGATATGGACAAAAAGGATCCCTCGTGCACTGTTGGTGGGAAGGCAAACTGGTGCAGCCACTGTGGAAAACAGTATGGAGGTTCCTCAAAAAGTTAAAAATAGAACTACCCTACAATCCAGCAGTCGCACTACTAGGTATTTACCCAAAGAATACAAAAACACTAATTCAAAGGGATACATGCACCCCAATGTTTAGGGCAGCATTATCTACAATAGCCAAACTATGGAAACAGACCAAGTGTCCATCAACTGATGAATGGATAAAGAAGATATGGTGTGTGTGTGTGTATGTGTGTGTGTATGTGTGTATGTAATGGAATATTACTCAGCCATAAAAAAGAAGGAAATTTTGCCATTTGTAACCACATGGATGGATCTAGAGAGTATAAAGCTAAGTGAAATAAGTCAGCCAGAGAAAGACAAATACTATATGATTTCAGTCATACGTGGACTTTAAGAAACAAAACAAACTTGGAAAGAAAAAAAGAGACAAACCAAGAAACAGACTCTTAACTCTAGAGAACAAACTGCTGGTCACCAGAGGGGAGGTGGGTGGGGGATGGAGGAAACAGGTGATGGGGATTATAGAGTATACTTATGATGAGCACTGAGTACAAGAATTGTTGAATCACTATCTTTGTACACCTGAAACTAATACAACACTGTATGTTATTTATACTGGAATTTTTTTTAAATGCACCCTGAAAAAGCATCCCAGGCCAACCTCTGCACCCCCAAGGACCTCCCGACAGAGGGAAGACACGGCATCAAAATACCATACTTTGTATTAAAACCCAAGTCTTTTGAAAGCCTTCTGTTTCCCATCTCCAAACAACTCCACTGAACGTTGGCTCAGAAACACAAGGCAAATGGCACTTAGCCTCTTGGCCCACAGGTGCCTTGAGACTCAGGTCATAGTTGCAGAGGAAAAAGCATACGAAATATTACATATGCTCGAGGAGGGTTCCA
Organism: Halichoerus grypus; assembly: GCF_964656455.1. Lineage (NCBI taxonomy): Eukaryota > Metazoa > Chordata > Mammalia > Carnivora > Phocidae > Halichoerus > Halichoerus grypus. The sequence continues at coordinate 3,720,422 of NC_135719.1, forward strand.
GGAGCTCCTGAAGCCCATGGCGGGATGTCGTGAATCTCAGATCTAGAACCTCTACACCAGCAGCCAGGATGCTGAATGCTTTGAATGGTGTCTGCTCTTCTGGCCGAAGGGGGGCTCCCTGGTGGGCCAGGATGCCAGGAGTCTGCGTGGTGGTCCTGGGCAGAAGGATGCCCACCGGCTGGAGGCTTCACACCGCCTGAGACCAAATGCGCTGGCATGCCCTCCCCTCCTCCAGAAGAAGGGGAGGTGGGCACTCTAAGCCACACCTTCACCGGCTGTTGCAAGGCTGTGGACCGTGCAGCTCTGCTTTAATTCCAGAATGAACCAGATTGAAGGTGGCCCCGGAGATCAGTGTTGACATGAAGATTTCTGCTCCCCGCCCTCCTGCTTGTTTCTTTTCTGTCCTCTCTTCAATCTAAACCTCCTTGTCTTTGGATCAACGGTTTCATGTCTGGCAGTGAAAGCCACCTATAACATCTCCAGTAAGAAACAGAGGTTTTTGAAATCCCTAATTGGCTAAACACTAATATGGAAGGAACACAGACACACACAGCTAAGTGGAGATGCATCCTGCTGGGTAGGTTGGATTTAAGAGATCCATCCCTTAAACCATTAAATTCTCACCCAAACATGCAACGTAGTGACAGATCGCCTTACCCAGTCATCTTGCCTAATTCTTCCTGTCTGAGTCCCTCCTGGAACAGCCCAGCTCCGAGCCTGCAGGCTCCTGGGCTGTGACTCCATCCTTGTGCCAGGAGCTGTGTAATGCTGGAGGATGCAGGAAGGCCGGCTGAGCGCCAGCTCTGACCCCCCCCCCCCCCAGGAGGTGGCCGTGGTAGTTACTCCTCCGAGGGATGGTTGCGTCATGTGCCCGAGGGAGCACCGAGCTGGCGGCGGGGGGCGGGTGACGTGGCATCCCCTCCACCTGGCACCTACCACAGTGCCCGGCGTTCCGACAAGCCTCGAAGTGGATGGGATTTCGGAGACGGCAGGGGCTCGGGCGGAGCTGCCGGACCACCCACGAGGCCGGCGCGGGCGTGCTGGTGCACCCGTGGGGTTCTGGAAGGTGAGCGGCTCCTGCCCGCTGCCGGGTCTCTGTGTGCTTTGCGGAGGGGCGAGGCGGGCGGGGAGGCTGGGGGACAGAGCTGCGAGGGCTTTGCCTCGAGCGGGACTGCGGAAACCACACCTCAATTAGAGGGAAGGGTCTGGAATGTGAAAAGGTCAGGAACTTGGGGGGAGACGCGGTCATGTCATTCTGGAATGTACACAGCTGGGGCAAGGGGTGGCCGGGCGCAGTCCTGAGGCCTCTGAGGCAGGCGCGGCGAGGCTGGAATCCCGGCTTGACCACCCAGGGGAGGAGGGAGGCTGCCGGTCAGCCTCCGCATCCCGGGAGTGTGCATGAAGGTCCCCACCTTGGGGGATCCCTGTGGGGCGTGCACACAAGGCGCCAGGCCCAGGAACACGTGCCATGATCAGATGACATTCGGTCACAATTCCCTTTTGTCGGGAGAGCAGGTGCCAAACACGCGGACCAAACGTGGTTTTAACCGTGGCCTTTTAAGGAACTGTTTCTTCAAAAAAGGAAATCCTGACCATCACATTTTGAACAACCCAGATGAGCACAAAGATGCGAGGCCTGTAAGGGAAGGTCTCTCCTCAGCTCAGGTGTTAAAAGCCCCTGGGAGAAGCGTCTGCCTTTGGCTCAGGTCATGATCCCAGGGTCCTGGGATCGAGCCCTGGGTTGGGCTCTCTGCTCAGTGGGGAATCTGCTTGTCCCTTTCCCTCTGCCCCTCCTCGTGCTCTCTCTCTCAAATAAATATATAAAATCTTAAAAAAAAAAAAGCCCATGTACCCCAAATGGAAGGGGATTACCTACCCAGGGAAAAACCAAATAGCCTTGCTCTCTGCTTCCTTACCACTCTCTGTCTTCAAAGCAAACTCACCCCCACCTGCTGCCCCATCCACCTGCTGTCCCCCCTCTCCTCATCTTGTTCGGTGATGCTTTCTGAGCACCTGCCAACTACACACCCCACCACTTAGTTCCTCCAAGACCACCTGCCATCCGCCCACCCCCCTTCCACTGAGGCTGCCCTTGCCAGGTCCCAGAGGGACCTTCTAAGTGCTTCATGGGACAAATCCCCATAGTTCTTACCTTCCGTGACCTGCAGCATCTCCATTCCATTGGAAAACATTTTTTATATCCCTGCTCTGTTCAAGGCACCAAAAATACTAGGGTGACTGTTACATAGCTAACCACTTCCGCTTTGATTTCCTGGTTTTCCACAGTCCTTTTCTTTCTTCCTCCCATATTGTCTGCTGGCTCATCTTCCCCAATTGCTGTTTAAATGGGCTTCCATCTTGACAGGCTTCTCATGGCAGTTGGCAAGCTCTGTTCCAGAGAGCAGATGATCACGTCCAGCCCAGACCTCGCTCCCCAGCTACCGATCCTCATTTCCTGCTTCCAACTGACATGTCCGGCTGGGATTCACGGGCACCTCAGATCCCGCCTGTCCAAAGCAGGCCTGTTTCCCATGGTCTGGGAGGCCCCCACATTGCAGCTCAGCATCAGGCTGCTCCCTGCCTCTCTGTCCTTTCTGTCCCTCCTTATCAGCTTCTCCTGCCTGGGCATCTCAGCTCCTGGCCTCCCTGCCTGGAACATGCTTCTTCCCTCCGACTCTAGCTCCCATTGCTCATCCCCGCTGGCTCCCAGATCCCTGGCTGCATTGTTAGAATTACAGACTTCTTGGGACCCACTGTGGACATCCTGAATCAGAAGCTTGGGGGAAGAGTGCTGCAGTTGTACATTTTTACAAAGCTCCCCAGTGATGACTATGCACTCTGAAGTTAAGAAGGAACAAAAAACGGGAGGCTGTATTCTAGACGCATTACAAGCAATAGTTGGCAGGATTTAGTGATTGTCTGGATATGGAATGTGAAGGAGAGGGAAGAAAGAAGACCCTTCCGGACGGAATGCCAAGCTGGGAGAATGGCATCCTGGGGAACGAACAGCAGGGGCCCCGAACTGATTTTCGTGGGTGAGCTAACAGCTTCAGTCTGACGCGTTACGGAGCCCCCAGTGGGAAACGAATAAAAACATTGCTGAGGTATTTCCTGAAATTCATTCTTTGTTTAAATTCGGAATGATCTTTTATTCGTTTCCCTCTACCTAATGTTGAAACCCAAGTTGTCAACCCAAATGAAGGGATAAGACAGATGATCTTGAAGTAGAGGGGTCTGAGGCCGTGTTGACGAACAGAAGGGAGACGTATCTGGAGTCGAAGCGTGAGCTGAAAAAGACACTTCTTAATTGGAGCTCAAACTTATCAGCACATCTCCTTCCCCAACCATTTTCTGAAACAATTATCCTAATTTATGTTTTTGAATTGCCAAGGGAATAGTTTATCCCTGAACTCCCACTTGCCAAAAATATTTAAGCCTCCTTGGAGAGTCTTTTGAAAATCGCCTCTTTTATTGGCACCATTGTCTATTTGTATCTCCAAATACCGTAATACACCTTATCAATAAATCCTTTCTCTGCAGAATCAGTGCTGTGATCCCTGAGATGTAAGCCTATATCTTAATAAGAGAAAATGCGTGTCCTAAGCGTTCATACTGTAAAGTTAATCCGTGGAGATCTGAACCTTGAAATTACAGTCCAGCCTTAACATGGTCTAGCGATACAGAAAATTATAACTGAATCCAAGTTTTGCAGTTGCTAACGAGAATGAGAGATAAACAAATACTAACCGAACCACTGATGATTAGCGATAACTCTGTTGTACCTAAGAAGTGTTTTCTGTTAACATTTGTGTTTCAGGACCCGGTGCTTTTATAGATAGGAAAGTATTTAAATTTGCTGTCACATTCCTTCATAGCCTTAAATCAGCAAAGCCCAGGCTTCTACCATGACTAGAACCAAATGTTATTTTCTAAAGAAAGGAGCTGCAGGATCAGGGAAGTGTCAGGCAATTCATCAGGAGGAAGGAGGACAAGATGCCAAGCCCTTAATGCTTTAGGGCATATTAGATATTTAACCCTTTCCATAAAACAGAAAGGCTTTTTTTTTTTTTAATGAAGAAAACATTTCTGAATTCATGCTTTCTTCTCTGGGCAGACAGCATTTGGGAGTCCTAAATTGGAATTTACCAACTAGAGATAGATCTTTAGAGCTGGGAAGCTGGTGTAGCACCTTCCTTCACAGGTGGGCATGCAGGGTGGGAAGCCCTGAGACCAGGTCAGCGGCAGAGCCAGGAGCACATTCCCCGGCCTCAAGGTCCTCCTCCATGAGGCCACCTTCTGCAGCCTTCCACTTCCGTGCCTAGCTTTTCACTAAACAAACGCCGTGCTTCTAACTCATGCTATTTCTAATGGGGATACCGTCATAATTAACTTGATGGCCTGTGCCCAAAGCCTGGAATAAAATATAAATGGTACCTGGCATTATGCTCCATCTAAAATTATTTTTTTTTACGTTAAAGCAAGGATCTCACTGATGAACAGTTTTCATTTTGAAAATTTCAGTCACCTGTGTGGGTATGGGACTATGATGTCACAACAGAGGTCGGGGTCAATTCGGTAGAGATACAAGAAGGACTTTCTATATGCAGGCCCCACTTGAAGATGCTGGAGGGGGGCAGAGGAAAGACATGGAACCAGCCTTCAGAGAATTCACCACCTAGCAAGAAGTCAGCCAGCCCGCCATATACTTACTGCAGCGGGTTAAGGACGTAGAGGATAGAGGGGGTGGCAGGCAGGAGCCCATGTCTTGCTGGCAAGCATGCATCTCGTCCCGGCTCTGACTTCAGCATCTCCACGCTGATAGCTTGAAATTGACAAATGCTATAAAAGCAGGTTCTGGGGAGTCTGTCGTTAAACACTTAACAGTGCAACGTGGGATAGAAAATACCACAGAAGAGATGTGTTTTGAGGGATGAATAGGAGTTTGGTGGAGGGAGGGTCAGAGGAAGAAAAGTCATCTAGCCAGGAGGAATACATGTATGGGGCATTGCATGTTTAGGAAATGCAAATAGATCCATGGTTCTCAAACTGTAATGTGCGTCAGCATCACCTGGAGAGCTTGTGAAAACAGTGTGTTCGTTGCTGGGCCCTGCCCTCGGATTTTCTGATTTAATACGTCTGGGGTAAGGCCCAAGGAAGTGCGTTTCTAGCCCAGGTGATGCTAATGCTGCTGGTCGGGAAGAGAGGTAGATGATAGAACACCCCGTGCTCGCCAGAAAGCCTGGATTTTCCTCTAGCTCCTCACCTTTCCGACTGTGGTCCGGGACCCAACAACAGCATCAGCATCACCTGGGAGCTTGTTCTAAAAACAGGAGCCACAGACCTCCCAGACCTGTTGAATCAGAATCTGCAATTTAACAAGATCCTTGGGTGATTCGTACCCGTTTAAATGTGGTAAGCGCTGTTCTTTGTAGCCCACGGGCTCTCTGGCCTCCCCTGAATTAGAATTACCCGGGGGAGATTTTCAAACATACTTATGCCCAGGCCCCATCTCCAGAGACTTGGATCTAACTGATTTAGGATCCGCCTGGGCCTGGGTGTCATTTAAAAGCCCCACAGGAGGTTCTGATGTGCAGCCCTGGCTATGAACCTGGGCTCTAGCCACAACCTTTAGGTGGGAGAAGGGCTCCTTGTCGGGGCTGCCCTTGGGAATCTGCCATGGGGAGAGTTTGAAAACACGGCCCCAAAGCTCCAAGGTCATCACTAGCAGCTGAGAAGAGCTGGGGCAGGGACAGCTCGCCCTGCTCACCACCGACCTGCCTCCTTCCCACCCTTCTCTTCCTCCTGCTTGCCTCGGACGGACCTCCCGTTTGGCCTTTACTTTCTCTTTCTCACTCCCTCAATGATCTATATCAGCTAACGTGAAAAAGACTCTCCCCACGAGCATGTCCTTTCCATACGCAAAGTACTTTAACATATAATCTCACTAGATAACATGAAAGGGGGAACGTTTAAAGGCCCTTGGATTTATCTAATAAGTTACCTGGCCCTGAGCGGTCATTTAAACTGACAGGTGAATTGAATGGATTGGATTTTTCTCTCTCTAATTCAAAACCAATACCAACTAGTGACTGAGAGGCTTTGTATTTGCGAATGGCCCTCGGCTGGCCCTCCTCCCCTGCAACACCTTAGAACTTGACCCTAAACAGAAAAGTGAGTTGCTCACTCTACTGCAGGGGACATGTCTATGCAGCACGCATTCTGAGAGCACACTTAGCATGTACACATTAGATTACGTAGCCTTCTGGGACAGTTTGGCCAGTCCAAACAGCTTTGCCAACTAATAAAAGCCATTAGCCCTGAACTTCAAAAGCATTAGGCTAAGTGAAAGAAGCCAGACACAAAAGACCACCTATTGTAGTATTCCATTTGTATGAAATGCCCATGGAGATAGAAGGTAAATTAGCTGTTACCTGAGGTTGGGGCTGGAGGGGGGGCAGAAACTGCAAATGCGCACTGAGGAGTTTGTGTTGGAGGGGTAGAAACGTTCTAAAATTAGATTATGGCTATGGTTGCACAATTCTATAAATATACCCCACACCATTGAATTGTCCCGTAAAATGGATGAATGTATGTAAGTCATACTTCAATAAAGCTCCTTAAAAAGTAACAACAAAACATTAGCATTCAGTATTTCTCCACCTGAGAACATGCTTTTCCACCTTCCTCCCCCTCCAATAATATACGGTGAAAAGGAGAGAGCAAAATGATGTCAATACAGACTCATTTAAGAGAAAAAAAAAATGTGTTTACACCGCATGTGGTTCGAGAGCATATTTATTTGACTTAAAGCACTGTTAGGTCTCGCAAGGCCAGGAGAAGAAGGAAAAGAAAAAGAAAAAAGAGGAAAGTTTAAAAAGAGAAGAAATAAGAGCTATTTTATGTTGTTAAAAATAGCGGCGTGGGGAAGCTCCTGGCCCTGGGAGGGCGGGGGGCAGAGCTGCGGGAAAGGGTTAACCCCGCGGGCGCTGACATGTGGAGGGAGCGAGGGCGTGGGCACAGCCCAGTCTGCCCGTACCAGTCCGTACAGGGGAGCTGTCCCGCCTGCTGATTTATCATTCCCTAATGTCACGGGGATGGGATGTTGAAATTGTGGCTAGAATGTGAAATACGAAAAACATGAAGATTATGATTTAGCGTCTGGGGAAGATCAGCGTTAGCTGGAGAACAGCTTGTAAATGGGAGGCATCCTTGGCAACTGCCTGTGGTTTTCAGGACTCAGGGCACTCGGGGAACGCAGGCTGTCAGGATGGGGGCCGCCAGAGTGTTCTTGTGCTGGAACAGACAGAGGCGAAGATGGAATTCAAGAGGGCGAAACCGCCTCTGTACTGGGATGGAGATCCTGCCGGCGTTCGCCAGGAGGACCAGAGTAGAGTTTAATTAAACAGAGATCTGATGTTGAAGGATAAATAAAACCATGTGGGGTGTAAACAGCTTAAATCGGTGATTCAAATGACACCTGCGGGTGTCTAGACATGAGCTGCTTCCTGATAATTTGTAGTCTCCGAGAAGTGCAGATGAGTAGGATAATATCCCCAAATTTTGCTCATTAAGAGAAATAATAGCTTGAATTTTAAGGAGGTGCTAAATAAGGGACCTGAGCGCTAGAGTGGTTTTAACAGTTACACGTGGAGGGAAGGGTGAGTTCGCAAAAGAAACACAAAATTACGTGTGTGTATGTGTTGCAGACGGTTGCAGTGGATGCCTTTCGTATCTGAGAAAAATTATTTGGAAAGAAAGAACAATTACTGAAGGGGCAAAAATAAAAGTCCTATCGTAAAGGGCCTAAAAGCCACCCTCCCAAAAAAATAACCCCAAACACTATATATGTGTAAATCTTGCATCAAAAATGTGGAGGATGGGCCTCCTTCATGTGGCTTCTTTTTTCCCGACTAGATTTTACATATTGTGTTGGAGATTGTTGCTTTTCCCACTTGTCAGCATGCCCCCATTTCCAGGGGGGGAAATGCAGTTTCCACATTGTTTGTTGGTTAGAGGAATGAGCGTTGACAACGTTCCCTCAATGCTTATGGTGTATTTTAATTACTTCCTGTCATACCAAATGCATCTGCAGAGTGGGTTGTAAGAATTGGCCTCGAGACATGGGTGTGCTACACTGACAGTTAAGTAGGACAGCCTGACTACTAAGTCTTCACTCTTCATTCACTTGTTCATTCATTTGTTCATTCATCCAGAATAGGCACGGCCCCAGGCATTGTACAGAAATGGACAAGTTGGACCCTGCCTTCAGAAAGCACCCAGTCTGCCCAGGGGAGCAACATGGAAAACTGTGTGTGTGTGTGTGTGTGTGTGTTGCTGGGGAGGGCTTGTTCTGAACCCACTTTGCAACAATACATGGGGAAAATAATTATTAAATACTTTTTCTGTCCAGCAAGACTGGGCGGTGGGACTTTGCCCAGAAATCAGTGGTTCCAACAACTGAGGGTAATCGCTCTTCAGAACCAATTAAAAAACTATGAAAAGAATGTTGGTTGGGAATCACCTTATACCATAGGGCTCACTCCCCCCTGCCGTCCTTGATCTCATTGGGTCAGGCCAACCCTCAGTTAGTCACCTTGGCACGGGGAGCCGGGAGCCTACGGTTTTTTTGGTCTATTCATCATATATCATGGTTTTACGGTTATTGCTCTGTGATTTGAAGAAGGTCATCTGACCTCCCGAATTGTGCTTCTTTGTAAAAGGATGGGGTAGAAGTCACGAGATGTCCTTCAAGGGCCTTTTCTATTCTGGTAGCGTACCTTTCGTGTTGTGCGGTCAGACGGTCCCGAGTGCCTTGGCAGTGGAAGGCGGCGTGCCCGTGACAGTGTGGGACTCCTGCCGTCACACTGGGGCCCAGGGCCCCACACACGGTCTCAGGAGGAGGCCCCACAAAGCTCTTGGGGGTTTCCAGGGCATGAACCAGACAACATGGCCTCATGAGCTTAATAGGATCATCCTTTGGGATTTGTTTTTTTCTTTTCTTTTTCTCTGTTTTTTTTTTTCTTCTGTTTTCTTTTACTCTTTTTCTTTTTCTTTCTTTTTTTGCTTGTTTATGTTTTTAATGGTTGTCTGGACGATCGAAGTCCCTTAAATCTTACCTCTAGATGAGTGGACTGGAACTATGCATTTTCACACCTGCCAGAGTGCTCCTATTTCTGTGACAGAGGGAAATTTCCCCTATCATGTGCCCCAGACTTCCAGAACAATGGCACAGAACACAGGGTGCTTTCTTTGCATCATCTAGTCTCGTTTCATCCCTAAAACGGATGCCAAGGAGTTCAGCAAACATTTGTAAGTGCCTGCACCGGTCCAGGCCCCGAGTGGGGTGCTGGAAATAGAGGAGAAGCCTGTTCCTGCCAGGGTGGGCTCCGCCAGCGTCCACTGCCCCCTGGGAGAACATCATCACAGAGCCCGCCAGCCTCATGACATTTGCTCGCAGATTTACATGTTCTCCCCCCAGATAAGGACCTAAACCCGAAATCCCACTGTCCTTCTATGAGAAAAGAAAACACGGTTGATATTGCCCCGATTCACGCCCTCTCCAGATATGTTGTGATCCAAGAGTGGCCATTGTTTTCTATCATAAATGTAATCCATGCTTACTGTAGAAATTTTGGAAAATACAGAAAAGGAGAAAGAAGGAACACCCATCAGCATGAGTTGCCCCCCTAAAGAGGCAACCACTAGCAACATTTTGGCCTGTTTCCCCCCGGTCCGTATTCCACAAATACTGAGACCCTGTGCCAGGCAGAGTGTGGATACCGGGACAAGGAAGGACTCCGTACAGCCGAGAGGGAGAGAGACCCTCGCTGAGTGTGATGTCCTGGGAGCACCTGTGGGAGGGGCCTGACCTCGGGGCACTTGCTCAACCCTGGGTTTAGCAAAGGATTTCCAGCAGAAGAAATATGTTAAGGCGAGACCGGAAGAATCAAGGGGAGTCGTGCAGGAGAGGGGAGAGGTGGCCGTTGGGGTGGGGGCAGGCGTGAGTGAAATGTGGGTGTAGAATGGCTGTCGGGCAGAGGGCAGGGGCCCCCAGGAGCGGGGGTGACGGGAGATGCTGCTGGGCAGGCAAGCCAGGCCCTGCCATGCAGGGTGCCTATCTCTATTCTGTAGCTACAAGACTGGATCCTGCTTCTGTTTCTGATTTTGTTTTCAGACTTGATTCTGTAGCATAATCATGTTTCACATTATTATCCACTATTTTATTTTTTTATTACCATATAATGAATTATTTGTTTCAGGGGTACAGGTCTGTGATTCATCAGTCTTACAAATTCACAGCGCTCACCATAGCACATACCCTCCCCAGTGTCCATCACCCAGGATCCACTATTTTAATGGATGCATAATATTCCCCCAATGGATGAGGCATCGTTTACTTAATTTAAAAGGAGATAGAGAAGTTGTTTTCCTGAGCTTCACATTCCCCTCCTAGTTCTCAAGGGTCTTCAGATAGGGGCAAATTGGAAAATTCTAAGTAGGGGCGATGTATTAACGTTCTTTTATTCCAAATCAGAATTTGAACGATCAACCAGTACCCAACACCTGACTTCTGGCTGCAGAGGTTAGACTCCCTTCTGGAAGTAGAATCAACATAGCTTTTATCCCCTCCACTAAATAATCCACACAAGCATCCCGAGAAAGATAAACTCACAGGACCAGTTTCTAGGGAGCACCAAGTCCCTCCTTCCTCCCTCCGCTGAGCCCCAAGCGTGCCCACCTTCTTCCCCCTCCTCTGAAGAAATAGAAGATCAAAGTCAATATAGCCACCTTTCAGTAAAGAAAAAGCTTGAGAAGGAGAAGAAAATCTCAGTTCAAAAATAATGTACGAAGAAACTCACTGCTTCATCCCTCTTAACCCCAAAGAAGCAACCAGCACTCATTCCTACATTCATTTATTCAGCACACACTTTGCTGTGAGGCTGCCTGGCCTCTGGGTCTGGAGCAGAGGCCGACAACTGCCTGGCTACCGCCTTGCACACGTTACTGTTGAGAAAGAGTCTGACGTTCAACAAAGAAACATCAATAAGCATTTTATTTCCTACAGCGGTAGGTAGGTGCCGTGAAGGAACACATAGAGAAGGAGAAAGCAGAGCGAAGCAGGGCCCATTTAGGGAACTGGAAGGAGGCTGTTGAGGCCAGAGCATAGGGGGAGGGTGGGGGAATGTTGGTTAGATGAACAAAAGAGATTTTCTCCTCTGTTCCTCTTTTCTTCCTTGGCACGGCCATAGACGTCTTCTGAGAGACTTGGCCTATTTGGAAACCTAACAGGCTCGTCTTCAGACTGGGTGGGCTTGGCATTGGGGTCGGGAAACAAGTCATGTCACCTTTAATTCATGCTGCTTCTTCCTTCCTTTGGTCTTTGAGGCCCTGAGGGTGGGTAACCTGGTGAGGAAGGCAGCCCTCAGGACTATTAAAATACTAAAAGCATACATGAATGAAGTTCTGTTTATATGCCGTGCCATTATGTGCAGCTCATTGATTTTCCTTCTGTTGATTGTTCGTAAAAAGTATCTGAAGACAGAATGCTCTCGTGAGCACAGAGGCTCGTATTAATGCTATATTCAACACCCGCAGGTTCTCAGAAAAGTAAGGTTACCTTTAGACCGTGTTATTGATTTATTCTGCCCACCCGAGTCAGTTGGAGCTCTTTCAGTTACAAGCTGGCTTGGGCAGAAAGGGAATTTGTTGGCGTATGTTCTGGATCGTCCTGGCGGAGTCAGGCTAAGTGGCTAGCACACCTAGGTGCCAGCAGGGTCTAAATGATCTGTTTGACTCAGCCCGGCTCTGTTCTTGCAGCTGTGCTGATTCTGTTCTCAGACATCTCCCCTCGGGGTCAGAAGCTACTCCAGCTCAGTTTTACGCACCCGGTGGAGAGAGAGCTGAAGACGGTCAGTGCCAGCCCTGGGAGCTGGGGAGGGAAGGGAGGCCCGCCCAAAGCACCAAGGCTGAGAGTAGGCGAGGCAGAGGGCCCATAGAAAGAGCAAGGGACTGGACTTCTTATTTAATCCAAGAAAGGGAAATAGGCCTAACAGTCTCACCCTCCCCCCCTCCAAAAGAATCACTATCCCTCAAACCTAACTTTTGATAGGACCCATTTACGTGACTTGATAGAAGGAAAATTTGTAGAGCAGAGGGGGCTGGAAAGCCGGCAAAGTCATCGAGTTTGATCGTCTTTCTTTTGGCAGGATCAAATCCAGATCTTTCCAGGCGCATGAAAGTGTGTAAATGTTTCCAGTGAAAGAATCAAGTCGTGGGCCTGAGCCTCTAATGATTCTAAACCTTACCATCACCCCTGGACCCTCCTTCTGGCCAGGCCATCCAGAGAGGAAGAAACAGATTCTATTTTCATTTTCCCCGGGATAAATTCTGTTCTTTCCTGCTTCTAAGGCTTCAAATTCCACCATAACATTTTAGATTCACATCGTTTTATTGTTATGTCATCTGACTTCCTTCCTATGTTTCTTTCATCTTAATTCAGGTTTTGTGTCTTGAAAGCATTCCTGAATTTTATAGAGAGAATAAAGCGGATGCCATGTGAGATGTATTTTTTTTTTTTGCAGTAAATATTTTTTCAGAAGGGTGTTCTTGCCCTCCCACCTCCTCCAAGTTCCTCAGCCTCTCTGAACCTCCATGTGCACATCCGTAAAATGGGCATAGAGATACTAAGAGGTGTCCTGGGGTTTTTTTTGTGAGGATGAAACCACTTAGAACTTTGTCTCTGACATTTAGTCACTTATAACAAATGTTAGCTTCTGCTACTAGAATTATGATGATTAATTGTTATGATCGTCATCAGTATTTTATAGACTGTCCGTAGACTCTCCTCCCCTTTGGGTATCTCTCACCCTTGCACCATCAGACTTTCCTTGAGACCTGTATCCCCACTCCCCACGAAACAAAAACAAAACCCGGGTTTCAGCATTTCTTGAATCCGCCCTCCTGCCCCCTTGGCCTTGGTATTGTTATTTGGTTTAGTTTGCTATGTGATCTTAAAACAGGGGATCGGTCAGTGGCCCAGCCACCCAGGGATATGGAGAGAGAGTGGGGATTCTTGCAAAGTGCATGTTTCCACTACTAGATTTTCCACCTGGGCCCTGGTCTTGGTGCATAAACAGCCCTCCCCTTGTGCTGTCACCCTGAGCCTCTCCCTGGACCCCGACCCTGGGCCCGCAACCCCACAACACTGGTGCCTCCAGGGGCCTGAGGCTGAATGAGGCCGCCTTTGCAGCAGACCTTCCAGCTCAGCAGCCCTCAAATTTACCTGATTTGCCTCCAGGGGCTGCTGCAGGGACATTTGCTGTTTAGAAGGTACCTTCCCTCCCCACGTCCCCCATCCATCAAGCCTTGAGCTTAGTGCTGCTTCCAAGCCTGGGCCCAGCCCTGCGTCTTCCTTTCCCTCCACCTTCTGCCTCTTTAAACTAGAAGACATTCACGATGTCCAGCATCTGCCCCAGGTCTCCCCTGAGGTTTGGCTCCTTTCTCGGGAAGCTCGGTTGGTTATAGGTTGAATTTTTTTCATTTTGTACCATTTATTCTCAATCTAACAGAAACTCCTTGAAGTTTTCTGACATTCGTTTGGCATCCTTACCCAGCTTCTAGCATGAATGCAGACTTCCCCATTTTTACGGATCTTCCATAATGTAACAGTTGTGAAGAGGGGGCCTGGGTACCCGAAAAACTGAGAGTGCTGTGTTTTGCTCCTTCAACCTGGAATTGTTCTTAAGTGAAGTATTGCAACTTTGAAACACAGCCTCTCTCCCTGCTTGAGATTGGAAAGAGAGCACTATTTCATATTTTTTGCAAAATGTTTCGAGTATCGGAGCCTCAGTAGAATCCTGGTCCTGGCACCACGCGGGGGCAATGGGGAAAGCGGCGATGAGCAAACCCCTCCTGGGGAAAAGAGTGAGTGGTTCCTCCGCAGTGATGCAGGGTCTGAGCGCGCCAGGGCTTCTGAGCAAGGCTGCCATCAGGGGCTCTGACTTGCCCGCCCCATGGGCCAAAGCGTGCTGTAGCCCCAGCCGTTTACTATGCACAGACAAAAAAGGAAATTCATGAGCAGAGAGAATGTCAAGTGCATAGCTGCTGCCAAGAAGCAGAGCCAGAATCTCCTGGCTCTCTCTGAGGCTTCTCCTTGGCCTGTCCTCATTCACGAGGGTGGAGCCCCACCAGGTAAACCAACCTGACCACCTCTCTGTGTGCAGGCCCACAGCTGGCTGACGGAAGCACGTCCTTGCAGGGTCATCCATGGCTTCTCCTCGGCTGGAATGAGGATGCCCGTTGTCCCCAAGCCAGGTTTGCAGGCAAAGTTCCTGTCCTGTGCAGGCACACAATTGGCAGGTTCCTTGGGGAGCGGGGGTTGGGGGGAGGGGTTGCACGGGGCTCTCCCCAAACCATGTCACCTTCTTTCCTCCTACAATTCCCAGCCAGCCAGCCTGCCTTGCCTATGCTCTTTGCTAGAGAAGGTTCTAGGGCGCCACACGACTAGGATGGAGCTTCACAATATCCCTTAGGACCCGAGAACAGACAGCTCCTCCTGACTTCGATTCAGAGCAGATTAGGACAGATGAGCATACCTTGCCCACCTTCAGGCTGGCCATACTGTTTGGGGAGGTGGGCGCTGGAAGGGGGGAGGGCAATGTTTGCCAAGGCCTGTGATGGGCAGGAACTTCCAAAAGACAGGGTTGGAGCCCTGGTTCCTTTGTTAACCAGCAGGGTGGCTTTCTCGCCCCCTCCAGGCTATTGTCTCCTCCAGAGTGAAATGCGGACTGGACGAGACAATTTCTACAGCCCTTTACGGCTCTAAGAGATAGCACAGTGAACATAAACTCAGACCACAGCTACCTAAAAGGCGCTGTTCCAAGGGGAGAGAGGGAAAGGAAGCACCATTGAAAGGTGTCTTTCTCCTCCTGGGGCCGTAGCATAATGCCTGGAAGTGACAGACATTTCTCCTCCCTTGTCTGAGGACCCTGGTGGAGTGAGCACCTCCTTTATGGTGCTGGGCATGATCACAGGGCTGAACATCAGCATGGAGTCCCGGGTTCTCTTTGTTCTGGGAGGAAACCTGAAGCTTACTTAATATACATAAATTCAGGGACCATCCCTCACCTGCCACTATGTGTGAGGTACCACGTGGAAGATACAGAGAAGTAGAAAATACAATCTTCACCCTCAAGGTGATTTCTAGCTAATCTGAGCTTCTTTTAGTTACTCAGCGCTCTTGTTTTTTCTTGTTTACTTCTAGGCCTTTGCACATGCTGTGCGCTCAGCCTGAAATGTTCTGTTTATCCCCATGCTGTGTACAGTTGTGCAGGTTGTAGACTGCATAATTCAAGATCTATTTACACAGGTGTGAATGGTGCCCTCAGAAATGTGCAGTGTGCAACCTGTACAACTGCGTAGCATGGCTTTGACTGTCATCTCTCCCCATTTCTATCTGGGGGTAGCTCATAGTCATCTCAGCTTTTGGCTCAGTCATTATATTTACTTTCTTTCTTTTTCTTTCCTCCCTTCCTTCCTTCCTTCCTTCCTCCCTCCTTTCCTACTTCCCTCCCTCCCTTTCTTCCTGTCCCTCACATTTATTGAGCACCTACTATCGGACCTGAGCTAGGAGCTGGATTTACAGCTGTAAAACAGATACGGTCCCTACCCTTGAAGCTTACCATTCTTGTGGAGTATTTATACTGCTCCTCTGTCTTCCCGGTCTGCACCCATGAATGCTTCAGGTGCTTACTGACTGACCGATGAATGGCTCTGACTTGGGGACCTTTTGCTCTAGAACACAGGGCCTCTGCTCTGGGCGGCGGGGAGTCTGAGGAGGGCAGGAGGGGCTGAGGAGACCAACCTGAAGCTGACTGAGCTAGAGTGCCCCTCCTCCCAGCTTCCTGTCCTCGGGAGCACCCTGGGGCATCTGTGAAGCTCATTAGTGCAGCCACGATTAATACGAGGCCCAGAGCAGGACTTCCCCCTGCCAGGGAGGCCGCAAAGTTCCAGAACATCCCAGGGAGGAATGGAGCACCACCCAGGCCTGCCTCCCGGGGCTGCAAAACAATCCCTAATGAGTCCTCTCCAGGGGAGGGTGAAGTCACCTGCAAGGAGGCAGCTAAGCCTCAGGTGTTCTCCACAAGGCTTAAAATAGCCGGGCTCCCTCCACAAACACCTTCCAACACTGTTTAGGATGGCGAATGCCAGGAAACTAATGAATCTGAGCTTAGTGAATTAATTGTTGATGAAATAATATGAATAGTGTGCTTCCTGTTCATCAGTCTCTACAGAAATTAATTAGCCCCGCTTGGCAGCAAGCAGGATCAAATTTTCAACTTAATTTATGAATTTGGCCAAATTGTCTATGGGAAGCCTTGCCTGGAGGACCTTCCGTAGCTGCTTCGTGTCCGGACAGGCCTTGCCTTTCATAGAAGACATGACTGCTTTAAGAGCCCCAACAAGAGAAGAGAGTAGGAGAGGGGGGTGGGGGGAGGGAAGCGGGGAGGTTCACGCTCTGATTGTGAGACTCCAAGCAGCCTCCACGTTCCCACATTGCTGCCTCAGCCTTCCCCTGCATACCGCTCGCTCAGGGAAGGTCTGTAGCTTCCTGAAGGGGGGACGGCTCAGCAATGGGGCTGACTTGGGATCTAATTATTCTGAGCTGTGTGCACTCACTCAAATTGCAGGATGATGTGAAAGAAAATACCATGAGAAGTGTATTTTTTTTTTTTTTTTTTTTTTTTGGACTATTGTAAAGTAGGAAGCAGGGCACTTCTTGGGCCTGGGAGACCCATCTGAGGACCTGGCTATCATGAGGTGTGAATTAGCACCTCGGTCCTATCTGCCCCAGAATAGAGCCCAGAGGAACTCAGCTTTTGTCACCCGGGGGTGGGGGGAGGGGGTTCAGGCTCTGACTGCCCCTGGTGCCTACAAGAATCCCAAGCAGCTTCCCCCCCCTCTGGGCAGCTGAGAATCGGATGTAAACCTGGAAGCCGACTGCCAAATGATGCCAGTCTCTGAAACATTTCCGGGATATGAATGCGTGTCTGTGTGTGTACATGCTCTTGTTCCTAAAACACCAGTTTCTCAGGGAAAAGCCTGTGAACCACTGAGTTAAAACATGCGTGGGGAGGATAGGGGATGTGTTCCGAACTAACGCGCAAACTTCTAGGCAGGCTCAGCAGTCAGGAAAGGACTAGAGCCCCCACGGTCACTTCCACTACTCAGAACGAGTCAGTGGTAGCCCAGGTCATGGCCACGCGCTCGTCTAGGCACGGGAGATACGGCAGGAACCAGGTTCTCAAGGCCACGTTCCCATGAAGCTTATTTTCTATGATGAGCACCAGACACAAGCTGTCAGCATCTGGTTTCTGATTCCGTTGAAGCTTGGACTTGTTAACATTTTATTATGGGCCACGTTACTGAATTCTGGGTTCCGGGCTGGTTTCTGTTTTTAAAGCGAAACGCACATTGCCTGCGAGGCACGGACAATGTCATCTCCCTTGCGCGCGTGGGAGGTGCTCTCAAATGTGGTCCCGACAGGGAGTGATCCTCCAAAGGGAGCCGGAACTGGCCACCATTTCAAGACTTCGGAAGCCAGGGAAGGAAGCCTGTTTGCCCATGACATTGGCCGGCCATTTGTAGGTGTCCCTGAGAGGTTTGATTCTTGACTGAGAAGCGCATCAGATCAGGCTGCGGGAAGGACTCAGCTGTGCACCAAATCTGCTGCTACGGGCGGAAAAAGCCTATTCCGTGGAGTGTGTTGGAACCCGAGCGAGTGCCTACCTCCTCCCTGGAGGCGTTTGCAGCGGCAACCAGACTACCCTTCCCTTTAGGAATTTGTGATGTTATTACCAGCTCACTCTGTGACCTCAGGCTGTGTCTGCCCTTTGTTTACCTTTGTGCTCCAACTGCCAGGTATATAATTCCGCAGGTTCCCTCAGGTAGCTCCTTGGGAGAAGGTAGATTGCATAAACAAAGGTGTGTGTAGGGACAGCTCCCCCCGAGAGCCAGGCGAAGCAATCAGATGTGCTAGAGAACCGAAGCATGGCCTCCCTTTAGCCCGGCGTCCCCACTGCCCCAAGCACTGTTCCATATCGAGCGTCCTTTGCTTTGCTCGTCCTTGACCTTTACCCACCCAGGGCCTGTCTCCTGAACCACTTCTACCCCCTTCTCAAACTAAATGCCACACAGGCCCCGCCCACACGTCAGCCCACCCCCTTAGGGCTGCCCACGCCGCTCTTGAAATGATCCCCTCTTGCAGATTTCCGGGTCCTCAGGGAATACCCGTGCATTCTTAATCTTTTTGTGTCCACTGTCATCTTCACACTGAAGAGAGACTCCGTATGCGTCTGCTCCACTCTGGGAACAGTTGAGGACAGATTACTGTTTATAGAATATGGTGAGATTTAATGCAAGAGGTCTTCATGTTAAGTCCGATTGTGCTGAGTAGCCTCAGTTTTTTCTTTACTGAAAGCAAATAAGCAGTTATTCTCCTTGGTGCCCCAGCACCCAGAAATGTGATCTCGTATGGTCTTTCCACCTTCCCTCTCCCTCATTCTTTCTGCTGTGTATATATTATCCAGCATAGAAGGTGGAGACCGCAGTTGACCGTGAGAGTCAGGAGACCAGGGTTCAAATTCCAGCAGAGAGACCCTGCCCCAGCTTCAGTTTGCTCAGTGCTGGACTAGAAATAATAGTATCTGTCTTGCCCACCTCCAGGACAGCTGTGAAAGTTCAATGAGTTGGTATAGGTGCAGGTGCTTTAAAATGGTCACCCCAGGGGCGCCGGGGTGGATCCGACCGTTGAGCATCCGACTCTTGGTTCCGGCTCAGGTCATGATCTTGGGGTCCTGAGATCGAGCCCGGTGTCAGGCTCTGCGCTCAGTGTGGAGTCTGCTGGAGATTGTCTCCCTCTCCCGCCGCTCCTCCCCCTGCTTGCGCACACACACTCTCTCTCTCTCTCAAATAAATGAATAAAATCTTTTAAAAAATAAAATACATAAAAGGGTCACCCCAGTGCGTTCACTGTGGGAGATTCTCCGAGCCGCACAGTACAGCATGTGTGTCTCTGTCAAACTGCAGTAAAGTTATTTGCAAGTTAACACTTCGTACAGACATTTCCAATTGTGTTGTTATTAAACTGTCATTGAGGGAAAAGATGAAAGAACACATTAAAGTTGGCTGTAAGTCATTAACACAGTCCTGAATAGATGTTGAGTTTATATGGGACCTAACCATTTCAGTGCCTAGGGACAACTCCGCATTTGGTTAATTATTACTTCATAATCTCAGTGTTTTAGCTTTACCGTGGTCAAATACAAAAGACCCACCTTTTGGTAATCTGGAGACTTGCACTGGAAGTAAAATTTAGGAGCTCTCTGTGGGAAAGTATGTGCTCTAGTGAAAGTGATTTCTCTTACTCATATATATTTTATTTTATCTTTGACATAATGACTGGGATATAGGAGCTATTATAATTGTTTGGGTTGCAAAAATGAACTATTGGGACTTCATCAAGATAAAAAGCACAACCAAGGAAACAGTCGACAAAACCAAAAGACAACCAACGGAATGGGAGAAGATATTTGCAAATGTCTTATCAGATAAAGGGCTAACATCCAAAATCTATAAAAAACTTATTAAACTCGGGGCACCTGGGTGGCTCAGTCCGTTAAGCATTTGCCTTCAACTCAGGTCATGGTCCCAGGGTCATGTCATGTCCCCGCTCGGTGGGGAGTCTGCTTCTCCCTCTCCCTCTGCCTCTCCCCCAGCTTATGCTCTCTCTCTCTCTCTCACTCTCTCTCTCTCAAATAAATAAAAATTTTAAAAAAGAACTTATCAAACTCAACACCCAAAGAACAAATAATCCAATCAAGCAATGGGCAGAAGACATGAACAGACATTTCTCCAAAGAAGACATCCAAATGGCCAACAGGGAAAAATACTCAACATCAAAAATACTCAACATCACTCGGCATTAGGGAAATACAGATCAAAACTGCAATGAGACACCACCTCACACCAGTCAGAATGGCTAAAATTAGCAAGTCAGGAAACAACAAATGTTGGCAAGGATGAGGAGAAAGGGAAACCCTCCTACACTGTTGGTGGGAATGCAAGCTGGTGCCGCCACTCTGAAAAACAGTATGAAGGTTGCTCAAGAAGTTGAAAATAGAGCTACCCTATGACCCAGCAATTGCACTACTGGGTATTTACCCCAAAGATACAAACATAGTGATCCAAAGGGGCACGTGCACCCCAATGTTTATAGCAGCAATGTCCACAATAGCCAAACTATGGAAAGAGCCCAGATGTCCATCGACAGATGAATGGATAAAGAAAAAGTGGTATATATATAAAATGGGATACTACTCAGCCATCAAAAAAATGAAATCTTGCCATTTGCAATGACGTGGATGGAACTAGAGGGTATTATGCTAAGCAAAATAAGTTAGAGAAAGATAGTTATCATATGATCTCACTCATGTGGAATTTAAGAAACAAAACAGAGGATCATAGGGGAAGAGAGGAAAAAATAAAACAAGATGATATCAGAGAGAGAGACAAACCATAAGAGAATCTTAATCATAGGAAACAAACTGAGGGTTGCTGGAGGGGAGGCAGGTGGAGGGATGGGGTCACTGGGTGGTGGACATTGGGGAGGGCACGTGATGTAATGAGCACTGGGTATTATATAAGACTGATGAATCATTGACCTCTACCTTTAAAAAAAGAATTTTAAATATATATATATATATATATATTTATATATATATATAAATTGTTTGGGTTTTATTCGTTTACCACCATATACTCAGTGCCTTGTAGAGTGCCTGACCAGCTCTCCCCATTTGCTTGAGAACAAGCGGGTTCGTGAGATGCGGGACTTGCATTGCTAACTCCAGGAATGTCCTGGGCAACCTGAGAGGGTTGGTCACGCTGCCCAAACACGGAGGGCGCTCATGTGTTCATGCATGGAAGGCAGGCAGGCAAGGAAATCAGGAATAAATTTTGGTACCATGACACCCTCCTTTCCTGTAAATTTTCTAAAAATAGACACACATGTACATATTATAAATGTTTCAGTATTCACCGCTCTGCACTTGGAACACCGTGGTGGGATAAAGTGGCCTCATACAAGGTGGCCAACGCTTGGCAAACACTGCAGGGTTGGGACCACGGACAGACGCACAGATGTCTTCAGGTGTCTTTAGATCCAGGTGTCCCAATTCTTTCCTCCCGATGGAAGGATTTAATTCAAAGAAAGAACCATAAACTGGGGAGAAGATACTGTCAAAATCTCACTCTAGCCTTCACCGCTGCTCAACTAGATTCCAAATGCTGAGTTGGGGGTGGATGTGGTTTTCTGGGCCAAAGGCACGCGGGGCTGGAAGAGGCCTTGCAGAGCCCACCAGCCCCTTCTGCCAGCAATGGGAGAAGTCAGTGGCGGGGCCAGTGTGGGACCACCCTCCTGACTCCCTGTGGGGCGGGCATCGCACCTCCCCTGCTGACATTCCCTTTTATTTCACTTCTCTTGGCCTTCATGCCTTCCACCTAGGGCATTTTGATCAAACTCTGAAACCACATGTTGGGTTTGAGGATTCCACGTGGCTCCAGGCATGTGAACCTACCTCTAGTCCAAACCTGATTGCCCCCACCTGACTCGACGCCCACCCCAACTCTCCTCAAAACTGGATACCGTCCAGGTCTAAGGAGGGTGGCTGAGAATAAATAAACAGTACAAAAGTATTTCTTACCCACTAATCTCCAACGACCAGCATTGGTTTTCTTTACCCTAACTTAGGGGTAAACACTGAAGAACAACAAGACCCTATGAACTGGCTGCCCTGTGAACTTCATCTTTGGCGTGACTGTGGGAACAGAAGCGAACGCAGTGGACGTAAGGAACAAGTGGGTGCAAAGACCAGAGGATTCACATAGAAAACTAGTCTCAAAATCAAGAGATAGTAAACTCAAAATAACATGAGTAATGCATTAAAGGACACCGCGTGACCTGTGAGGGACTGAATGTGAGTGTCCCCCAAAGTCGTGCACTGAAGCCCTAACCTCCGGTGTGATGGAATGGGGGGGGTCTTTGGGAGGTGACACCAGAGCTCTCTCCCCACCACGTGTGGGCTCAACCAGAAGGCAGCCGTGTACAGGCCAGAAAGAGACCCCTCACCAGACGCCGAGCCTTCCCAGACCTTCAGCCTCCGGAAGTGTGAATGTCAGACTTTGGCCTCCAGCGCTGTGTAAGTCGCCCACCACAGAGCAGACTACCAACGACCACACAATTCTTCCAGCATCCTGGCCTCTCGGCTTCTTGACCTCTTGTTTCCTGGGACCTTGGCCTCCATGCCTAAACCACCCAGGGTCGTGGCCACACCCTGGGGCAGTGACACTCAGCCCTGACTGCACGTCAGACTCAGCTGGGAAGCCTGGACTTCGCCATAGCCCACTAGAATCAGAATATTCCTCAAGGTGGATGGAAAAGTCCCAAGGGTATGGAATTCCACAGGGGTAAACCCACCAAAGTACATTCAAATCAATAAAAAGACAACCTCGTAGAAAAATGGGCAAAGCAGGGGTGCCTGGGTGGCTCAGTCAGTGAAGCGTCTGCCTTCGGCTCAGGTCATGATCCCAGGGTCCTGGATCGAGTCCCACGTCGGGCTCCCTGCTCAGCGGGAAGCCTGCTTCTCCCTCTCCCTCTGCCGCTCCCCCTGCTTGTGCTCTCTCGTTCTGTCAAATAAATAAAATCTTTTTTAAAAAATGGGCAAAGCATATAAACAAGCAGAAATAGAAGACATACAGATGGCTAATAAATGTGTAGGGAAATGTTTAACCCGGCTAGGGGTCAGGGAAATGTAAAGATTTTTCTTTAAAGATTACGATTTTGGCAAAAACCAAGAAGACTGACAATATCTAGTGTTAGTAAAAGTGGAGGGCACGTTCTCATAAAATCTTCTAACATATATATCCTCAGATCCAGAAATGTCATTTCTGGTTGATGTGTCTTATAAAAACAATCACATAAGTAGACAGTTATTTACGCTCAAGTACATAAGGCTGGTTTTTATAGCACTATTTGCAACAGTGTAAAAATTTAGTAATTATAGGAGAGTTCAATAATTGTAGCACATGCACATAGGAAAAAGTATTCAGCTACCAAAAGAACAGGGAAGACGTGTAAGTACTAACCATGGGAGATAAGTTCCTATACACATACATACGTATCGATCATACGGAGGAAATAAAGCGAATTTCAGAATAATATGTATGGTATGATCTCATTCTTGTTCAAAAACTCTTCTCAGTACACATATATATTTACATCTGCATAGAAGACTGTCTTGAAGATCTTTTAACAGTAATTACCCTTAGGGAATTGGAAAGGAGAGTGGGGACTTTCGCCTTTTACTTTATATTTTGTGGCTGTTTTTACAATAAACACATATGCACTATTTTTGTAATGTAAATAGTCTGGTGTGAGTTCAAACAGAAGCTGGGGCCGTTTCAGGACCATCTCTTTACCATCATTTACATTTTTAAAAAAATCTTTTCAGAGAATCTCACAGCTAGGAATATTTTGGGAAAGGGGGCTGGTTTCTTCATGTTCTTTTTTAGAATTATTCTCAGATTTGGAAAAGATTGCTCTTGCAGTTGATTCATTGCTGGTAGAGAAATTCCCAACCTGGCTATTTTGCCATCGATGTTTCTGTTATGCGGATGTTAGGAGACTCTTCTGTCATCAGAGAATGAGAAGGATAATGACACTGTACACGGGGCCAGACCCGGGGAGTAACGTAGGCATGCCGCAGAGCTGGAGACCCGTGTTCGAAGCATAATGTTTCCCATGTCAGAGAGGATAAAGAGAATCCAGAGATGATGCTAGGGTCGTACATAGGTCTCGCCTCACAAACACCTCCCATCCATCCACTGTGATGTTTGGGGATAAGGTTGTGAAGAGCCTGAGGCCATATTGTGGCTCAACTGGAAAGCTCTCCAGATCAACCAGTGACATCTGCGAGGACGCAGGAAGGGAGGGTGGAGACAGGCATGGTGAAATGCCCACAGGAAAGAAGCAAGAATGAAGAATGACGAAAGTTCATCACTAGGGTGAAAAATGTGGTGTTAAATTCTTTTCCATTTTTCTCCATAAAGAACAAATAAACAAAGCGCATTCCACTCTCGTAACTCAACTTAGAGTTCACAATAGTAATCACATGACTTCCCTCCGACCATGCCGTCCAGCATCACCGTGTAGCTAGTCAGATATCTGAGTTCTTGAAACAGCCACGTGCAACTCGAAAACACCGACCTGAGCTAATATCGAATTCCGGTTCTCTTAATAAAGAGTTACTCAGAAATTCTCATTTACTGGCTGACGAAAATGCTCATGGCTCTCGGTGCCAACTTAAGCAATATGTGTTATTTTTGCCGAGTCCAAACAGCAAAAGAAAGGATGGAGATGGTTTTCCCCCAGAGAGCAGGAGATGGTGGTCTGGATGGGTACGGGAATTCCCTGTTCTAGAAAACATGTTCCATCTGTCGTACACCAGGTAGATTAACCTGGATGACAATTCGAAAGCCCTTAGAGTCCAACCTCAGTGCGGTCAGTCCTTGCTGATGTGAGCACCTGGAGGAGAGGCACTCTGACTGGGTGAGGAAGCAAGAGAGGCTTCAGCCTACCCCTGTGGCCCCCTTGGCCGCCCCTCTCCTGCATTGCCCCTACGCTCAAAGCACCCCTCGCTCACCGTCCCCAGACCTCGATGTCAGCTCCCTGATGCATTCCCAGGCTTCTAGGTCTTGGCATATACTCTTCCCTCGGCCTAGAATTCCTTCTATTCTTTCTCTACTGCTCCTTCCTACTTCACTCAGCTTCTAAGCAAAGTCTGCCCTGACTCCCCCAAGTGTGAAGGACCCTATTAGGAAGCAGAACACTTACCTTGTTTTCCCCTGATTTTTCCTACTGCTTCCCAGACACTTTCTTGATGTCTCTGTTACACCCCTCATCACAATTGCATTAACATGAGTAGCTGTGTGCAAAGAACACTTATCACCCCCGCCCAGAGGGCAAGCTTCTCCATGGCAAGAGCGTGTCTCCATTCTTGTATCATCCGTGCACCTGCCTCTTCCTTATTACACTAGGTGTGGGCTGGTGCAATACTCATAGTGTTTCTTGATATGGTGGTGGGGGGCACTCTAAAATATATCCTCAGCAAATGCAAGGGGCTCTGGTTTCATTTCTCTATAATCAAAGAGGTCACAAGGGAAGCATTTTGACGGATTTAACTATGTGAGGGAAAAAAAAAAAACCAACCTTGGGAAATAAAAGAGCATGGATTTTAAAAGAAAGCCATTTGAAAGTACTTATGATAGACTCAATTTTGAAAATACAGCCCTCTGTCAAATAAGTAGGTACACTGGCAATTTTTATAGGAAACAACGTTTTGGAACAAGTATGGAAAGCAACTCAGCTTAGGTAGATCGCTATTACAGTTAGGATTGCATAAGCTGATTGAATATCGTTATGAAGTGGTGTTGAGTAAATGTGTGTATATATATATATAATGACACTGTAGGTAGAATTTATGCACAAAGGACATATTATAAGGGTACACCCTCAAAAATAAGAATTAAAACAGCAGTATGTTGGAAGAATGAGATTGTGGGTAATTAATTGCTTTTCCTTATTACTATTGGTTATATAATGACTAAAATTGGGGAGGAGGAACCCAACACATTATCAGTTAACCACACCTGTGATTTAGGCTCTTGGTTGAACGATGTAAAGACAGTACTTTTTTCCACGTCTGGGTCAGCTTCCCCCTAGTCTTTTGAATTTCATATCCTCCTATTTTTTCAAAGAGATAAAAATTCTCTGAAAAAAAATTTCTACTTCCAGCAATGGCAGACTAGCTCATTGCCAGCTGATCTTCCTATCAACATCAACTGGATAAATACTAAGAAGATACAACCTCTTGCAGGCACCCAAGAGCTATGCAGACAGCTGACCTGAGGGGCCAAGATCCTGGCGAGAAGAGAGGGGTGGGAGAGATGAGCCTGGGAGGCACACTTTTCCCAGTAAGGCATCTGTCACCTGGAAGACAGCCGCTAAGGAGCTGTGAGCAGAGCAGAAAGCCGCAGAGGGGCGACTGGGAAGCTGAACAGAGCCTTCAGCAGCCTCACAGGGATGGGCAGGAATGAATATTCAGGGACCACCAAGCAGGACAGGCTGTGGTCAGCATCCTGGCTTTCATTTGGAGCTGGGGATAGACCAGCACTCAACAACGCTAAAGCCTGCCGAGTTTTGCCTCATGGTAAGAGATATTAACATGCTTCTGGTAGTAGTAACTGATGATAAGTGGACAGAAGATAAGTAATAATGTGAGAGATTTGGACAAAGTTGATCTCATTACACACAACACAACGTACACACACAGTTTACCTAGTACATGCAGAGGGCATGCTCTTTTTAAGCGTACATGGGAACATTTTCCAAAACTGACCATATTCTGTTGGGTCAAAAGTTAACTCTCAACAAATTTCAAAGTTTTTAAATTATACAGGATATGTTCTGAGATCACAGTAAATTACTGACACAGCAGTAATACATATATAACTTTTAAAAAATCCCCCAAACATTTGGAATTAAGTAATATACTTCTAAATAACCTGTAGGTGAAAGAAGAAATCACAATAGAAATTGTAAAATATTTTGAAGTATATGCTAAGTGATATCTGACATCACAGTGCACGGGATGCAGCTAATGCTAGTTTGGAAGGGAATTTATGGCTTTAAATGCATATATTAGGCGAGCAGGAGGTCAATTATTTGAGTGTTTATCTTGGGAAGTTGGAGAAAGAACCAAATTAAGGAAAGAATTCAGATAAGAGCAGAAACTAGTGAAATAAAGAGCTGAAGGACAGTTGAGAGGGTCAGCAGAGCTCAAAATTGAGTCTGTACAAAGAACAATAAAACTGATAAAACCTTGGCAATATTAGGAAGAAAAGAGAAAAGGCACAAATAACCAATATCAGGAATGATAAAGGATACATCACTACAGTTCCCACGGGCATGAAAATTCTCAACAAGGATACATGTCAATCTAAAGACATATGAAACAATGAATCATGGAACACTACATCAAAAACTAATGATGTAGTACTGTATGGTGACTAACATAACAATAAAAAAAAATAAAGATACATGATAAAGATGCCAAATTTTAAAACATTTTTAATAGCAATAAAAATGGTAGAACTACGTGAAGATTTTAACAGCTTTTGTCCTCTTCTAAGAGGACATATATAAGTTTTAATTATATCTAATTGACCTTGACTTGATAAAATACTCAATACAATTCTCACAGCATATAATGTCTGGTAAACTTAGAATTTCAGCAGTTAGATTTTAAGAAAAATAGGAAGTCCCCAGAATTATTCAATACAGGAGCCTGAGAAGCTCAAGATTCTCTAACCTGGACCTCACCTTTAAGGTGGCTATGCCTAAAGATATTTAAGAGATGGTAGAACCCCAAACTTCCACAGTCATCAATTAAACTGTCACTACAGCCTTTTAATTTTTTGTATATATTTCTGGTGATAGCCCAAATGGCATTAAATCTTTACTGTGCTATGTGACTAATTGTGAACACCTCTGCAATTAGAACACAAAAGGAAACCCAGTTTAGATTTACAACCATTTTTTTTTTTTAAGATTTTGTTTATTTGACAGACAGAGACACAGCGAGAGAGGGAACACAAGCAGGGAGAGTGGGAGGGGGAGAAGCAGGCTTCCCGCGGACCGGGGAGCCCGATGTGGGGCTCGATCCCAGGACCCTGGGATCATGACCTGAGCTGAAGGCAGACGCTTAACAACTGAGCCACCCAGGTGCCCCTAGATTTACAACCATTTAAAGAGCACTTGTCATGGATTATGTTTCCAGATTCTCATTAACCACTTTGTGACATTATGAATTACAACCCATTATCACACTGTTAATCTAAGTGTTTACCTTGCTGAGACAGTGAAGCGTTTTAGATCAGTAACCATCCCTTGAATATTTTAAAATCTCACCCCCTTTGAGCACAGAGGGCTGGACTGGCTCCCATCTAGCTCTGTGCTTTGCTCTGTAGAGGCCCTGTTCTGCGGGAAACAACTATAGAAACTGAGATAAAATAGGTGAGCAGTATGGTGGATCCATGTCGAGTGCCCTAGAGCAAGAGCCCAGCCACAAGGTTTTAGTTCTAGTATGTAATTCACTGAACTCTACATGTAATTGACTTGTGACCTTGGGTAAGTCTCTTCCTCTTCTGGGCCTCAGTTTCCACCTCTGAGAACTGACAGTGGAGGTCCAGGTGATCTCTGAGGGAGGGGCCTACCTGGGCTAAACATCAGGGCACATCCTCTGTTCGTGGAGGAAGCAGCAAGGACTCAGTCACTAGGGCTGGTCCCAGGGAGAAGGGGCACCCAAAGGTACCTTGTTGGGACTTAGGTGGACAGATTGGGGGATGTGGAAACAAGGCCCTGCTTCCTTGTGTTTAAATGTGTTTCTATACCATGCTATACAGGAATGTCATCAGGTCGCTCTAAAGGCCCCCACTGGCCCCCACTTATCTACTTGAGAATGCTGAGTCCAGTAGGTGAGGAGAGGATCTGTTTGCCCCATAGTCTGAGGGGTAGCTGTATAAGTCAGGGTTCTCCAAAGAAACAGAAGGGGTGTGTGTGTGTGTGTGTGTGTGTGTGTATGTGTGTGGAGAGAGAGAGAGAGATATTTTAGGGAATTGGCTCACACAATTATGGAGGCTGACAAGTCCAAAATCCAACACGCAAGGAAGACCCAAAGTTGTAGTTCAAGTTCAAAAGTCCACCTGCTGGCAGAATTCCTTCTTGCTCAGGGGAGGCTGGTCTCTGTTCTATGGAGGCCTTCAACTGATTAGATGAGGTCCACCCACATTATGGGGGGAAATAACATTTTACTCAAAGCCCACTGATTTATTTAACTGTTAATCTCATCCAAAAACATTCTCACAGAACCATCCAGAATAATATGTGACCACATACCAGGGCACCATGGCCCATCTAATTGACACATGAAATTAACCATCACAAGTCCACCCCTTGTCAGCCTGGCACCCATACACATCTCATTAAAACATACTTCATCTCTGAATAAAGAGATGACACATGATACGACTACCCTTCACACAACCAAAAACACACTAAACCTTTCCCCAGAAGAGGGTGCAAACTCCTCAAATGATGTTTACTCTTGTCCTTGATATCTCATATCTTAAATACTGTGATGTAAAGTTAGAAATACTTACACAATGTTATATGTCAACTTTATCTCAATAAGGCTGGGAAACAAAATTTAATACTTAAATACTATCCTATAAAGTCACTACATCTACCTTATGTTACATGATACACATCCACAATCATAGTCATAACAAAATAAGAAAGAAATACTCATTCCTCTAACTGGTTACATGGTCATAGCTTGTAGTTATAACTACCTTCCTCCTCTACCCGTTTCGTATGCCTTTGCTCTCCGCCAGCACCTCAGTTGGTCATGGTTCTTTATCTGGTGGGAAGACCCAGACCTTCATTAGTGAAGGGGCTGGGCCATTAGTAGTCCTGCGTGGGTTGTCTTGTTGTAGTTTTCCACTGACCTTAATTACAGGGTGTGGTAATAGTAGGAGATGTGCTAGGAGATCTCCCGTGTTCTAGACGCACTCTTCCTTACTTTCATTGTGGAGTGGTGATTTCCCATTGGTGATCAGAATCAATCACCTGAGCCAGCAAAGGAATTCCCTTCCTCACCTGTTGATTTAAAGGCATGAGGAGCCCAAAGTGGCCAGGTGGCAATTTTAACATCCACTCCAATGGAAACTTTGTTGTGTCTTCTTGGTGGAAGCATCCCTTCCTTTGCAACCAAGACCTCTAGGCCAAAAGAGCATAAGGTCGCAGGGACAGGAAGCAAAAATTTTGCTAGTGAGCTGCTAGGGGTAATAGTGAATGGAGCCACCCCCATTTCCATCCCTCGATTCCTGGACCCATGAATCCTGGCTGTGGGAGAAACAGCACCCTACACTGGACACTGATTCAGAGCATATATAGCCTTCTGGAGAACCTTGTCCAGGACTTCGCTGCACTGATACTGTACCTGAGTCTTTGAAAGGCCATTCCACTGTCTACCAAGCCAACTGCATCGGCATGGTGGGGAACACGGTAGGACCAGTGAGTCCCATGAGCATGGGCCATCGCCACACTTCATTTGCTATGAAGTGAGTTCCTCGATCAGAAACAGTGCAGTGTGAAATGCCATGACGGTGGACAAGGCATCCTGTGAGTCCGTGGATGGTAGTGTTGGCAGAAGTATTGCATTCAGGGAAGGCAGGTCTGTATCCACAGGGAGCATCTATTCCAGTAAGCACAGGATCTACTGCCTACAAGATAAGGTCCAAACGCTGACAGACACACAAGGACCATCCTGTTCCAGCTCCTGCCTCCTTCCCCATCCTCAGCGGGCATTGCTCTCTCCCCCCAGATTCCCTGCTGGAGCCCCCCCCCCCGCCCCCAGAGATACTGCCTCTTTCCTGACTTTGCCATCGTCTTTAATAACCCTGGGCCTCCATCCATCCACTCGTCGATCCATTTGTTCATATGTTCATTCTATCATTAAGGATCCCCTGGTGGGCGGGACAGCATGGTCTTCACAGAGAAGATGTGCTAAATAAGCTAACACATTAGCGCGTGATGGCTGCTAGGATAGGAGATACACAGGGTAAGGGGATGGGGAACAAAACACCTAATCCACGGGGTCCAGGGAGACTCCCTGAGAAGGAGGTATTTAAACCGAAATCAGATGAGCGCACAGGTATCAGCCAGGTGAAGAAGTCAGAGGAGTGTTCTGCCCCCGGGGGGGGGGGCGGTGGGGGGCGGTGGGGGGCGGTGGGGGGGCGCAGGATGTGTGAGACCCTGGGGGCAAGAGTGCCGTGACAAAGTTCCAGAAGCCAAAACAAGGGCAGCAAAACTGGAGTGGGAAGTGCCCGGGAGAGAGGGGATAACTGAGCCTGGGGGGTGGGCATGGATCTCAGAAATGTCTAGTAGGAGCAATAGAAGAATTCATGAATCATGGGCCGTGGACGGTTGGGGGGTGTGTGCAAGAAAGTCTCCAGGTTTTTGGCTGAGACAACTCGGGGGAAAGCATTGCTGTAGCTACCGAGATGTTCCCTGTTCACTCCTGAGCTGGGAAGTATTTATTGACTCGATCAATGAGTGAATGGGAAAATGAGAATAGTTTGGGAGGACGACGAGATGATGCGTTTGGTCTTGGATGCGGTGGGCTGAAGGCCACTGGGGGATGTCGGGCAGGACGGTCCCTCGGGCCATTGCACATGCGGGTCCGAGCTGCAGAGGGAGGTCCAGGCAGAGCCTCTGCTAGCTCTGTACGGTGGGAATAACCGTGTCTCCCCCGCCTCCAGTCCCCGCGGAGAATCAAACGAGGGGAATCGTGGCGGTGCTTTGAAGACCACCACGTGCTGGGGGGCAGGGTTTAGACTTGGAAGCAGACAGGCCTGGCTCGCATCTGAGCTTGCTCTTTACAAGCCCTGTGACAGAGCCTGGGGTTTTCATGCACAGAACGGAGGTGATAGATGCCCCCTCTCTCCTCCGTTTACCGTGAAGCAATACGGAGCTCTCTTTGTGTCTGGTATAGTGAAAGGGCCCGAAATGTCGGCCATCCCTGTCATTGTCCTGCAATGTCCTTAGTCCTGGCATTTCTAAGTCCTTTGAGGAGGTGTCACTTTGAGTTTCTTTTCCCTTCGCCCAACTGAAACGTCCCGTGTGGCATTCCCACCACCTCCTGGGTCTTCCCACCTTGCTCCCTCCCATCTAGTAGAAAGTTCTGCTTTCTCCCTCCCATCACTAGACCCCAAACGGGGTAAAACCCGAGTTGGCTTCAGGTCAGTGTCCCCTGCAACACCAAAGGCATTCAAAGCCCAGGTTCTAAAGCCAATGAGGACTAGTTTCAAACACCCGCCTTGTAGCTGGGTGACCCTGGGAACTCGCTGAACCTCTCTGAACCCTGGTTTCCTTATCTGTAAAACGAGACTACTGACGTGCCTACCTCACAGGCTTGCAGGAAGGAACAAAGAAGACTGTGGGAAGGCCATTTATCAGGGGATCTCAACTCCCTGGGGTGGGTAAACAAGGAATTGTTTTATTTACCGAAAACTTGCCATTAGGCATGTTCTGTCAAACCCCGTTTTCCTGCTGGGCAGTAGCGCCCTTGAGGGGATGTCCCTCTGGTTCTATAACTTCTCAGCTATTTCTTTGGTTCATCCTTTGTTGTTGTTGTTGTTGTTATTGTTGTTGCTTCAAACAATCTTATTTCAATTTTTTAAGACTCCGTTTTGTTCACTGAAAAATGACAGATGCTGGAGCCAACTGCCTGGGTTGGAATTCCAGCTCTGCACTCACTAGCTGAGAGCCAGGGGCAAGTTACTTAACCTCTCTGTGCCCCTAGTTTTGTCATCTGTTAAATGGGGATAATGATGGTGCCTACTCACAGGAGTGTTCCTGCAATTAAAGAGCTAGGAGAGAGCCAAGCATGCAAAGTAAGCATTATGTAAGTTTTGCTATTATTATACCCAGTTCAGAGTTCCTCTCCTGCTCTCCCCGGGGCAAGGCTAGACCTGTGGTTTTGTCTGCTTGCAGTTCTGGTGGTCTGTCATCCTCCTTCCTTCTCCTTCCATCTTTCCACGAGGCCAGCGCTGGGGCCCAGAGGAGGACGTGGAAGGCAGCCGTCTCCCGGCAAGGGAGACATCACTCCGACGCAGCAAGCACGTGCCCTACGTGGCCTTGATGCCCGCAGGGCTACCTTCAGGAGGCCCCAGAGGAGGGCTCCCTCCTGGGCATCTCCCATCGCCATCGATGGTCCCTTTCGACTCTGGGCCTGTATCTTCCTGCCCAGCTCACAGCATTCTGGTGCATATCTGACGCCCCACTCAGTGTGGTCCCTGGCTCTCAAATGCACCTACCCTCAGCAGGCCAAGTCTTAGACCCGCGGGCACATGCAGAATCAATCTTATGCTGCAGCTGGGACAGAAACTCCAGGCCAGGGGCCAAGGGATGGGGAGGTGGGTCCTGCCCCCTCTCTACCCACGGCTCCCACCAAGCAGCTCACCCCGGGGCTGTTCCACCACACTGTGGCCACTGCTGTGACAAGCTGGTCAAGGGGCTCATGGGTCCCTGCGTGAGCCGGGGGTGCGTGAGAACCCCCACCCACCAATTCGACAGGGGTTTCCCCCTGAGGCCCCTTTCCTTGGCTTCAAAGAGGGAAGCGCCCCCACCTCCTACTCTCCCGACAGGCCAGGTCTGTGCTCCTCCAGGCCTTATAGCCAGTGTTGGGGGGTT
The DNA here is from genome assembly GCF_964656455.1 of Halichoerus grypus. Taxonomy (NCBI): domain Eukaryota; kingdom Metazoa; phylum Chordata; class Mammalia; order Carnivora; family Phocidae; genus Halichoerus; species Halichoerus grypus. Next base: position 3,753,852 of record NC_135719.1, read on the forward strand.
GGGGCTGGGGGAGGAGGGGCCAACACCCACACTTTCTGCCAAAGTGCTTTCCCCAGCAGCCCTAGGCCACGGTTCTCCGACCTAGAAGGCAGGCCCCTTGATCCCCCTCCTTTCTTAGCTGCACCCTTCGCTTTACTAATTCGGGTACATGATACCTCACACTGTCCTATGATACGTGATTATTAATTTTAAATAAAGGGGGGAGGAGTTACACATTGCTTTTAATGTGTATTTGAATAAGCGAGTGAACAAAAAACAAGCATATTACAAACCAGTATTATAAATACAGTAATAAAGTAATAAACTTAAGTGGCAATAACTAATAGAACAACAGGAAGATATGAAAATATGATAAATATAATAATTTTGTACATGATCTTTAAATAAAACCCTTTCTTTATCATTAAACACATGACAGCAAGCCGCCATATGAAGTCACCGTTTTTGTAGATGCAATGCAGGCCACTGTATGGGCCAACCCAATGCTTACCTTTTACTGTGGGTCAGGTATTGTTTCAAAAGCTTCACAGATACTCCGGGAAGCCTCCTGGATCCTATGAGAAAAGGATTATTATGGCCGTCAAGGCTGCGTCACGGCTGAGGAAACGGGGGCATAATTTCCTGCCGGAGAAACTTAGCAAAGTCACACAGCTGGAAATTACTAGAGCCTGAGTTCAAACCCGCGGAGGCTGGCTCCAGGGGTAGGCCCCAAACCCAAGGCATTATTCTTCAAAAGCAGCACTCCGATGAGCAGTGAGCTTCCAACCTACTCCTTTGCCACTTTCAGTCCAAATTCGGGGACAGATGGTGGAGCCACACCCTGGAGGGCAGAGCCTCTGGGCTCAGCAGCAAACGGCGCCCCCGGGCAAAAGCAGCAAGGCACAGCTCTCCCGGGACGAGGGCAAACACGGTTAAGCAGATACAGTATCATTGCCCTCCAAGAACATCTCTCCTGTCCATGTGCTCTTTGTCAGTTTTCCCATCAGGAAAATGGGCATGTACCCTATGCACGCATAGCAGTGGCTGTAAGACCTAATTAGCGCCTGAAATGGGTGTCAAGATCCCCAGCTAGAGGTGCTATAATAGGGGCAAAGGATTCTCTCATGAGTTCCAGTTTTGCATCCCATGGCCCGATCCTCTCTGGGCAGGAGGTGGTGCCCTGTCTTGTCGAGATCTGATCTCTCAACGCAACCATGTGTTTTCTTTCATCCAAATGACTGTGCTCATCTCAGGAGCAGCCTTTAATTTTCTTCTTGGAACCGAGGACCATCCTTACTTACAGCAACAAAAGGTCCCTAGGACGGTGAGGTAAGATTTGAATTAAGATACCTTGGCATATTCCACTCCCTGGCAATTAACGGGCAGGAGGTTTTCAGGAGCACCCACTCTGTTAAGAGCACGCTTTGTCTCATGACTGCCTGTCTATCGTGCTGCCGTCGCCGTGGTTCAGCAGCCCCCAGCGGCTGGCTCTCTGCAGGGTGATAAGCACGTGGACGTCGCCGCTGGGACCTCGGAGAGCGCAGCCTCATGGGGAAAGCCGTGTGGCTCTCAGACCTCATTCTGCGTCGCTGACATCAGATCCGGAGGGGCTGGCTCTCCAGGCGGCCCTTTCTCCCGTGTCTTCCTGACCCTCACCTGCCTTTTGGCCACTGCTGTTCATTAGCATCTCTCTCGGGAGAAGAGAGAACAGGCAAGAAGAGCCAACTTTTGCTTGTCCGTTTGGCTCCTTGTCAGCAACTCTGGTAAATGTGTAATCTGATGGAACCACGGTCCAAGATGAGAATTTGGACTCCTTCCCTCTCTCTGCCCCTTGCCAGGCATGTGAACTCCTGTTGAAGCTTCAAGTCCCAGCCTTCCCCAAGGCCCCCAGGCGAAGTCAGAAGTTAGTCACTCCCTCCCTGGCTCCTGAGCCCGTCTCCAGCACTGGGGAGCACTCAGCACAGGGTGCGGGTGATCCCCAGGCCCCGTCTGCAGGCCGTTGGGCAGGGGGCTCGTGGTCTTCCATTAGCTCCAGCCCCACACGTCCCGGGCCCAGGGCTTGGCACAGGACTGGGGTGTGAGAAATGTGTACTGAATGAACACATAAACCCAAGTAGACCTTCTTTACCATTTCCTCAGAAAATCAAGAGTTAATGCTTTGAGGGTTTTTCCGGGTCTGTGTGCATGCGCATGTGCTCATTTGTTTGTTGTTTTTAAGAAAACTACATAAACTACATTGCAGAATTTCTAGAGTCCTTGATTCACCTCATTCATTCGACAAATGTCTGTTGACGACGACGTGTGATATACGAGTGCCGTTTTAGGTGCTGGAGAAAGAGACAAACCCCCTGCCCTTGGGATGCCCACATTCTAGGGACGGTATTCTTTCTCACGTACTGACTCTCCCCCATAATTTCCGGCTTTATGTTCACCTCTCTAGTCCTTTTCCCTAAAGACAATGAACCATCTGAACCGTGTCCACCCCATAAGCAGAGATACCCAGGGTAGCCGTAGGTAAAATGGCAGGCACCCCTTTTTGCCCTTTTGGGGGCCCCCGAGAATCCATGCTGGTAAGTAAAAAGCTGTTTGGGAGACCAGATGTCAGGAGGAGGCAGCAACCTGGGACAGGTGACATGACAGGGAAGCGTCGTCACCTCCTGCCCTAGGAAAGACTCGGGGGCCTTCTTGATGTCTGGGTCTGAGCAGGGAAACAGGAGAGTAACCCACGTCCACTTCCGCCTGAGTCAGGTCTTTACGGGGAAGAACGCTGAGTTTATCTAAAGTGCTGTGAATTCCCACAGGCTTCGGCAGACCCGTATTCCAGCGTAAGCACAAAAACAAATTCTACAGCCAAGTGGATGACTGGTGATGAGCCACAGGTATGTATTATCACGACTGTTGCTCTCCCCGAGAATTCTCTCTGCGAGGGGAGAGGATCCGCCCCCCAGATGTGATGTTCAGCCAACTTTTTAGCAACGGCTTTTAGTGCTTGGTACTGACACAGGGACTGGCAGAGAGGTGGATCTGCACCGTCCAAGTGTGTACTGCTCACACCTAAGGGAAGGGGGATGTTACAGACGAGGGCATCCCTCTGGGCTTGCCATTCTGAGGATCAGCTTTGAAGCAACCAGAGCCATGATTATAAAGGGAGATCTCTGTGTGGACAGGAAGGCAATCGTTTTTTGATGAGTCTGAGTGATGATTGAAGTCATTTTGGCTTTCCTGGTGTCTGGGTGGAAAGAGAACAGGTGCATGCCTTTGCCAAAAATGACAGCCTAGGAGTTCTATGGACGCCCCGGGAGACAGAGTCCTTTTGTGCCCTCTGTGAATTCCTCGGAGGCTGGGAGGTCTGCAGGGAAAAGCACTGGGGTGGGGGGAGGGGGGCAGAGTTCTCCAAGGCCTGGTTTCTAAGCAATCGGTGGGAACAACTGTTGAGAAATGTTTCTCCGTCGCCCACGAGAACTACATACCAGGACTTCTGCTTCAGAACAGTATTAGCTGCTGTTGGCCAAATGAGGGATCGTGGGCACACAGACGCTTTCTTGCGAGGCCTTCGGGCTTCCTCTACCGTGTCTCTGTCCTTGCCTTACGTCCACCTCTTTCCAAGTGACATCACACGTGGCTGTGAGCAAGTACGCATGCCCATTCCTCGGCTTCCATTAAGCAGGCAGGATTCCTGCAGAGGCTTTCTCAGTGAGTTTAGAACATTTGGAGAAAATCCACACTCAGGGTGTTCTATAAATGGGGGGAGGGGAGCAGGTGGGAGCCGTCGGGGTGGGGGGGGCGCTCCTGCAGGCTGCCTGGGCCCCTGGGGAGCCAGACCAGGAGAGAGAGAACCTGGGGACGAGACAGGGTTCCCCAAACGGCTTGCATGCAGCTGCATTCAAAATGACTCAAATGACGCAGAGCTTGAGGTGTGCACTCGGGCGCCCGCGGGCACACGGGCGGGGACAGGGAGTTCCCGTCCCTCGGAGCCGTTCAAGTGCAGATGTCGCAGGCAGCCTCGGCTCGGAGCTGACGCATCCCACGGCATGACACCTGCGCCGCGCGGTTCTCAGGAAGGGCTGAGGGTGTGCATGAGGTCACCGAGCTCTGTGGCTGCCTAACCAGCCTCGGCCTGTGTCTCGGTGACATACATCTGCTGACTGGACGGCTCAGTGCCTCGCGCGGTGAGCTGACGGGTGGGCCATGCTTGAGAGCCTCCTGGCAAGTGCCCCTGCCTGCATTCTTCACTCTTGACTGAAAGCATATGCTGTGCACAATCAGGACAGTGTTCGCATGCGGGTCCGAGGAGGCTTCCTACACATCTGGCTGAGGCCGGCTGAATCACTTCCCCCCAGGAGGGTAGCTGCCAGCCCCGTGACATCTGGAGAGTGGCAGGAAGTGTCTGGATTCATCCCAGAATGATTTTTATCTCCACATGCTTTTCCAATTTCATCAGGGCCTCCGCGCTACATTCCGAATGACATGTCCACATTTGCCACGGACAAGAATGACAGATGGAGAAAAATCATCTCTGACCCTTGAAAGCCGGTCATGTTCTATGAGGTAAGAGCTCTGGGGCACAGAAGGTTCTGTAGGAGCAGGGCCCAGAGATGGCTTGAAATATGTAAGTTACTTATGTATGTTGGAGCTTCTGGAAATAAAAGTCCCCCTTCCCAAACTACTGGTTTTTCGAAGCAATGAAAAGGGCATTTAAAATTTTCATTTTTCTTTCGTGTTAAAAGGCATAACTTGCATTGAGTAAAATGCACAAATCTTGAGTGTACACCTTGGTGACTGTTTGGTTTTTACACACGGACAAACCCCACAGTGCCACCACCCAGACCAAGGGGTTAGGACTCTCCCAGCTCTCCGGAAGGCTCCCTGTCTCCCCCTCCCTGTCATCAGCCCACCGTGCACGTCCCCACCGTCCCGGTCTCTCGATCACGGTCGAATAGTGGGAAAGGCATTTTTATTTTGGGGTCTTGCTGCTTCACAAATACACACCATACACAAACAGCAGCAATTTTGTAAACTGCCACAAATTTGCACAGGGGACCCGAGTCAAGGTTCAGATTAAGGGATTTGGTGACACCCGCATGCCACGGCACCCAGAGCCGATGTTTCACAATTGAGGAGGAAATGGTCCCGGAGGGAAACTTTGTCTCTGGAGATGGGGGAGAATTCTCTCGGCTTGTTCTCGCTTCTGAAGCCCTGCTGGGGCCCGGCGGCTGAACTCGTGCACCTGTGAACAGACGGCCACATGCCTTCAGGCTCTCCCCGCTCTGAAGGACACCCAGGCCTCAGGCCCAGAGCCCCGGCTCTCCTCCTTGCAGCGCCCCTCCCGGGTCTGCCTCCCTCCCGTCCAGGAATGAGGCCCTCGTTGGAGCTTGCTCCTCTCGGGAGAAAACGCTTAGTCAGACCCAGAGCTAGTCGCTGCAGGCCCCACACTGTCCTCAGGAAATACCACGAGAAAGGGCCACAGGAGAGAGGATTAAACCCTTCTGAGTATTCCAGTGCCCCGTATCTCCGTTCTGCAACTGTCCTCGGTAGACTTTGCCCGGTCAGCTGCCCTGTCTCAGGAATAGCCGTCACCCCGAGGACCTGCCCTGCGGGACACTGGCCTCAGTGCACCTTTTCTGGAGGGCTGGACTCTTTGCCACTCTACTTTCATGGTTAGATTTGAGGGCAACCACTTGGAAGGATCTTCAGTCACGTTTGGGGGGGCAGGAGAAGGGGGCGCTAGGCACAAGAAAGCTAATGGAAGAGTCCAGAACAAGAGCCATTTTTGCCTGGGTGCGACACTGACCGTCAGTGGGACCTGGACGGGCCACAGCATCTCTGCCCTCCGTTCCCCATCTGCACGAAGCAGGCCATTGATTTAAAAAAAAAAAAGGACTAGAGGCAGAGCTGTTTTGCTTAGAGCAGAGGTGGGGGAGGCCCGCTGGGAATGTGGCTGCTAGCAATGTGGGCTTTTGAATGAGTGCTTTCCTTAGCTTCTCTGACTGTAGAACAAGGAGCTGAATTTCCTTATGCTGCCCCGAGGGCCCTGGGTGTGTCTGGCCGGGCTGACGACAGGAGGCCCCTCAGCTATCCTAGAGAAGAGGTTCCTTCCATGAGCGCTTGGGGCAAAGGGCACGTCCGACAGGTCACCGCACCTGCACTCACAGGAGGACGTGGACACGGTGGGACTCAGTAGATAACTTTGAAAACCCCCGCTAGGAGGGAGGTAAGATGCTTTTCCATGTGAGGATGGTGGACTTTCCTTCTTCGTGGCCAAGTTCACTGTCTGTGGAGTCCAGCTGTGAGCACAGGGACGTCACACAGACTCATGGTGTTTGGGGAGCTGGTGTTTTGGCAGAACTAGAGCACATCCCAGGAGAGAACACCCGGGGGGGGCTTCTTTGTTGCCGCATCGTGGGGCCCGCCCTGTCGGACCGATCAGCCCTTGCAGGCGTCCGGTCAGCACGATGGGCTCAGGTCACTGGGCGGCTGTCCCCCTTGTCCAGAAATGTTCTGAGAAGGCTCTTTTTCAAGACTGTCAAGATAGTAGGAAGAATTACTGTGTTTGGTCTTTTTCTCGATTGGGCTGGTCTCATCCAGGCACCTCCTATTACTGAGAATTGAATTCATCGCAGCTTCCAGAAGAATCAGCCAGCTGTGCGCGCGCGCACACGCGTGTGTGTTCCTATAATGCGAATGCTCGACAACATGGGGCGTTCTGATGTCCACGTCCCCTTCTGCACGCTGAGGCCCTCAGCTCTATGGGGGAGAGAAAAGTCTCGCACGTGCTGTTTGAACCTCGTCTTCTTTTGTCCTCGCCTTGGATTTACTTCACCCAGGTGTCCTTTTCTGGATCCTATGTCGTGCCATATTCGACACAGATTGTATGGGGAGGTCCCCCCCCCCCGTTTGTGTTGTTGTCAGCAATAATGATGGCTGTGTCTCTGTACCCGCAGGTGCTCAGAGTCTACACTGGAAGCACATCGTCATCAACACAATTCATGTAGCACTGGGTAGCCCTGTCCCACTGGCTACTGCACAGACCGTGCACACACAGTCCCGCCCATGCCCCCTGTGTTGTGCCATGCACACCTTGCCCAGAAACTCTTTCCCTTCAGCAGTCCGCCTCCCTGACCGCCGCCGTGGCCAAGAGGGGTTTTTCGGTAAAGGGAACAATTTCCAGGCTGAGAACAACTTTTTAAATGTCGGCCCCACTGTGCAGACATCATCAGTTTCAGCGAGCTTCCCGTGGCAAGGCCTTTCCAGGATTTTGCTGCTTAACTATTTCACAGCCACACAGTGGGGACGGCTGTATTATTAAAATGCTCTGTCTGGGGCTGTCCCTCGCCCACCCGCATCCCCGGGGGTGTGAGACAGTGACTTGTATGTGCAAGAGATGGTCCATGCATGAATGGATGAACTTGGCATCTTTGAACTTAAACCACGTCTCTATTTCCAACATACTCATCTTTGATAAAATAAGCTTGGGTTCAAAAGAAAGCTGCATCTGAAGTGAGGTTTCCTTACAGGAGAAAAAAAAAAAAATTGCCATGCATGCATTTTAACAATGGGGATCCTGGAATGAAGATGTGTTTCCCACCCCTGAGATTCTTCAAATCATTTTTAATGAGGTGGGTTATCTATAAATAATGTCAACTTCTGTTACTCTCCTCCTCCCATTTCCTCCCCCCTGAGATGTCCTTTTATCCACCCCATCCACAACTTTGAGTATCTAATTATGTCTATTATCCAAGACCCACATTCCAAGAAGCCCCCCTTAATGTCCCTGACTCCCTTCATTAAAGTCTCTGTGGCTTCTACAGAGTTCTGCCCTGCATTCCAGCCATGTGGATCCTCGCCCAACCCTCTTACTCTGTGCTCTGTGGAAAAACTCCTGGAGAATAGGACCAGGCTCTCCCCCGAGAGATTTTTTTTTTTTAATTAAGGTATAATTGATATATAACATCATCAAGAGCTTTGCACATGGTAGGCAGTCAGTGAATATGCAGGAATGAAAGATTCCAATGGGAACCCTTTTGTGATTCAGAAGTGATTCAGATTAACTTTTGGGAACACGGATTTCGATTATTACCACCTTCTATTTCCTCTTTTGCGTGTCCAAAAATTAAGCTATGGAAAGTAATCTGCACATTCACTTGTCAATCTTTACACATATATATCATAAAACTTACCTTTGCGGGTTCCTAGTTGGACTATTTATAATAGCCCAAAGCTGGAAACCATCTAGATGCCCATCACTAGCAGAATGGATAATAAATTGTAGGATTTCACACAACAGAATACTACAGGGCAATTATAATGAGCAATCTACCACTGTAGGCAACAATTTGGATATATCTCATTAACACAATGTTGAGTAAAAGAAGCCAGGCACAAAAGAGTATAATCTCATTTAGGTAAAGTACAATGAGAGCCAACACTAGTGTTTGCTATTAGAGGTCGAGATCGTGACTTCCCTTGGAAGCCTAAGGACTGGAGGGGAGCACGAGGGGAGGTTCTGGGGTGCCGATAGTAAGCCACTTCTTGATTTGGGTGCTGACTGTATAAGTTTTCAGTCTGTAAAGATTTACGGCAGGTTTTACCTGTGACACAGATACCTCTCTCTGGGCATATCTTTGCCACCTGCACTGTCTCTGGAGAGACTTCAGCCTGGATCCTTCTTTCCATGTCAAGGATGCAAAGGTATCAGGAATTGGGGCACCCGGTGGCTCAGTTAGTTGAGCATACAACTCTTGTTACAACTCAGGTCATGATCTCAGGGTCGTGAGATTGAGCCTTGTGTCAGGGTCCACGCTGGGCGTGGAGCCTGCTTGAGATTCCCTCTCTCCCTCTCCCTCTGCTGCTCATGCACTCTCACTCTCTAAAAATATAAATAAAGAAACAAAAGATATCAGGCATCAAGCTCTGCCACCATGACAGTGTACCTGTGTATTAGTTATCTACTGCTGTGTAACAAATTACCCTTAAAACATAGTGGTTTTAAAAGAGCAACTGTTGGGCGCCTGGGTGGCTCAGTTGGTTAAGCGACTGCCTTCGGCTCAGGTCATGATCCTGGAGTCCCGGGATCAAGTCCCGCATCGGGCTCCCTGCTCGGCAGGGAGTCTGCTTCTCCCTCTCCCACTCCCCCCTCTTGTGCTCTCTCTCTCTCTCAAATAAATAAAAAAATAAATAAATAAAAAATAATAAATAAATAAAAGAGCAACTGTTTATCATCTTGGAGCTTCTGCAGGTCAGGAATCCAGAAGCAACTTAGCCAAGCAGTCCGACTCGGATTCTCTCATGAGGTTGTAGGCAAGATGTCAGCAGGGGCTGCAGTCACCTGAAGGCTTACCTGGGTCTGTAGGCTCCACTTGCAATAGGACTTAGTGGCATGCCTGTGGGAGGGAGGCCTCAGCTCCTCACCATGTGGCTCCCTCTGCAGGATTGCTTGAGTGTCCTCACAATATGGCAGCTGGGACCCCCAGAGCAAGTGAGAAGGAGTGCAAGGAACAGCCTCGGTGTTTTTTATCACTTAGTCTCAGAAGTCCCACTTCATCTTTCCTACCATATTCTATTCATCAGAAACGAGTCATGAAGTCCAGCCCACACTCAAGGGGAGGGGAATTAACGTCCACCTCTTCTTGAAGGAGAAATATCAAAGAATGTGTGGATATATTTTTAAAACCATCAAAGTCCCTCTCCAAAACACAAATTATTTACATTCTTCCCATATGTAAAAGACAGCCATCCCCTTCCAAGGCCACCAAAATTCTTGCCCATGTGAGCATCAGCTCAAATCCCAGAATTTCATTATCTGAATCAAGTTCAGATGAAGGGCAGATGAAGCTCCTCGGGTATAGTCCTTGAATACACTTCCTCTCACTCTGAGCTAAAGATACCAGTTATCTGCAGCGTCCCCCCCACAACACACACACCCAACATACAGTGATGGGACAGGCACAGGGCAACCACCATATAGATGTACCTGTTCGAAAGGGGGTAAAAGAGGAGGCACCCAAAGCCACTGGCCGGTAGTGGTCCTGAAATGCAGCTGGGCAAATGTTGGAAGTTCCCTGGCTAAGAGTCAGTCCTGTGTCTGCTCAGGAGTGATTCTCATGGCTCTTGGTTCTACTTCTGAGTATGTCTTCCTTTTCCATGAAAGGTGACCTGTGTTTGCAGCTGCATGATTTTGTTTGCTCCTTGCCAATGGAATTCTGGGAGTCCAAAGACCTCTTTTCGTGTTGTACTATCTCTTTACATTTCAGACTAAATGTGACTTTTCTGTCTTTTTTTTTTTTTAAGTAGGCTCCATGCCCAACGTGGGGCTTGAACTCACGACCCTGAAATCAAGAGTCACATGCTCTACCTACTGATCGAGCCAGCCAGGCGCCCTGCCTCAAATGTGATTTTTTTAAACCAAAGTGAACCTGGGGTACACAGCCTCTCTCCTGAGACACAGGCTCTGAAGTGAATGTGGTCCTCTATTTCAAACTGGTGTGTGGCCACCACACCCAACAATCTCTCAACCTGCCACTAACATGCCCATGAAAACTTAGGGGAATATATATTTTTTAATTCACATTGCTGAAAACTAAGACACCCCTTGCCCAAGAAAAAGACAAAATCTCAGAGAAACCGATATTAAACAATAAGGTGGACAGAGAAAAAATTTCATAAACGTACTGTCATTTTTTAGCTCAGGGAATGATCTGGTTTCACATCTCAAAACAGAGACCAGCAGAAGAAAAGAAGGGGAGAGATCTGTAGCTTCCTTGTCATCACCAGAAACCCAGGCAGCTAGCCCTCTACCTTTTGGGCACTGTGCCTGCCCCACCCACCCCAGCCAGTATGACCATCTCTACACGGAGAAGGGCCACCCTGGCAGAAGGAGGTCAGGCAAATGGTCACAGATACTGGATATCCTGAGATGTGGTCCCCACAAGTGAAGCAGTAGAGACAAAAGAACCTGGGTAGCAGGGCATGCTGGGAATTGTAGTTTTTGTGTTCTACAGCAATTCAGAGTATAAAAGAAACTAACCCAAGCACAGGGAAATTACGATGAGCCCCAACACCAGCTAAAAGAGATGAACTTCTCAATAAAGTACAATTAAATACAAATGTGAACATCTTTTTCTTGAAGAGAATCTACATTTTGAAGAAGAACAAGAACAAGAATCTGCATCTAAAACCCCCAGACTGAATCTATAAACAAGAGAAACAGAGGAGAGGAATATTTAAATATCAGCTATCAACACTAACAATGGAAGAAGTGTGGATGAAAGAAGATTTTGGAAGACTAACAACTTATGAAATTAGAACCTGGATATATATGTTTCAAAACACTAGACTTCAGCTGGAGGAATTCATACACCTAGAAAAGTCAAGAAAGTGTTACAGTGTTACTAGCAGTTCTCAAACAAGTATGCATCAGAATGACCTGGAAAACCTGTTAAAACAGTTTGCTAAGCTCCACCCCTCCCCCCAAGAGGTTATAATTCAGTGGGTCTGGGTGAGACCTGAAAATTGGCATTTTGAACAAGTTCCCAGGTGATGTGGAAGGTCTCAGGACTCCACTTTAAGACCCACTGACGTACTAGAAAGTGTATTATAAAATTACTATGATTGATGAATGGATAAAGAAAATGTATATCCATACAATGGAAACTATAAAAAAGGAACAACATATTGATCCATCCTGCAACATGGATGACGTTGGGAACATGATGCTAAGTGAAAGAAGCCAGACACAAAAGGCCAAATAGTATATGGTTTCGTTTATATGAAAGATCCAGAATAGGCAAATCCGTAGAGACAGGAAGCAGATGAGTGATTTTCAAAGGTTGGGATAAGGACGAATGCAGAGGGATGGTAATGGCATGGGGTTTCTATGGGGGGTGATGAAAATGTTTAGGAATTAGACGGTGATGATAGTTGCACGACCTTATGAATATGCTGAAAAACACTGAATTCTACATCTTAAAATGGTAAATTATATGGTATACAAACTAGATATCAATTTTTAAATGTAACCAGAAAGCTTACCAAAAGAAAATATAAGTGGCTCTCTACATATTCTTGGGGTAAAGCTAGACACTAAAAATGAAAAGATCATAGATCTGACTCCATGTGTCTAAAAAAAAAAACCTTGAAGATAAATAGTAAACTTCAAAACACTATTTGCAACAACTATGGTAGCATCAACAACCTTACTCTTTCAGACTTCGCAAATTATTACAAAAGAAAAAGACAAACACCTACAGAAAAGTGGACTAAAGAACTTGTAGTTCTTAAAAGCTGAAATACACATGGCTGGAAAATGTACTTAAAATAGTCAATCTAATTACCTATCAAAAATAGAAGTTACACTAAGATCACTAAGGTACTTTTTTTGCCTAAAAAATTGGCGAAGAATTTTAAAAAACAATCTTTGGTAGGTGAGAGTCCAGACTTCCTGGAGCGGAGAGGGGCAATCTGGCAATGTGCATCTCAAACCTTTAAAGTGTATGTATCCTTATGTATCTTTTGATCCTGCAACATCACTTACATGATTTTATACTAGAGAAATAGTTAGGGGCACCTGGGTGTCTCAGTTAAGCGTCTGACTCTTGATTTTGGCTCAGGTCATGATCTCAGGATTGTGAGATCGAGCCTTGTGTTGGCTCCGCGCTGAGCGTGGAACCTGCTTGAGATTCTCTCTCTCCCTCTGCCCCTACGCCCCTCTAAAGAAAAAAGAAAGAAAGAAATAGTTAAGAGTGCATCCAAGCAACTCTCCTTCAGGTGGTTGATCAACACCCCGTTTAAGATTTCCGAAAGGAGCTGTGTGTGAAACAGTGAGAGTTGTATTGAAAGATGGTCCGACTATCAGATGAAATGGTCCTCAGCCATTAAAAATGATGTTGTAGAATTAATATTTACTGCCATGGAAAGATGCTCATGATATACAGTCAAATGGAAAACACAGGTTACAAAATTATATATCTAGTAAGCCAAGTGTTTTTTTAAGCTGTGTCTGTGATATAAAAGATCCAGAAAGCCATACACCTGGGGTTACAGAATGTCTCTGGGTGATGAGAGTAAGATGGGTTGTTTTTTTCTTTCAAGCTGTTTTTTTCTGAAAGTACTATGCAGTGCTTTTGTAGTAAGGAAACAATTTGCACCTTTCTAAAGGAATGTAATGTAAAATTCAAGGGGACACTCCATTTTCTGCGATGACACTCTGATGTACAGGAAATGGAAACCAGGAGCAAAGCGTAAACTGCAGAATGAGGCAGAGATGCCTAGGGGCTCCACTCTTTCTGCCGTATTTTTGCAATAATATTCCCTCTGCTGTATTCATACCTTAAAAGTACACGATTCTGCTAACCACAGGCACTCTGCTCTTGAGGAAACTCGGTAACTTCAAGGAGAAGGTGCTTCTTGAAGAACATCATACGTTCTTAGAGAAATTTTTATTTCCCTAAATATTTTATCTGGGAGAGAATTCAGAGACCCCACATCACTGAGCAGGTAAGGACATCAGACTTGAACACCTTAGTGGGGGCCATCTTCACCTGCAAGAATAGCTAGCTGCGGGCTCCACGCCAAGTGTGTTCCCTGTATTAACTTACTTAATCCTAACGGCAACCCAATATGCTAGGTACTATTATTATCCCCACTTTAGAATGAGAAACTGAGGCACAGAGAGATTAAGCCACTTCCCAAGCTCACAATATTCAAATCTAAACATTCTGGCTATGAAGTCTTTTTTTTAAGATTGTATTTATTTGAGTGAGAGAGAGAGAGAGCATGCAAGCAAGGAGCAGAAGGAGAGGGAGAAGCAGAGTCCCCACTGAGCAGGGAGCCCGATGTGGGGCTCCATCCCAGGACCCTGAGATCATGACCTGAGCCGAAGGCAGATACTTAATCCACTGAGCGACCCAGGTGCCCCTCTGGCTATAAAGTCCTATAAGACTTTTTAGAGTCTCTTTAACAATAACGTTATACTTCTGGGTCCGAACAAACATCTTGCTATTGTCATTTGGGAAAATTTCTTTACCTTCTCATCAGGCTATGATCACTCTTCCCAAGAGGGTCCGAGTAGCCCTAGAGATTTCTTGCCACTCCTGATCCTGAAGACACAGGGTTCCTTGGACCCCCTAGATCTGCTTCCCTGTTTCCCAACCCCATTGCCTCTTGCGTTCACATCTGGAGAGCAAGATAGGGGTGGGCAACCACTGGGTTGTTGGCGTGATGGATCCTCATAGCACCATATCCTCAGGGGGGGTTAGGGTTTGCAAGTCATGTCCCAGTTCCTTATGCTGGTGGCAGCATGCCGGGCACACGGAGATCCAGATCCTGTTCGAAACCCCAGGCATGAACAGTGCTCTTAAATTTTCAGGTAGTTATTTAGTTACAAATGGGGCAGGGAGCAGGGGAGGAGTCCACCTGGGATGCATGGAAAAAGGGAGCATGTTGTCTGTAGAGAATTTTAAAACAATAACTAAACTAGGTCTATCTGCTTATTTGTTTGCCTTTGAATTGACACAAAGTCTGTTTTTTTGTGTTTTTTTTAAGATTTTATTTATTCATTTGAGACACAGAAATAGAGAGAGAGAGCATGAGCAGTGGGAGAAGCAGAGGGAGAGGGAGAAGCGGACTCCCTGCCGAGCCAGGAGCCCAATGTGGGGCTCGATCCCAGGACTCCGGGATCATGACCTGAGCCGAAGGCAGACGCTTAACCATCTGAGCCACCCAGGTGCCCCACAAAGTCTGTTTTTTATCATCTCCATGCACCAAACATTCTAAACAATGTCAGTGATAAAAGACCGCGATCTGGTGGACTGGACCTCTCCCACGGACACCCCCCCCCCCCGCCCACTCCACACACACACCTTGGCATACTACAGCTTTCATTCGTAGCTTTTCTTAGGGTCTGCTATTTTATTTGTGAGTCATTAACCCTCACTGGGTTCTTGGTACCCCAAGTGGTGGGGGAGGAGGATGGGTGAGGGAGCTGGGTGATGGGAGGGAGGGAGGGGTTGGACTTGCCTTTAAAGCTATGTCTCCCTCTCCTCCCCAGTGAAGGCTGTCTGGGAAACAGGAGCTGGGAAACCAGGCATGAGGCCCAACTCCGACTCTGCCCTGAGGGCAGACATTGTCCCCAACTTGGAGTCAGGCTTCTGCTGGGAACAGGGAGTGCCTTGGAGACCCAGCCCTGATATCCCAGCTTCTGCAAGACATTCCCTGTGCCCCAAGGCAAAGTTAGTCACTTCCTTCTCCAGCTCCACAGCACTCTTCTGTACACCCCTTTGTTAGAGCACTGGGCACACTGGGGCCCCCAGATCACCCCACTCTGCAGGGAGCTCCCTGAGGGCAGGCACTGACTTGTTCATCTGTGTTCCCCGCGTTCTAACCGGGGGGACTGACACCGAGCAGACGCTCAAAAAATGTTCAGTGACCCCAAAAAGAGAATCCCACGCTGTCTTCATCTTTCCCCCCATGAAACGTGTCCGCTATCAGTCGGTGATTACTAGGGTCCAGGGTGAGGCATTATCCATTCATTCATTCCGCGGAAGCTGGTTTATTTATTCTTATGCAATGATCATTACGGTAGGGCGCTCTGTCTCTTTACTGTCATTGATCTGAGGGATTTCATTTATGGAAGACATTCAGTGGCAAAGCTGATAGAGCAATAGCGACTCAGGGCCAAGTGCAGACGTTTCTGGAAGGAAATGCAGACGTGCCAGAGGGAAGCGGACGCGGTTCCTGCAGTCTGTGTCCCGGCCGTCCCAGAGGCCGGTGGCGATCAGGGCTTTGCTGGGGCCTCGGTGAAGGACAGGAACGACTTCCCAACCACGGGTGGGGAGGAGCCGGGAGGGAAAGGCGACGGGACGCGTTCAGCCTTGTCCGGGCCACACCCAGTTTAGTCAACGACTTCTGAACCCCGAGAACGTAAAGGAACACAGTGGAGCTTGGACCTAGGGCTTCAAAATAAAACTGCCAACCCGCTTGTGCAGCAAAGCACGAGCCATCCCTCTTCCAGGACGGCAGGCAGCACCCCCGGCCGCCAGGACGGTCTGCGAAGGGGAGGGGTCCTGCAGAACACCGCACGGGGCTGCGGAAGGGGTGCCGGGCCGCCCGGTCTGCTTCCTTCCCCCCGCACAGAGGAGCCCGCACGGTGGCTCCCACCCGAGCCGTGTCAGCAGGAATCCGTGCGAAGAACTTTCTGCCAAGATGAAATTCAACCTCCACGGGCCTGTGCTGGGGCGGCATGTTAAAATACATTTTTCGAGGCACCTGAAATGTCAAAGCATGTAAAATAAATAAAAGCCAATTAACAGTCGCATCTGGGGAGATAGCCCTGGGTGGGGGGGAGAACGAGATGGAGGGGGAGGCCTTGGGAAGCACCCAGCTGATGGCTTTTGCAGCACTTCCTGAGGCCCGGCTTTCACCGATGCTCAGAACCTTCCGTGGCGTCTCCGGGAGCATTCACAAACCCATACCCCATGGGCCAAATCCAGCTCACCCCATGAGCTCAAATTTGTTTCATTTGGCTCGAGTGGCATGTTCTTTTTTTAAAAGTTGAAAATCTGCTAATAGGACGCGTGCTTTCCGGGCGACCGCAGTCCTCACTCCTCCCAAATGTCTTACAACAGGCTGGTCATGTGACCTGCGGGGGCCTCCTCTGTGGGCATCCAGGTCTGTGACCCCTATGCTCTGGACTCTCAACCCTGGCTGCCCATTGGAATATTCCGAGGGAGCTTTAGAAAATACCCGTGTCTGGGTCCCAGCCCTAGAGAATCTGATTTAGTCTACCTGGAGTACAGCCTGGACTGCAGTCTTAAATTCTCCCCAGGTGACTCTAATGTGCAGTGAAATTGGAGGAGCCGCTGCTCCTGACAGAGCCCTGATCCAGGCTGCTTTCCATCAGGCCCTGCTTATCTCCAGACCGACCAGTTCTCTCGACCACCTGGTCGTAGAAGCACCACCTCACCCAGACCCTTGAATCTGACCTTCTCTGAAAGGGGTCCAGGCCAAACTCCCCAGAGGATCCCTAATGCCTTGGAAGATAATGATCCCTTTTGAAATGATGACTTTAGGGCCACTTTTCTAGAGCTTTTAATAGTTGGTGACTTTAACCACAGGCGCATTCAGAATCAATCAACCTATATTAGGCATGAAGCACTTTCTCATTTGACTCCTCATCTTAGATCTATAACAACATCATGAAGGTATTACTCTCCCATTTTACAGGTGGGAAAATGGGGATACCTAGCCCTGGGGCCATAAAAACCCTACTTGGTAACTCTGGCTACAGTTGAATTTATTTTAATAAACACTCAGTGTTTATTAATATGCAGTCTGCAGAGGGCTCTATTCCAGAACAGCCCTAACGATTGCTTACAGCCAGGATGTACGCTGATGGGTCGGTGCCTGTGCCACACTGGTCGGTAAACGTCTGCCCTTAGAATTAACGGACATATATTAGGCACCAGGCACTTTGTCCGATCACTGCTGTTGCTAGATCCACAACAAAGGTGAACAAGGTGCGGCCGCCATGTTCGAAGGCTCATGCCTCGAGGGGGAAGTAGATGCTGCCGCACTCACAACGGGGTATGTTGCACAATCGAAGAGGGTGTAAGCTGAGTGTGTGAGACCATCAAGAGGGCAGCATGTACTTCGACCTGCAGACACCAAGGAAGGCTCACAGAGCAAGACATATTTAGATCGGCATCTTGAAAGATGAGTAGGAGTTTCCCAGGCAGAGGAGGGGGAGAGTGGGTGGAGGTAACTTGCTAAGCAAAGGCATCGAGGTGCCCCACTGCCCAGCGTGTTTGGAAAACTTGGCTTTGAGTCAGGAAAAGAATTCCAGATTCCCTTGAACGTCACTTTATCCTGCTTACCTATAAACCTAATGGTTCTGAATGGTCTCGATAATTTTTTTCAGTATGTGGCCCATCGAGATGAGTTGCAGATGAGTTTCCCAGCTGCAAAGACGGAGCTCACGGCCACAGCATCTCTCTTCTGTTACCCAGCACCCCTCCTTTTCAAATAGCGTTCCAGAAATCTAAAAGTGACCCTTATCTCCAGCAGAAAGTAATCTCTTTTCCTCTCTCACTGTATACATATATATATATATATATATATATATATATACACACACACACACACACACACACACACATAATTAGCCCACTGGCGTTGCTAATTACCTTACGTTGGCTAATTCCAATGGCAGCATAATTTTAAAAAAAATCACAGGAAAAAGATGGAAATCCCAGAAAAAGGAGCACATAATGTAAACACTAATACTCGGGATATTTGCTTAAACTCGTCTTGAGACAGAGCCTAAGTCATTCCACTGATCAATACACTCACATGAATGTCTGTCATTCCTCTTGTCCATGTCTCTTAAAATCCACACTCTGTCGCTTACCCTGGAAAAAAAGATTTTTTTCAACGCTGTTGAATTCAGAAATTACGGATTTTTATATTCAAGCCCCGTGAGTTATCTAAAGGCTTTTATTTGATCTGATTATGGCTCCACCTTCTTAAGTGAATGCATCCTCAGAAGTAGCATCACCTTGTCCGAGATCAGCCGAAATGTCTGTGCATGACCCTGCACTTCTCCTTTCCACGTGCATGTGTGTTAGCCCGGAGCAATGTACATGACTTTGATATTCTTCAATATATGCAAGCTTAATTACAAACTTAGGGGCCTAGGGTAGGTCAGCCCTTCATTATCATTAATGAACCTTCTTCATCTGTACTGAGAGACCTCTAATTGGGTTTATTTCTTAAAGTAGGCATGAAAGCATCCTTCAGAAGTATACTTTGCCAATCTACTTTGTGGGGTAAACCTGCTAATCCACGCAAGCTGGAGGACCCGCGGAAGATAAATAAATTTCATGACATGAGCTGGTTGAGGAAGCCACAATGAAAATCCACTACATCACAACATATACTTGGTTCATTAATCTGTAAGTAGAACCTGGCCTTAATTATTCATGATAATAGCCCTTAATATACTAGTTCGCCACAGCGTATTTTGTATCAGTAATGGAGGTCTCTGTCCTTTACGAACTTATTACAACTGTCTGCTATTAAATCTTCATGGAGAGGTGGGGTAAGAGCCTGGCCAGGGTTTTCATGGGAATGTCATGTTCGAAGCGTAATAACCAGGCTTTACTGTTCTGGAGAGACTTTCATCCTAAGGATCTCAAAGCGCTTTACAAGCCTTCATTAGTGCCAGGAATACCCCGAAGGTACCCTGGTTTTACTATCTTTGTTTTATAGGTGAAGAAACAAGACCCAGGCTGGTGAAGTGACTTGCCCAAGGTCACAAAACAAATCAGCCGGACATCTTGCAGGGCTCAGGCGGGTTTAGGTGGTGACTGGTTTTCTCCCGAAGAAACCACTTGAGTGTCTTTTTGAGCTAAAGTCACCGTGGCCGTGGCTGTCAGTGTGTGGGTGGCCCCCCCCACCTGGTACTCTGGCACGTTCCAGGCACTTAACAGACCCTCGGTGCCTGCTGAAGGGAGAGACTAACTATCATCTTGCTGGTGCTTCCGATGATTCAAGATGCCTTGTGAGTTACTCAGACTCTTTTTTTTCACAATTTCTGTCCCACTTGGTCTAGCTTATGGGAGAGTCCTGCGAAGTATGCTAAATATGCCACCCCTGTTACTTTCACATCACACTAAGCAGAAGTGAGTGTTTGCAGGGTTTTGCTCTTAGGAAGAGACAGAGAGAGATTTCCATCCCCCATATTATAGGATATTAATAAAAGACCTTCACTCAAGGCAGGCTCTGCTGTTGTTTTGGAGAGTTCTAGATAATTAAGTGGTAGGTTCTCCTGCTAAGTCCAGCTATACTTTCTAAACCCTCAAGCTTCAAGAAAATGGAGAAAGAGCTTTGAAAAAGGTATTTTTTTTATGCCTAGTGACATGTAGACTACGGATCCTACTTTGAGGTTGGTGAGGGTGGATCTTTTTTGTTTGTTTTGCTTTAAATGTGTGTATTTGAACCCAGCTCAGATTTACATTTAAGACATTTTTAAAAGCGTCCGCACTCCCCGTTGTGTGGAATGCCAGGAAACGGGTTCATTCCACGAGGAATGAGCTTTCAGCTCTGTCCTTTGTGACAGATTCCAGAGCGTCTCTACCTTCAGGCAGGCGGGTCACCAGGCCGCTCCGGTGACCCCCCCTAACCTGTACCAGGCTGCCGGCAAGCACTCCTGTCAGCTCTGTTTACTCTGGCAAGACTGATGGCATCCAGGTGGATTTCCCAACCCCCGCGCCTCCTCACTCCGCCCCCACCGCTCCTCTCCGACCCACAGCCCCGCGGCCTTTGCCAGTTGCAGAGATCCCCGTGCAAACCCGGGCTTCTGGCTCGGCTTCTAAGGCGAGCAGGCCCGAGGCAGGGCGGCCACCTGAGTCCTCCACCCCCTCCCCCCCGACCATCACCCCCTGCCCCAGCCCCAGAGTGTGTCCTCTGGCCTCTGGGAGAATGTGCCTTTGTGCTTGTCACTGCCCTGGCTTCTCCCTGGATAAAATCACTGGCCTGGGAGGGCTGTGCTGTTACGCAGATAATCCTGTGAAGCATCTGGAAGGGCCTGGTCAGGAGATGTTCAGCTCAAGAATGTCAGGAGGAGATGGAAGGGTGCCGGAGACGGGCTCCCGGCTCGGGCCGAGGGTAAACAGGCTGTTTCCTGGTGCACGCAGCCTCGGGTCGGCCGGCACCCTGGGCTGGTGATTGCTGCTGGCCTTCAGGACTCAGGATCACCGTGACTGTTAGGTACTGAGAAGTGTTGTTAGGCTTTCCCGGACGCGCTGAGCATTAGGGTCTCGACCACGAGTAAGGCTCCGTTCCCCGGGGAATGTGTGTGTGGAGGTGGGGAAGGAGGGGGGCAAGTTAAAAGATAGGAAAGCAAACGCTAAACTCCATGCTACAGAACCCAGAAAGGGAGTGGAGAGGGTGTCCAAAGGCACAAAAGGGACGGGGACATGGGGGGTGGAAAGGAGAGCATACCTGACAGAAGAGCAGAGGTGTGTTCAGGGACCGTGGCAGAGGGATGTCTGGTGCGAGGGTTCACATATGGGGGTGGGGGGTGAGGGGTCTGGGAGAAGAGGGTCTTGAGTGCCAGGCAGAGGGGTTATTCAGCAGGCAAAAAGAAAAATGTTCTGGAAGGATTAGCCAGGAAGGTGGGAGACTGGCATGATCCAGGCGGTGTTCTAGAAAATTAATCTGGCATCAGTGTGTAGGTGGAAAGAGACTGAGAGCAGGAAGCCGGTTGACGATAGGAACCCACACATGATTTGATAAGGCCTGCTTAACCTGTTCACAGTCGAGAGCCTTCTTCAACCCCGGAGCCTCCACATCCTTCCATGGTGACCTTCATTCATCCCTCAGGTCTTGGCTTAAATGCCACTTCTTCTGCGGAGACCTCCCTGACTGACCCCACCTTAGGCAGGGTTCCCCAAAGCCCCCTTGCTTTGTCACAGTGACCTCATTGTGTTTTGTGTGTGGTTAAAACAACAACGACAAACACCACCTAACATAAAATTTACCATCTTCACTATTTAAATATACAGCTCAGTCATGTTAAGTAAAATCACCATTTTGTGCAACAAGCACCACCATCCATCTCCAGAACTCATTTATCTTGCAAAACTGAAATTCCGTATCCATCTACAGCTCCCCTTTTCCCTCTCCCCCAGCCCCTGGCCACCACCCTTCTGCTTTCTGTCTCTGTGAATTTAACTACCCTTAGGTACCTCATATAACAGGTGGAATCATACAGTACTTGTCTTTTAGTCTAGCCAGTGTTTGGCTACTTCACTTAGTGTAATGTCCTCAAGGTTCATCCGTATGATAGCATGTGACAGGATTTCCATCCTTTGTAAGGTGAAATAATATTCCATTCCGTAAATATCCATGATAGATAGATAGATCATATTTTGTTTACCCATTCATCCATTCATGAAAATTGGCAGACTTTTTATTTTTAAATAAAATGGACTCTGATAGAATAAAACAGAACAGAATAAAAATAGGAGAGTGCATTCTTGTAATAAGGGTATGTATTGAGTTGAGAGTCCCTTGTCAGAACACCTATATAACAAGATTGGCAAGATGGGAAACAAAATTTAAGAACATGAAAACTCCCTCCTCTCTCTTGTGTAACAGCGCAAGCATGCAGGGGGGGTATGGATGACTTTTCTCACCTCAAACCACCAAAATGAGCAAAAGAGGAGTGAGAAAGTGCTACTTCTCCCGGCCACATTTTTGCAGGCATTTTCCACCCTGTGGCACTCTGTGTGTGGCAATATGCATGGGCTGGCTGACTAGAACCAGTCCTCCTACCTGCGTGATCCTAGAGGCGCTCACCGAATCAGAATGTAGTCTTCTGCTACTCAGCTTCCCTGGCCACTGGAGGCCCAATTTAGGAGCCATGAGCCTTTTGCCTCTCGGCATCCTTCCATTTTATGCTCCTCGCACCGCATATTAAACCCTGGACAGGAGTCCTTCCTTAAGAGCAGGACAGTCGTCTGAAAGGTTTATACCTTGCAGCCACGAAGTGTAAGGAGGGACACACACACACACGTGTATGTACACACACACAAACACACACACACACACATGCACGCACACCCTGGGGCCACAGAAGCAAAGGGGAGAGGTTGCAATCATACCTTGGTGACTGTGGGATGGTAAGGAGAAGATATGGGGGTAACCATCACCTCAGATCTTTTCCCTAGCCATCGGCAGAGACATCACCACCACCTCCACCGTATTTTCCCTTTGTTCTGGCTGTTACACAGATGTGGAATGATGTAAGTGTGCACTGAGGTCCGGGGCCTCCGTGGATGCAGCGAGGTCCTCTGTTGACCTATGTCTGGCGCCCTTGATTGCCCGCAGGCCCCAGGACTGCACTGGACCGGGAACAGAGTCATTAATAAATACCCCTGCCTGAGAAAACCAACCAAATCTGTATAAACAAGAACTGTGAGCTGGAAATAACACTGGTAGTTGGTTAACATAATAGTCACATCCCTTGAGATACATCTACAATTCAAAGATCCATAAGGCATTTAGGTGTAGATAAAAGCTGTGGTTGGGATGCTAATGTGTAATATGATTATGCTAATTTTCAATATAGGTGATAACATCGAAATTCAAAATTAAAGAACCATATCTGACACTTGCTTGTTGTAGGTGAACTTTAAATTTGCTCTGGGAACTCAGAACACCTTACTGAGATGTAGAGACACCAAAGACATGAATTGATACTGAACTTCCAATATAAATTATACATTTAGAAGCAGGACTCAGTCAAAATAGGGTTAAGGTCATACTTTGAGTTCCTCTTTACCTCGACAGGTGACAATGATAGATAAAATGTAAAAACGAAACACGACAAATGCATAGCCAAGCTCAAAAAGAAAACAAATACTTCCAAGGACTCTAAATTATTCAGAAATACTAGCTGACAAGTGGTAAGCAAAGTTGATGGGTTCAAAAGTACCCCATGAGAGACAGGAGACCAAAGTCAGGATCATTACAAAACAGCCCAGATTCAAACACTGGTGGCTTCTCTCCAGCCCAGGATACCAGGTGGAGCTTCTCCCACATCCCTAGGTAGGTGGCTTCTTAAGAGCCAGAGGTCCAGGTGATAGTCTTAGCATATTTTTTAGCCAAAATGTGATTATTGGAATGATTTCCCACTCGCCTTGATTCGGGGTGCTTTTAGTGCTGCTTCCTTACGAAGAAGCAACCTTCTGTAAGCCTTGCTTTCCCTCCTGTAGGCTGGCAAAGGACAGTGGGGCAGCCAACCCACACAACCGCTGTTTGTGCATGGCTAAAGATGGTGATGATTTTATAGCATCCTGGGCACTTCACATCCATGAGGTAGGAATTAGGGCTCTGTACCAGGCCCTTCTTGGGCTTCCTCTTTTCTTCCAGGGATGGGTGGAGGAGGTCCTTCACAAGGGGCATGTTCTTGTGGGGAGGTCATTACCACCAGAAAGGCCATATTTTTCTTCCAGGCTTCCTTAATGGGTCAGGGAGTCCCACTTCAATCTCAATTGTATATAGTGATCCTAGATCTGATTACGACTCTTGCATTAAGTTTTAAATCAACAGTGAGTAGGTGAATTCATTCCAGCTGACATGACAAGAATACAGCTGCCTGAAAATGACTATAAGATGACAATTTTAGGGTCTTCAGAGGGATAAGTGAATGAATAACATCCATAAAAGGATAAAAAAGCTATGAAACAAAACGGGCAGAAACAAAGCAAGAACAGGAGAATATGAAAAAGAACGTATAATAAATCTTAGAACTGAAAAATATACTCACTAAGGCAAAAAAAGTATTCCTCTGTATTGGACACAAAAAGAAAAGTAGCAGATTGAGAGATAGTACCAGGAATTTACCCAGCACAATAAAGATAGATTACAAAGAGAGTTCAGAACCCAGGGGATGGATAGAGAGGTTCCAGCAAGTTCTAGCATAGATCTAATAATAGTCTGAAGTAAGAGGATGGTAAAGATGAGAACAACAGTTGAAAAATGTTGGCTGAGATTTTTTCCTCATAGTGAAAGAATAAACACACCGAATACAGAGCATGCAAGTAAATCATTCCTAGATACATCATATGAAGCTGCAAAAAATCAAGGATAAAAAGGAAAAAAAACATCAAAGTAACATTAGAGGCAAGACAGATTCTGCAACGCGGTATTAGACCAAGAGTGGACCACTCATGAGCAGTATCAGAAGCCAGAAGACTTACAATGGAATAATGTGGTCGATGTGCTAAAAGAAAAAAAGAATCTCTTCAGAATTCTAAAGTATCATTCACAAGTAAGAGCAAAAGAAAAGCTTTTTCAGATTTGCAAAGTCAAAGGGCACTTGCCCTTCACAGATCCTCACTGAAAAGACTACCGAAGGACTTAATTCAGCAAGAAGAAAAGTGAACCCAAAGGGATGGGATGGAGTATGAAAAAAGAAAGCCCCAATGAGGGGGAAGATAATAATGATAGATGCACTGTGGACTGTAAATTTGGGTAGACGTTATCTGAAGATGTCTAAGATAAGAAGGAAATGTTGTAACATGAGCCAACACAAAGAAATAATTCACCAGCATGAATAAGAAAACACTTGGTCTGCTCTAGATTTGCTCTGTTCAGCCATCCACCAGAAGTGGGCTGAGTAACCTGCACCTATTGATTGATTTATACTCCAGTCTTATTCCAAGAAAGATTTAGGTTCACTAACCTGCAGCTATTCCTGGTCTTCATTTTCAGATCCAGGAACTTCCTAAGGGAGTCGTTGGCAGCCTTTTGGTTGAACCTTTGGCACTACTCCCAGGGAGAGCTCTCCATGTTCAAATGAATCATGGGATGTGGGTTTTTTTTTTTTTTTTTTTAGAAATCCAGTCCCTCTAGGCTTCCAGACAAACACACTAAAGACTTTTAGAAAAACTCAAAGGAACATGGGACCTATGAAAAAATTCCGCAGCAACTGAAGAATATGGAAGACCCCAAAGGAAAATCTTCCTCTTCACACAGGTTAACATGAAGATAAAGCTGCTTTCTATTTCCAATGAGATAAAGGAATTCATTATACCAATAAACAGGTCAGCACAAAAAGAGAATGCCACAAAATTATTCCCATAATAGCTGAGATTGGGTCTTCATTAAAAGCGGTAAGAGAGAATGAAAACTGCAGAGAAGCTCTTCATCCAAATAGATGATAATACCAAGAATTATATACCAAAAGCTGGATAAATCAATACAAAATATTTTAAATGAAGCAAAAGAAGACAATATATATGAAGAATAGGACACTGACCTGACCACCAAACTGTGAATAAAACTTTCCTGACAGGAGCGCCTGGGTGGCTCAGTCGTTAAGAGTCTGCCTTCGGCTCAGGTCATGATCCCAGGGTCCTGGGATCGAGCCCCGCATCGGGCTCCCTGCTCCGTGGGAAGCCTGCTTCTCCCTCTCCCACTCCCCCTGCTTGTGTTCCCTCTCTCGCTGTGTCTCTCTCTGTCAAATAAATAAATAAAATCTTTAAAAAACAAAAACAGAAAAACAAAAAAACTTTCCTGATAAAGAAGCAACAGCTGATTAAGAATAGGTTAGAGACTCCTGGCTGGCTCGGTCCATGGGCGTGTGACTCTTAATCTCAGGGTTGTGAGTTCAAGCCCCATGTTGGGCATGGAGCCTACTTTAAAATAAAATTTTAAAAAAAGAATAGGTTATAAAAGTTCCCAGAATTTGGCAGGGAAAAAATTGACTTTGGAAATCAGGAGGACTTGCCTTATCCCAGATAAGAGCAATAAAAAGGAAATAATATTAATACATATCCTCATGTATTCTTTAACCTCAAGGGGAAAAAATACTCAAAAGGGTTAAAATCAAGCTTGCTTTATATGTCTCTTCTGAAATAGCCAACATTCAAATAGGAGAAACACCTATAGTCCAATAAGATGTAGATGTGACCCATGAGGATTTCATTTCTAGTCATGGGTTGTTCATATATAAGGGAAATTGAAAGACATTTTAAGATTTGCAGAGACTCAAAAATATCAATAAGCTTAGTACTGTGTATGCAGATATTCTTCAAGAGTGTTCAAGTCATTGGTCAGAATTAGTGAAGGAACTATTAATTGGGAAGTTATGATTACAAAAAAATAGTGATTGTTACTGAAATCAAGTTATGGACTTAAGTATAAAAATCTACATTAGGTTTTTACAATGAACAGGGGAAAGTGATACTGTTATCTAAATAACTGAGACAGATATTGGAACAGAAGGAAAATCATTTTAAAAGAACAAAAAGAGGATGTTTTATATTGCAGTGTGGAGAGGACTCCATAGAGCCCCTCCCCCGGGGTGTTCAGGTCTTTGTGAAATCTCCCTACGCTGCCGTGTGAGCTGGACACTCTTCTAACAGAGTAGAGCAGAAGGGATGGAATGTCACCTCTGAGATTAGGTTCCAGAAAGACTCTGGCTTCCATCTTGCTCACCATGTCTTGTTCTCTCTTGCTTTCTCCCTTGCTCGCTCTGAGCAAAGCACCACCATGTTGAGCTGCCCCCATGGATAGACCCACGTGGCAAGAAACTGTAACTCTGGCAAACAGCCAGCCAGGATCTGACGCCTGCCAACAGCCGCATGAGTGAGCTTGGAAGTGGATCTTTTGAGGCCTGCCAATAGCCACATGGGTGAGCTTGGAAGCAAATGCTCCCCCAGTTAAGTCGACTGCAGTCTTACTAGAGACTGAGCCAGAGGACCCCCAGCTAAGCCATGGTCCCGAGACTAAATAGTTAGTTGTCTTGAGCCACCACATTTTAGGATAATTTGTTACATGGCAGTACATAGCTATAATCTGATTAGATTTTCAACTTTAGAAGAACAGGAAAGGTAAGGAAAGAAGAGGGAGGCTCAGAAGGGCATAATATTTCTTTTTTCCATGAAGGGGAGTCAGAAGATACCAGCTTTGGTTGAGTACAGAACAGACGTTTACAAAATGTTTCAAGAAAATTGTTACTGGGGTGAACAATATGGTGAGGGGCTTCCAAGTAGCCAAAAGTAAACAGGGTTCCTTTCATATGTCAGCACAGAAACAGAGAGAAAGACTAAAGGAAGCACATCAGGAAGAAATCTTTCAAGTCAGAACAAGGGTAGCGCTTAGATCGGGTGCTTTTTTAGAGAGCCAGGATACTCAAGTTTGTTTAAAAAACAGAATGCAACAATATAGATTTATTCCATAAACAAGCATCTATTGAGTGCCTTCTGGGATACCTGGTGAGCTGGGCGGATTTCTATCTGATGGTGAATACAAATAAGCAATTGCAACACGGAATAGTAAGTGCAACAACCAGAAAAGTACAGAACATAAGAAAGCTGATTGATGGGACTCTTTCTACCTTGGTATTGTTAACCCTTTCAGTTTGGGACTATCCACAGCTCAGCGCCCTCCTCCAAGTAGCCTTCAAGATTCCCAAGCCCTAACCCTAACACACACACACACAGGACTGCAATGAGAACTTTTAATTCACTGTTATTTGGTTGTGATTAAATAGAGTTTGCACAAAAAAAAAAAAGAATTCAAGAATAGAGAATATGGGTAATACAACTTTAAGGTAGAATTAGGAGATGATATTTTATAAGCAGAAACACAAGTTATTTTTGACAAAGCCCTGTCAATAAATTCAAACAAGTAGAAATTACATCAGCCATAATCTCTGGTCATAATGTCGTAAAGTAAGAAATCATAAGCTAAAGACAAAAAAAAAAAAGCCATCAATCAACTGGAAAGCCTTATGTAATATCTGGCTCACAGGAAAATAACATAAGAAGAGAGGGTTTAGAAAAAAAGGTTATGGAAATATTACACAAGAAGACACAGGAAATGTGACTAATGATATACCAGCGTTGAACTAACAGAATGAAATTATTTTTTGAAAGAATTTAGCATTCAATGTAAGCTGCTAGAAATAGAATGAAAAAGAACTCCTAAGGAAAATAAGAGGAAGGAAATAATAAAGATGAAAGAAGCTGACTCTGAAGAAACAATTAACATGGACAAGATAGTGGCCAATCCCTTAAGAGGAAAAAAAGGAAACACAACCAGAATTGAGACAATTGGCATAATGAGAGCGACAATGTATTTTAAAGTTATTATATAATTGTACATAACTATGTGCTATGGGATTTTAAAATAGTAATTAAGTGGACATTGCTCCCTAGAGGTAAATAAATAATCGAAGTAGAAGAAGCAGGAAACTCAGAAAGAAGAAAACGAGTTGAAAAAACAGTTGTAAAAACAAAACCTCTACCCCCGTCGCCAGGTATCAGGAAGAAGTGAGTAGAAAGGTGGATGCTGTCAAATCTTACAGAAGCAGATCATTTCCATGTTCGAAAAACTTTTCCATGGCACTGGGGAAAATGGGCAGCTACCAACTGATTGTACAAAATAAACATGTCTAAGGAGTCCAGACTTCTCTGACTTAATAAACACCTACTACAGGCCAATTTCCTTTATATAAATACAAAAACCTAAAATGGATGGAATGCCATGGGACGTGGAGTATACAGCCCTATATCATTTATTGGGTACCTATTGCTGGGCACAGGGGGTACTCCATCACCATGCTAAACCCTGGGAAATCCTACGTCAGTAAGATACGGTCCTTGCCATCCAGGAGCTCATGGTCTCATGGAGAGGAGACACATAAAAAAAAAAACAACAACAATAATTAAAATGTGTTACATGCAAATGAAATCATTCTCAGAGTGTAGCGTGGAGTGGGGACATCTAGCCCAGCAAGGAAAGGTTAAACAGGGGGCTCCCGGTAAAGATTTCCCCAGAGGACAGTGTGCTTGAGCTAAGTCTCAAGGAAGAGTAGAAATTAGCCAAAAGGGAGGTGTGGGGAGTGATGCTCTACCTCAGTGCGTGAGGCTATCCCAGGCATGGGGGACAGGCATTCTTAGAACAATCTATGCACCTCGATGGTCTCTGCCTCCCGTTTCTCACGTTGATTTCATCGGGTCTAAACCAAAAGTGGCAGAGCATGAAGCATAAACAAAGCAGGTGGCTGTGGACAGAACTTGAGAAACATGAAAAGGGCAGGTGGAGGAAGAGGAGCCCATGAAGGACATGGAATAATAGTGAGAGGAACAAACAAAACCAGGAATATAGGAGGCCATGGCAAGGAGGGAGACGGTGGCCCACAGAGACCAGTACGGGGGAGAGTGCGAGCAACTGAGGAAGGCCTGTTAGATTAGAAATCAAGGATCGAGATGGGAAGTGCAGACGAGTTTGAAAAGCTGGGGCAACAAGAAGAGAAAGTGGACGCGGTGTGAGATCAAGGGAATGTTCTGGGTTTGGCTTTCAAGGTTGTTTCAGATATTTGCTGCTGCCTACCAAACCGCTCTAAAACTTAGGACTTAAATCAAGGATTTTTTATTTCTCAGGATTCTGTGAATGAACACGGCAGCTCTTCCGCTGGTCTCCCCTCTGGTCACTCTCGGGGCTGTGGACAGCTGGTGGGTCACCTGCTTGGGAAGGTGGGGACACTAGGCTTCTCTGTCTGCAGAGAGTGGTCTCAGATCCTCTCTCCCAGAGTGGTCACTCATGCTCCAGGGCCTCTGCCACATGGCCATTCTCTCTAGCAGGACAGTCTAGACTTTCTTAGATATGGTGGCCGGGCTCCCAAAGGGAATAATCCAAGAGAGATAAGCTCAGCATGCACACCCTTGCCAAGGTTCTGCTTGCACCACAGCTGCTAACGACCTTTTACCCAAAACGAATTACATGATCAAGCCTAGAGTCCACCTGGACGGGGACTACTCAAGGGTGTGCACACAGGGAGAACGGGGACGGGAGCTCTATGGATACAATAGTCCATTATCAGGGTGTTTTTTTCCCTTAATATAGGAGAGAGTTAAAAATGTCTATAGGTGGAACCCAGACTAATTGAAAGGGAGGCATTGAAGACACAATCAAAAGAGATTCTTACTAATTGGGTCCCCGAGGATGTGCTTGGTGGGAGGACAGAGAGGAACACCATCCTCTGAGACTGGGAGAAGAGAGATTAAAAAGGGGTTGGGGATGTGTTTTGGTTAAATCGCTGAGGGGAGGAAAAGGGGGTTGTCCATGGAAATGCGGCACTGGGGTAGAGATTTGACATGTGGGAACACCAACTCCACCGCCATCTTGCTTCTCCATCAACACTCAGTCTGCATGTTGAAGCCAAGGAGGCCGATTATAGTATTGATCTGGGTTTAGAACTTGGTTGTTGGATGCTGCAGGAGGATAGTGGTGCCAGGGAATTGTGGGTTACTGGAGAGAGTTATCTGAATCATAGAAACAGGGTTCTGAGTCCGTTGGTCAGAAAGAGAGGCCAGGAGAGAACTGATAGAGGATAGAGCCAGGAAACTGGAGGTCTCTCTAGATTCAAAATACACTCAGGTGTGAGGGAAGATGTGAGAAAGAGAAGAGAAGGTGAAGCCCAAGGAGGGCCAAGGATTGTAGGGCTGGATTATGGGATGGGCAGACCACGTGAACATGGATATCCAGGAATTAACGAAGGCCCCAGTGGGGCGCCAAGCTCTAAGCCAGTCCCCAGTGTCAGCAATGAGTGAAGGGGGTGACAGGAAGGAACAGTCCTGCTGAGGGGCTGTCGTGAAGGCAGGGACTGGGTCTGTTGTATCCTCAGGCCCCGGAACAGTGCCTGGCACCTAGAAGCACTCAGTACTAAGAGTTATTTGTGGAGTAAACAAATGACTCTAATCCTCAATTTACGGATAAGAAAACCGGGGCTCCCAAAGGTTGAATGTGTTGCTCCAAGTTACACCGCTAGGGTTCAGCTAGCCAGAGCGTCCTACCTCCTTACCAAACCACACTGTGGATTTCCTTCTCAACCCTCCAAGAGGCAGTTCATGATTTTATTATCTCAAAACTATTTAAATGGCATTTGTCATTCCTTGGGCACTGGGATGGACTATCCCGAAGTTGAATGAATACAGGGAGTGGTTTTATAAAAAAAAATCTTCCTTGAGGCCTAGAGGGATTTACTCACTTATTGGAAATACATCACATGTCTTTTCCAGGCACATCCAAGGAAGCTGGTCCTGTAACCATATCCTTGCCAGTTGGCCAACATTTCATTATTCTCTCTTCTTCTGTGGTCATGGTCTCATCTTCTTTGTTAAGACTCAGAAAATCAGGAAGAAATACATACACACATGAGAGCTGTCCACCCATAGTCACCATAGCTTTTTCCACAGACTCTGTAGGATTAAAGAAATTAATTAGCCTTCAGCCAAGCAGATCTGAGGCTGTTCAAGCCTTTCTATCATCCTTAAAGAAAAATGAAAACGTCTCCCCAAAGGCTATTGTCCGTTATGGAATCCAACTTAAGACGGAGGGTGGTGACATGCTCCTCTTTCCCACTGGACCAAAATTTCAAAGCTTCAAATGTGTGGTAAATCTAACCAAAGATAAAGATTTGCAGGTGTTTTTTTGCATAAAAGCAAGAAGGGCAGATGTATCTGGAACGTGCTTCTAACCAAATGGGACATCTGCAATCCATTAGGGGTGTCCCGAAGAGAGAAAGTGAGAGGAGAGGTTCAAGCAGAAAGCCTGCTCCGTAGAAACACGAGCATGAAGATGTGTGTGGACCCGGCCGTCAGGATCTGAAGACCCCGGGCTTCTACAAAACGTTACCTTTCCAGGGGTAAACTCACATCTCTGCCAAATACCCCAGTTCCTCTTTTTTCTCTCCTCCTCTCAAGTTATCTCTGAAATGTCGTGCCTTCCCCTTACTCAAGTACACCTACATGTTTTAGTGTTTAAGACTTGGCAGTCACCTCAGATAAAGAGAACATTCCCCTTGGAACGCGCAGACTTTCCTTTCCCAACACTCATGAAGAACGACCCGTGTCCTGACTCGGCTTCTCGCACTGCAGCAGAACAAAGCAAAATTGTCACCAGGGGCATTACTTGCGGGTTACTCACTGGCTGTTACACACCTTGCTTCAGACTCCCAAGGAAACCACTAGCTTTTATTAAAGCGTGTGTAGCAAAGCCTATTGCAAAATACCCATGGCTGTGAACATGATGGGAAGGTGTGTAACTCCAGAATGGGCATGAAGAAAGGCACTGGATTTTGTTCAAATCGAGGATCATTGCCCAGGGCTTGCTTTTGGCCTCCTTTTCGCGGCCTGCCGTTGAACTTCAGTGACCGGGCCCGAATGGAGCGTCCCGTGGAACAAGGGGGCTCCTTAAATACGTTCCTTCACTGAGCAGACCAGGTCTGTTTCCTGTGGAACGGCTCTTCCGTGCTTACTGGCCTTTTGATAAACTATTAGTGCTGGGGCCTTTTGTTAATGACTAAACTCCTGGTGACGGGGGGGAAAAAAAAAAAAAAGACCCGGCCTGTTGAAACTTGTGTTGTAATTTGAGGATTAAAAGCCACACCTCTGGGAAACATCAATATCAAAGCTGATTCGGTGTCGAAGACAAGGTGTTAGAAGCCACAGTTTGACAAAGTGGATTTCCAAGTGCAGTTAGCAATTACATTGGTAGAAGTCCTCAATTATGCCATTTACAAGGAAGTACTTTTAAGAAGCTACAAGTCAGGAATGTGTTTTTAAATCTCTTCATTTATACACTTATAGGGAAAGCCCGTATTTATGAAGCACCTACTGGTAAAGAACACTGTGCTAGCTACCGTGAAAAGCAACAGATCTCACTCTCCAAAATCTCAAAAGCCAAGGAAGAAAAGTCTCTTCAAAAATTAAAATATGTAGTCAGTGCATTTCTGGAAAATACTTAAGATCAAGGAGAAAATCATGACTCCACCATCAACGTGCTCTGATTGGAAGAACCTCCTCACTCGGCCCAGGGTTTGTGGATTGAGGGCCTGTGTCAGAAGAGTGTCTCCTGACCCTCTTGATCACTAGTGTCATCTAAAAGTGAAAGAACAAAGACTGTTATGCCAGAGGACACTTAGTATTTCATTTATCCTTCATCCCAAAATAATCTTCCAGTAAAACTGAATGTAAGTTTCTGTATCAGTTGAGGACCTTTCTACTCACAAAATGAACAACAAAAAAAATCTCACATTGGCTTAAATGATAAAAATGATTTAATTGTTCACAAATTTAAAAGGCCAAAGGCTTCAGGCATGGTTTGATCAGGGCTTCAGCTGACTTTACCCGCAATTCTCTCAACTCTACTCAACTCCATGTGTCAGTTCCATTCCCTTTCTGATTTTCCTTTATTATCACAAGATGCTGCCAGGAACAATAGGGATCACATGGCTTTTTTCTTCACAACTGTAGGAAAAGAACAACTTGGCTTCTCATGACCACCAAACAAAAGTCCTGAGCTTTGAGCTGATTGGGCCACTCTGGAGCCAATCTCTGTGGCCAGAAAAATATCTGGGTGCTGATTGGTTTACGCACGGGTTACCTACACCAATCACCTGTGGGATTGAGGTTGGGTACCTCCCCAGAGGATGTGGCTGCTACCTGCTAGGGAAGGAATAGAACAGAGGTTGGAGGAGGCAATCCCAGCATAGTGTCTGCTACAGTCCTTTTTTACACACAGAGTCTGGGTCACTAATTGATTTTTATTCACTATCAGGTACAAGCTCTGTAAAGAGAAATCCATTTCCTCTATAAACTTGCCAAGTCAGATATTTAAAGATGGCTTTACTTTTTCAAAAACATAGCGAAATGGGTTAACTCTAAGTTTGTTTTTTCATAGCTCTCTCTCCCTGAAGAATACACTGAAAACCCCAAAGAAATGTTTTTGAAGTTTGATGTAAGTTAGTAATTGAGAATGATTTAAAATCTGCCCTGTAGCCCATCTTCCCTGGCCCTTTCTTCCCAATTTCCAAAAGCAACATGAAACCAAGTTGGAATTCTCTGTTACAGAAACCCAAATATTTTCTCCAAAGGTTTAGATAATGGGTCATTAAAGGGGCAGGAGGCGCCACGTTCCAAGGTATGATGAACCTGAAAACTTTCCTTCTGATGCATGTTCACCAGCCTCCCAAAACTTATCAAAGCAGCGCCTGTCCTGTCCTCATAAAACTCCCCCCAAATTCATCAGCTCCACATGCCAAGTGCCAGTTGCAGGGATGTTCAACAATATTTCTTCTACGCTTCAGTTGGAAATAGAGCCCCTTAAGTTCAGAGATGTAATTGGAGTAGTCAATAAAGTGTCCAGGGAGGAGTCCGCCTGTGACCATTTCCTCCCACCACCTTGGTGAGGAGAGAATGAGCTATTTAGAGGGAAGATCACAGCCTTGAGTGTGGAAAGGCCACGGAAGACAGACTCCCTACACCCCAGACATACCAAAACAACGGTAGCCAAACTTGCAATGCTTTCCCCCAAGCCTTCCACTTGGAAGAAGCATCATGAGCTTTCACCTTGTCCAGGCGGGAAATGAGTATTCTTTCCTGGTTAGAGAGGGCGCCCCAACTGCATCCCGGGCACGGGCATTCAGGGAAGCCCCTCGGTAGAATCAGGCTTGGGTTTGTTTTTAGCTTGGAATTGACGATTGTAGGTATCACTTCCTCACTGACATCCCCTCCTGGAGATCTGGCGGCTGGGCTACCATAAGCCACAGTGCAACGCGCGGTGCATTCCTCTCTCTATTGCAGCAGGACGCGCAGGCCACTTTGGTCCCTTCGACCCCTTCCGCTGTGTGGAAGATGAAGGAGCAGGAACAGTCCTCTGCCGCCAAAGTCCTGCACCACCTCTGGAATGGCTTCATCTCTCTCTCAATAG
The DNA here is from genome assembly GCF_964656455.1 of Halichoerus grypus. NCBI lineage: Eukaryota > Metazoa > Chordata > Mammalia > Carnivora > Phocidae > Halichoerus > Halichoerus grypus. Next base: position 3,789,111 of record NC_135719.1, read on the forward strand.
GGAGCAGCCCTGGGGCCGGAGGGAAGAACTTGCACACCTGAGCAGACCTGAGGCAGGCCGGCCTGCCCCCCAGCAGGCAGCTGGGGCTGGGGGCGGGGGGAGGGCAGCTTGGCCCGAACACTGCTTAGTCAGGCTCCCATGCTGAGCTGAGCTGCAGATGTGCCCAGACCTGCCACCACCAGGTGTCTGCGTCTGGGCCGGGAGGTGACGGCACAAATGAGACTCTTGCCTCCTGCTGTTTCCCAACACTGTCCTCGGAGGAATGTGGAAGACTCAGGCAAGGCCATCTTTGACGGCCTCTGACACAGCCATAGCTCCCCGGCCACCCTGCCACGTCCAAAGCCTCGGCCCATCCTGTCCCTTTGACCCTCACACAGTGCTGCCCACAGCCCCAGGGCTGGCTCCTCCCTGAGCCACGGGGAGGCTCAGGTGGGAGGCAGCTGCCCACCTGCTCTTCTCCAATACGCAGCTTTCATCACTACTGCCCAAACCTCCCAAGCTAAAGGTGTTTCTTTTCTTTTTAATACAATGCTCCCATGATTAAAAATGCCTTTGTTGTTGTTGTTGTTGTTGTTAAAAAAATCTTTTTTGAAATTCATTTGTCCCCACTGGGGAAAAATTTCACACTTCCCAAGGAGAAGCTATTCTGTATTTAACAGAATTATTAATGACTAGCACAAGTCTTCCCCAAGTGTAAATATTGGAAAAGCTTACCAGCCCATTAGTGGACTTCCGATGCAACAGAAAAAGGTCGTTACTCATCTCTGGTGGCTTCTGAGAATTCCGTTTTAAGCTCAGGCAGGCTGTGAGCCGTTTGCCATCAAGACTTAATAGACACTCTACAAAAGTTCACTGCACACCTACTATGTACTAAGCCCAGGCCTCAAGAAGACGACCCTGTACGTAGCAGAAGGTGCAAATGAACAGCGCATTGGCCAGATTCAGCCTGCAACCATATTTTGTTTATCTCGCACCATATCTATCAAAAATTTGAATTAGTTGCCAACTTCTAAATATCAGAATATTTCCAGCTTCTCTTGAAAACTCAGGAAATCTGGCAAAACCGAGCTCACATTCCTGGCTAACAACTGCCCACTTCAGACAGGCGCGGGCTCTCGGTTCACACGGCCCCCACCTGCCCTGCTTCCCTCCGACTTAACCTGCCCAGACCCTCAGCATCTTGCAGCGTACGTCAGGGTGGGCAGTCAAGGCACACCCATCCACCCACCCCGTGAAAGGCCTCACTCAGACACAAAGCAACCCAACCTGGTCTCTCAGTTAAGAAGAGCTGCTTCACGCCTCCAAAGAACAGCTCCCACAGTTTTTTCTGATTTTGTGTCTTCTCAGCTTTTCCTCTTTTTAATAAAGATTTTTTTTTAAATCCCTGGTAATGTAAAGTTCGGGGAAACATTCTGGTTTTAGTGCTACAACAAGGAATTGAACACAAAAGGAAAATGACAAGCTGGAGCACAGAAAGCAACAAGTGAGGACTCTGAGAGCAGGATGGGCACTCGGGGAGGCCCCCGTTGGCCAGATGAAGAGGCTGAGGCCTAGAGAAGGTGAAAGTCATGCCCAGGTCCCACTACTGAGCGGCAGGAGAACAGAAGCTTGATCTGAACAGTCTTTACCCAGCCGGTGACATATTCTTTTTACACGGAGGGGTGGTTTCTCTGTCCCAGCTTCTGCTTCTGTGTTTCCAAGGAATGGCAGAGAAGCCCACCAGATCTGGAAATAAATGTGAGGATTGATTTCACAAATCGCACGGTAACATCAGATACAGGATTCTAAATGAACCTGCAGAAAATTAATTAGCAATTTTCATCTAGACCTACTGATTCCCTAGATGTGGGTCAAAATTGTCATATTTGAAGAAATGTGTCTGTTGATCCTGATGGTGTGTGTTGGGAGAGGCAGCCTGTTTGGATGTTTTTCAAATTATATATTGCCAAAATCTTCCTTGTGTTTTTAACCAGGAATAGAGTTAAACAAGTTCATCTTAATATTTGTTGCTAGTGGAAAATTTTGCTAAAGCAAATATAATTATTCAGTTGCAACCGACACGAAGATGCTGACCAGAACTCTTCTATTGGACATACTCAAGGTACTCAAAGTGGACCACTGTCTGGGACTTAAAACATTTTGCTATATTTCTAATAAGCATATATGGCCATTCAATAATACTGCAGCCAAGAACTCCTCTGTAACAAACTTAAAATTAATTCAAAAGCCAGCTTTATGTCCAGCAGAAAGGAGGGGAAGAGAGCAGCCTTTGTAGAACAGAGACGATCCTACTCAGCCCCACCAGTCTGGCCAGGGACACGGTTTCATGCCTACTTTTGTAGACGAGGACAGTGAGCCAAGGAAGCCAACTTCCTCGGCCAGTTTCCAATTGCTGGGAACTGGCTACACCTGGGTCGTTCGAACTCCAAACCCTGAGCTTTGTCTACTACCGTGGCTCAGGGCGCGGAAGCCACGGAGAGGAGCAAGGGGTTGGTGGGGCTGGGGAGACTTCTGAGAGGCGGTGACATTTGAGAAAGACCTTGAACAATACTTTGTGTCACAATGGGCAGAGAAGAGAGGAGCACAAAGGCCTCGAGGCTGAACCCCGGAAGGGAGGGGGAAGTGCACAGAAAAACGGAAGGTGAGGAGTTTAGGTTTGGAATTCACAAAGCAAAGCTTCATCATAAAGTTTCCATGTGAAAAAACATGAATCCTCCCAACACCTGTAAGACAGGCAGCCTCACACCTACAAGGAAGGGCCCCACACTGCAGACCAGGATCCTTAGGTGGCCAGAAGGCCAGGAATGTGTGTCCAGCCTGTGGAGAGGCAGCAGGGCCCTCTGGACCCCAAGGAGCCGGCGGACCACACTTTCTTCCACGTGCACCCTGTTGGCCCCTTTCCCCCCCCTTCCCCTCCGAGGTCTGCGCCTTTCAGAGCCAGAACCAGGCGCGCTGTCTGCCTGACTGCAGTGTGTTTCTTCCTTCCAACTCACATCTACTCCCCCAGCCTGAGATTAAGGACGGGTTTTGTTTCCTGCCCCGGGATCGACACCCGCAGCAAGGTAGGCAGAATAAATGCAGCACGAGGAAGCAGGCCCCCTCCCCCACCCAGCCCGGCCTGCAGACAGTCTTTTTAGGGAACTGCAAAGGGAGGGGAGAGAAGGCCTGATTCTGCTCGGGTTCCGTGTCTGCCCGCCCAGGGGCGTCAGAAGGCTGCGTCCTGCCGCAGCAGCTGTGGGCGATCCCTGCCAGCCCCTCGGCCGGGTGAAGCCCCGTGGGTTCCCGGGCCCAGGACGCCGGTTCTCCCCAAGGCTCCGCCCCTCTGCTCCTGGGGGCCAAGCTCCCGTTCGGTTTTTCCAGGACATTTCATTTCCCTTTATCCGTAGCGCCCTGTAGGAGAGGTAAAAATAGAATCCCATTTTACAACGGAAGCAACTGAGGCTCAGCGAAGTCGCTGTCCTGGGACAGCGGTGCACCTGGGACTGGAACTCCCAGCACAAAGGGAAGGGGGGGCTTTCTGAGTTCTTAGAGCCTCCTGGGGACCCCCTTTCCCCACCTCCCGGGACACGTGCCCACACTTCCTCTGGAAAGAAACCTTCTGGGGGCGAGGGTGGCGCAGCCCGCTCCTTGGCCGCGGTGGGACCCCGAGGGCGCCCCCGGGTAGGTAGGGCGGCAGAATCATCCCCCGAGACCCGAGCCAGGGAACTTCAGAGCGTTTCGCCCTTCCCCGGGAGAGGCAAACACGGACACGTCTGTGTCTTCGCCGACAAGTGCCTTCAGGCCCGGCGGGGGCAGACACCTCCGCGCCGGCCGCCGGCGAGGTCTGCGCCGTCTGCGGGGGCACGGCCTCGCATCAGCTGCGCCGAGTTAGCGCGTTCGCCGGCCGCCGGGGCGGGAGGCACTTCCCGGCGACGCGGCGGCCCGGCGGGGGGCGGGGCGGAGGGGGCACCCCCCGGGGCGCCAGGGGGCGGGCGTGCGGGCACACGCGGTGCGCGGCGGGCGGGGGCGGCCACCGCGCCGCGCGGCCTGGGCGCCCGGGGAGCCGCCCACTTCGCCGCAGCGCGCCCCGACGGCCGAAGCTTGGATGCGGCGGCGCCGGCCGAGCCGGGGCGGACGCGGGGCGGCCCGGGCCGGGGACACGCGGCGGTAGTGCCGGCGCTGCGGCGGCCGCAGGATGGCCGAGGTAAGCGCGGCTCTCCCCCGGCGCTGGCGGCCCCCTGTGCGCGCGGGGCGGGGCGGGGGTGGTCGGGGGCGCAGCGCGGGCCGGGCTCCGTCGGCAGCCGGGGGCGCGTCCCGGGCCGACCTCCCGGGGCCACCTGCGCGGCGGGGCGGCCTGGGGCGCTGGGACCCGACGTCCCCGAGCCGCAGGCGCGCGCGCGGACCAGGCGGGTTCCGGGCGCCCCCGCTACGGCCTGGGCGCGTCCGAGGCGCGGGGTGCGGGCGAGCCTCGGGGCGCCCTCCCGCCGGGACTCCGGGCTCGGGCGGCCACGAGAGCGCGCCTCCCCCGCGCCCCTGCCGGCCCCCCGGCGCCTCGGGTGGAAGTCCGAGGTCGCTCGCACGGCCTTGAACAGCTGCTCCTCACAACTGGCCGTCTTTCTCCCCGATTTTGTTGCTGGAGAACTAAGCGCGCGGTAAGCTCCGCTCTGAGAGATGCGGGGACCGGCGCGGGGCAGGGCCCGGGGCGCCGGATCTTTTGTGAAGCGCCGCGCAGCGCGGTGCGGACGGGTCGCGCCGAAAGCCCCCCGAGACGCCAGGGCGCGGAGGGTGCGCGGCCACATGGGTGCCCCTCCGTGGGGCTCGTTTACCTGCGAGTGCGCGGCGCCGCCCGGGGCGCGGGGTCCCCCGGGCCTACGCGCTCGGGGCTGGACCTCGGGCCGGGAAGGCGGCCGCGTCGGGTCGGCTCCAAGGGCCGGGGCTTGGGGGCTTGGGGGGTGGGATGGGGGCGCCTCCTGTCCCCTGCCCCCTCGGGCGCCCCCCGCCAAACCCCAGCCCCGCCGGCCGCCTGGCTTTGCATCAGCCTCTACGGATTTGTCAGCCAGATGTGACAAGATTGCGGAGAGGCGAGGGAAGGAGGAGATCTGATATTAATCAGCGCATAGCTCGGAGCCAAACTTTCTCAAATGCGGTGTAGGAACATGCTCTTCTCATTTAAGGCATCCCTTGTGGCTGTGGGGCTGCCACCGGTCGGAGTTTGACAGTTAAATGGAATGCCAACGAGCAGCCTTAATTGTAGGAGTAAAATTGTGTGTGTTGGGGCGGGGGGGGGCGGTTAGACACTCTAAGGTTCAGTTATGTCCCCTAGTTTTATGGCCGTGCTCACCGCAGTTCTCTGAAGACAGGGCATTTAAATCGGGCCAGACGCCTGGTCGCAGCCAGGCCTGTGCTGTTAACACTTAAGGGGCCTAGAAGAGGCCCGGTGTCCTGGGAATCCCTGTCAGTGAGTGAGTGTGAGAGAGTGTGCGCGCGTGTGTGTGCAGGGGAAGACGTGTTCCTGCAGCTTTGGGCTGACACAGCAGAGCTAGCAACCATTTTTTTTTAATATATTCTCATCAAAGTGACAAAGATTTCGGCTTGAAAGTGAATTGAAAACCAGCATTTGGCAGATCACCTTATTCCTTTCTTTCTGGCGCCTTTTCATTCCCAGTTTATCGTTTTAATTTGCAGAGTTCATGGAGCCTTTTCGAAAGATGTCTTAGACTCTGAGCTTGCAAATGCGTGCTTATGTGTTAAAACTTTTGTTCGGTGGTAAATATCCTGGCTTCTCAGTTGTCCCTTCCCAAATCCGTTGATATATATTATGAAAGCCTCATTTGCAGTGTTGATAAGTCAGAATAGCATTTTCGTGTGGCGTGTAAAACAACATGACTTCGCAAACACGACCAGTTGTCCAGGATTTGATTTTCGCTTTCAATGGGTGTGGAAAGATAACCACACGTCTGCTATGATAAGTCTTGATAAATAAACTTTATCCTTTCTGGCAGACCTAAAAGAGTAAGATGTGAGTCATCATTTCATTTCTCATCCGATAGGTTTGCTAACTTGAATTTCACCAAGAAAGCATGAGGATTTCAACTCAGCTGTTGGTTTGAACGCGTTGGTGTTGCAGTTCAATGCCGAGGAAGGGCGGTGAGCTCTTCAGTGAGCGCCGGCCCGGCTCGTGCTTTGGGAACTCATAATTATGTTCAGACGTCTGCGTAGTTTAATTTGGAAAATGATCTGTACCTGTAAATGCTATTGCATTCAGAATAGTAAGGATTGAACCACACAGCCCTCCTTCAGTCAGAAAGTGGGTAGCCGGGAGGGGTTATGTAGCCCTTGATATTCGCTAGGGTGAGCAGACCTCTGTCTGCTCTAGTTATAATCCACATTAGGAATATTAACCAACGTGAAATAATTCCCGTGGAAGCATAAGGTTTGCACAGAGCGTGATTTTTATTTATTCGTTCATTTTTACATCTCTGTCCTGAAATGGTTAGGCCTGCATCCCAGGCCCATATTCCGTATCTCAGAACCATCAGCTTGGAAAGAAGAAAGATCCACCCCAGTGGGTGAGAAAAACCGTACAGGTTTCCCCGTGGAACAAATAAATAATTGTCCTTTAAGCATACTGTTATCATTTATGAATGTCTAGGGATAAATATAAACATTTTAAAAGTTCAGTTTGTCGGTAAAATTAAACCGCAGCATACGGGGTGAGGGGCAGAAGTGTCTTTTAGTCTTTGTATATGGCTTTAGAAGTTATTTTGACAGTGGCCATTAAAAAAGTTGCCCCGAAGGTTCCACAGGTAAATTACTTGCAGGAGGAGCATGTTTTACCCCAGGGTGAATTTTCACCTCTACAGATGTCACTTAGAGTGAGTTACTTTTGTCAGAAACAGCCCTGTTTAAAAAGAACTAGAAGTACCCCAGGTAAGATGAAATCTCAATCGCTAAGCCACCCATTTTTTTTTATATATCTAAAATCAAGATTTAGAGAACCAATAAATTTTTTTAATTACCTTACGCCAAATATCCTACTGCAGATTTTTAAAATTGTATTTATTTATTTACCTATTTTATTTTTGATGCCTTATCTGAGAGATGTTAAAAGATAACTGGGTTCGGTGCAGAAGAGACATCTGGAAAGTTTTGTGTGTGTGTGTGTGTTTTTTTTCTTTTAAATTGGTTTCCACCTGAAAACCTTATTTCCTCTTATCTTGTCATTCTTTGAAGCCCTTTTTCTTAATTCTGAAAATTCTCAGTTTCTGGTGTAGCCCCCTTCCTCTGCATAGACACATGCCTATTTTATCCCAAAAAGGGTGAATCAAAACAAAGAGCAGACCTGTTTTGCCTCAGTCCGATTTGGGGCCTTCTCAAACTTCATATAGGTGAGGCAGGCAAAAGGGCTCTCGCCATTCTCATCCACGCTTGGGTTCATTACTATAAACCAGCCTAACCCATCATAGGAGAAGTTTGCCTTGGGGGGATGATAATTTCACTCCGCTAAGGTGGAGGGGAATGGTTGTCTCAGTTAAGGAAAACTTTAATTCAGGCTACTAACTTTTTCTTGCATATGGTTATATTTGCTTGTCTCCTCTTACAGATTACTTGTATGATCCTTCCACACACTCAAACAAACATCACAGTTATTTTCCAGCCCTCCACCAGCTTCCAGAAGCCTTGTCCCGGTCCTGTAGCCCTCTGACTGTTTCTTGCATTATTCATTACAAAGGTAAAATTTTTATATGGACCTCTCGAACATTTCATGATACAGCGTGCTGGATTTTAAGGCAGTGATCAGGATGGCGTAACTCGCTAACTCTGGTCTTTTCTCTTTAAAAATTTCATTTTGAAAATCTAGGGTTGCTTTTATTTATTTATTTTTCCCCCTTCGTTCTTAAGCTCTAGTTCTCGTTAAGTCCTTAAAAGAAACATCTGCAGAATTTTCCTTAGAAATGCTCACAATTTCATTATCTTGCCGCGGTGGGCACCATACGCAGAGTTGCATTGCCTGGGTGACTGGCCACCTTATCCTAAATTACCCTAAAGTATAAATGTCTTTTTTTGTGTGTTGGCTTTTGTTTTTTATTCCCCCTGACTCTGTTGCGTTCAGAAGTTCCTGCACATTCAGTTAACATCCCTCCGTTTTTTGTTATCAAAGGTTTCTGAAGACTGCCTCTGAGGTCCTCCCAAATTTGGGTTATAAAGGAGGGAGAAAAAAATGTGTCCATTGTCATTTATATTTTCGTATAGTTTTTTGTTATTGTTAGGTTGCCTTTTTTTTTTTAATGAAGAAATATTTGGTTTGGTTCGTAAGGTAACATTTGGATATTTTTCTACTTTTTGTGTTTTCTGTTTTCAGAACTAATAATTTTAAGAAAAAAGGGCACAGCTGTTAAATTATTTTGGCACAGTTTATACTTTGATTTATAGAGATCAAAAGAACAAGTATCTTCCCCCACCATCCTCTTTGAACTAAGCAACAAGAGAACAAGGCAAGGGTGTCCCGCATACTTTCTACTCACAGGTAGACTTGGCCCAACATCTGTGCCCTGGGTTCTATCTCCCCTCTGCCCCTCCTCTGCCAGACCCTTCTCCATGCTCTCTTTCTTCCTTAGCCTCTCTTCTCAGCCCCGTGCTTGCAGTGAGAAAGCAGACTCTGTTGTTTTTGTATTGCAAATGATGCCTGCCTGGTTTGGGAGGCTTCTCAGGGCCCTTTTTTCAACTGTGCTCATGGTAAAGGGTGTCCCCTAGTTGTTGGGAATCCAGATGGTTCCATGAAGCCAACAGAGAGATGCCTGGCTGCCCATCTGGACAGCCCACGCCCATCTCACCCCATTGCCTCTCGAGGTGTGTTCCCCTGGCCCAGGGCAGAAACCTCTGGTCTGTGGCTGGGCCTCCTGGCCTTGACACATGGGGACAGGATGAGCCTAGGACCGTGGCATTTCCTGCACGCAGTGAGGAGAGCACACCTCCTCCAGCCTCATAGAGCGCCTAAAAAAAATTAACCGTAACTCTTTAATGTCATTAAATTCCCAATCCGTGTTCAAATGCCGTTGATTGTCTGGCAAGCCTTATTTAACCATTGATGGGTCCAAATCAAGATCCAGAGAAGATCCCTACAGTGTCTCTCTTCGTCTGTTGGTTTAGACTTTTTTCCTTGCACCGTTGTGTAGCAGTTTCTCTGTGGGAAAAGCTGGTCCGTTTGTTCTGTAGAATGCTCCCCAGTCTGGATTAGCGATTACTTCCTCATGGTATTGTTTACATTGTGGTTATTCCTCTGTCCCTGTGTTTTCTGGACACCGGAGTTGACCGAGGGGCTTGATCTGATTCAGATTTGAATGTTTTCCACAAGAGCACACCGTCCACAGTCGTACGTATCTTTCCATCCAGGGGCAAATGGCCTGGTCGTCATCTTTTACACTGGGACTTGTGGAATTCTAATTCTTCATTCATTTATTCACTGGACACTTCTATAAAGGGAATCTCTGTCTCATCAGAGGTTTGGTTACCCTGAAATACAGTTGTATAAAAAAGATATATACTTGATTCTTTCCCTCTGTTTACCAGTTTGGGGAACAATTCATTGGTTTCCTAAAGGCGGCCAATGAGCCTTTCTTTTGTCTTTAGTATCTTTTGAATTGCTAGATTTTAATATAGTGAATGACTCACGCCAATTTTTGACGAGCCATATTCTCTGCTCTGCGGTTCTTGACCAGTCGAGTTGTATGGCTTTCTTCCTCCAGTGAAGACATGAGCTCCCTTAGGGCAGACGCTGAGAGATCCTCGTCTTTTTATCCCCAGGAGGCTCCCTACAATTACCAGTGCATAGTAGATGCTTTAAAAACAAAAACCACCAGCAACAACAAAAGCAATTTGTTAAATAAATTGGTACCGTTTTGTTGAACTTCTCATGGAGGAAGATGGCGTGAGACTAACGTCTGGTCTTGTGTCTCTCTCTCTAGGCCGCCTTCGGTCCAGTGCCACCTGCAGCCTCCCCTGAAAGGCCCTCATGGCTTCTCTCCTCTCTTCTTCCCCGTTGTCCTTGTTGCCCATCTGGCAAATGGGGATACTATTTTCAGAATCATAGTTGTACTTCTGTGGGTTTGTATATGTAAGGAAAACTTAAAAATTGAAAGAAGGCACAGAAAAATGAGAGAACAGGAGGTAGGGAGCAAAAAAATCCAATTCTCACAAAAGACATAAGAAGTTACAAAATGTGTGTAAGAGGTAGATGCCGAGCGGCCCAAAGAGCAGTTTGGTAGAGACCGCCCCCCCTTGAATGATGCAGTGTCCTGAACCACGAAGCCTAGCCCTGCAGCCACAGTGAGAATGGGGTGATGATTTCACTGTGGGAGAAGCCAGGTCCTCACCCACAAGCTGAGGGTGGTCCTTAGAAGACGTTGTGTAGTATAGATCCTGACTGGTGGTTTTCGATCTGCATTGTAGCCGTCCAAGACGCAAACATATTAATGACTGTCTATATCAACACTTACAAATATAACTTGGAAAAACCTGAAGCAGCTTTATGCTAAAGGTTGGTGACTTAAAAACTTACTTGTGATTTAGCAGATTGGCTCCTTTGATTTTAAGTTAGGGAATTACGATTCTTACCACTGAGAGTCTGGCACAGTCTTAGAATCTCACACTTAAGACATGACTACAGACTCTAAACTTGGCCTCGGTGATTTCTCCTCATTAGCCACTTTCCACATGATTTTTTATGTGGCCCTCTCCATGGCCAGCAGGACAGTCGGTGTGTAAATTAGGAACTACGTCCTGCTGCTAGTATAAGCTCCTAACCGTCACCATCCTTTCCGTGCAACCTTCCTTAGGGCATGACCTCAGAGTTGCCTCATGGTCACAAAATGGCATCTACAGTCCAGCCATCATATTCTTGTTCCAAGAAGGAGGAACGAGGAGAAGCAAAGAAGTCTCTCCACTGAGTCAGCTCCCATTTACAAGGAGCTTTCTGTAAAGCTCCACCTAGCAACTTCCACGTGCATACCACTGGCCAGTGCTTAGTCACCCGGCCACCCACAGAGACTCAGAAAGGAAGATCCCGCGAAAGGCTGTTGGGTGGGCATCTGTAATTAGTGAGCACAGCGCCACTGCCTCATTCTTTCACTCATTCTTCTCTCAGCTAGTCCCAGTGGAGGGCCTACAGAGTATCAGGCCCCCTGCTAGCTGCTGGGTGCTAGGTTAGGGTTCATGGGTTCCTTGCCTCTTTTAGGAGTGATTCATTGTGTCGCAACGTTTATGGAGGATTTTATAATAGGCATTTTTGGTAGCTCTGTCTGTGTTGAGTCAGACCACCAGAGCCCAGGGGACCCAAGAACCTTGGTGTGGGCCTTGTCCAGCAACACTCCCATCGTACGGATAGTTCTTTTCAGCTCTTACCTGTATATCCTCATTAATACGGCTAATAGGCCTCGGAGGTGGGCAGAAACAGATCCCCAGCCCTTTGTAGGCAAAGGCTCCGAGGCATGGAGCTGAAGGTTCTGTGGCTTAATGGAGAGGAAGACCTAAGTCAGCTGAAGCCAGTTGTAGGTTTTACTGCCTCCCAGTGGAAGATGCTCAGTGAGGGGCAGGGAGCGCAGGCTCCCCACCTCTGCATCCAGAGGGATTCTTTTTAACACAGGCAGAGCAAACTCAGTTCGTATTTTCTTATAAAGGATTACTTAGGGGACGCCTGGCTGGCTCAGTCGGTTAAGCATCTGCCTTCAGCTCAGGTCATGATCCCAGGGTCCTGGGAACGAGCCCCACATCGGGCTCCCTGCTCCGCGGAGAGCCTGCTTCTCCCTCTGCCACTCCCCCTGCTTGTGCTCTCTCTCGCGCTCTGTCAAATAAATTAATTTTTAAAAAAGACTACTTAGAACAAAACCCAGACTCCTTGGCCTGTCCCACAAGATCCTATGCAGAGTGCTCTCTCCCACCTCTCTGACCCACATTTTCTACGGTTAACCTTACTAACTCACTCCATCTACAGACTCCTTTTCTGTTCCCTAAGCACTCAGCCTCTTCATGCCTCAGAGCCTTTGCACTGACTATGCCCTCTGCCCTAAAACACTTCTTCCCTCTCCACTTCTTCACTGGCTCCTTGGTGTCCCTTGGATTCAGTTCAGCTCTCGCCTCTTCAAAAGTCTCCAACGATGACCTTATCTAAGGGGCACTTACTTATACCCCTATCCCTCCATGCCACCCAGTAAAATTGCTAGCATAGCTTTCGGTTTAGTTTATTCATAGCACTACCTTACTCTGCACTGGTAGTGCTTATTGTTTATTTTCTGTCTTCCTCTAGATTGTAAGTCCCTGGAGGGCAGGGACCTCGTTGGTCTTGTTCAACACTTTAACCCCAGAGTTTAGAACAGTGCCTGGCTCATTAATGTTCAGTAACTGTGTATTCATGTATTATAAGTGAAGTTCCTTTGCAGTGTGAAACTTCACTGTCCTTATCTGCAGAATGTGGATGATAATGCCTGACTCCCAGAGTTGCTGTAGGAATTAAATGAAACCATAAGTGTTAGTGCCAAATACTGATATTTCAAGATAGAACCTACCTCCAGTATCCAGATTAGAGACCACCCTGACAGCCCGGGAGTTCCTCAGCTTCCTCATCCATAAAATGGGGACAGTCATACCTGCCTCCCGGGAGGTGGTGATGAAGAAATGAGACCGTACAGGGGCCTGCTTAGTGCAGTACTTCACACGCAGTGAAATGCTCGGGAAAGCTCACCAACTGTGACTTTGGGAAAATTACGAATCTTCCGTAAATATAAGTTTCCTGCGAAGAATGCCCCCCTCGCAGCCGCGTAGTGAGGGTCGAATGAGGACAGCTGTGAAGGCTTGCCACCACACGAAAGGCCAGGGGCTGTAAGAACATCCAGTCTCACCATTGGACTCACAGTGTCGAGGAGAACTTTCTGTGATGGTGGGAGTGCTCTGTATGTCCACCGTCCAGTATGGTGGCCACGAAACCACGTGTGTCTGCTGAGCACTTGAAATGTGGCTGGTGTGACCAAAGAATTGAACTTTTCATTGTTTCATTTTTATTAATTTAAATTTAAATAGGCTGGGCGCCTGGGTGGCTCAGCCGGTTGAACATCGGCCTTCAGCTCAGGTCAGATCCCAGGGCCTCTAATTTTTCTTCTTCCTCTTGCATTCTATCCCTAAGACTATCCCCCTGAGTTTATCCTCAGGGATAGGAAAATATCTGCATGCGCTAAAGATGAAATCAGCTTTAAAGTGGACAGTTTTTACTCTCAAGCTCAAGCATTCAGATCCGGTCAGAGGCCTGCACCATCCAGCCACAGGTGTCTAGGCATTGACCCCGCTGTGTGTCTGGGCCGGCAGCTGTCAGTATCTCCCCAAACGGAGGGTAGAGCAGGGGTGTCAGCAGAAGGAAGTGGGACCCTCGAGCTTACCTAAAAATGAGGTCATAACTTTCCATCCCACAGACTGCAAATCACGGACGCATCCATCACATACTAGGTGTATCAGTAACTTCTGGATGAATGAAGGAGCAGATGATAGCTACAAAAAAAGCAAAGCAGAATTTTGAATGTTGATTCGTAGCACATCAAAGTGACTAATAACAATTCGGAAATAGTCTGATTAAAATGAGTGCGTAAAAAGCAATAATCATGTCTTGATGAGTTCAGAATGTTGTAAACATCTGCTTTATGTTTCTGAAGAATGGAACAAGTATTAGGATTCCAGGGGAAAGGATGTAAGTTTTAAGAGTTTTCCATATTGATTTGCATGAGTACTTTTCGTCCTGTAATTAGAATTTTTTTGGTTTGATTTCATTTTAGAAGTTTTAATTTGTCTTTAGATAATGGTGCTATAATTTTTACCACACCGTGGAATTCTGATATGGGTAGAAAAACTCAAGGGCCTTAATATTGGAAGTTTTCTGAGGCACCGTAATTAGCTTTTTTTAGCTCATAAATAATTCCTCTGAGATTTATTTCCATGGATGTTTAATGAGCTTTATTAAGCCTTATTCAAATAGGTTCATATAGAACCACATGAATATTTCTAATAAAACAGCATTCATACATTGAATTTATACATAAAGCTGCTTAAAATTCTGTCCCCAAACTAAAAGCTGCGAAAACTGAATAGTCAGGTTCGGCCAGTGGGTCTCAACTGGAGGCAGTTTTGCCCCACGGGCATTTGGCAATGTCTGGGGAGGTTTTTGGTTTTCACAACTGGAAGAGGGAGAGGCGTTTCTGTGG